>NW_016107365.1:2982495-3029271 GCF_001604975.1 Cebus imitator | reverse complement strand
TGAGGAAATCTGGAAAAAGTATTTCACAGCCCTAGACAACTCAATCTTTTAACTGTAGATCTCTAGACACAACCTAGGGTGAACTCTTTTTCTAAAATCACACATTAAAATAGAGTCAATGTATGCTGGTGACCTAATATATTCCACTGGTGTAGACTCATGGGGAAAGTACTTTCATGTATCTGTTAAAACGGGATTCTTACCATTTCTCAAGCTTTAATATAAGGATGTAAAAATCACAGCATTTTAGCATGGTGGAAAGAATCACTGATGGGGGTAGGGAGACCCATTAGGAGGCTATTGCAATAATTCAAGCAAGAAATGGTGCCAGTGGAGGTAGTAAGAAGGAATTGAATTGTGAATAATTTTTGAAAGAAAACTCAACCAGATGGATTGCATGTGAGGTGTCTGATGCAGGAGTCAAAGATGAGCCCAAGGTTTTTCCTCTGAACAGATGTAAGTATGAAGTTGCCATCTATTATCATAAGGAGAACTGTAAAAAGAGAAAGTTTTGGGGAGGGATCAGGAGTTTGGTTTTGAACTACCAAGTTTGAGATGCCTTTAAAACTTCCAGGTGAAGATTTCAAATAATCAGTTGAAGCGAGAGTCTCTCATCTAGGTGAGAAGTCTGGACTGGAGAGAGAAATCTGCAAATCATCAATGCATATGCACTATTTAAAGACTTGGGAGTAAAGAAAGATGAGATGAGGACTGAGGCCAGAGAACCCTGGGCATGGCAACATTCAGAGGTCAGGCAGATGCACAGAACCAGCAAAGGATACTGTGCCGAAGTGGCCAGAGAGGGAGTTAGAGAACCAAGGGAGAGTGCTGTCCTGGAAGACAAGCATGTTGCTGAAAAAGAAAGGAATAGCCAGGCACGGTGGCTCAGGCCTCTAATCGTGGCACTTTGGGAGGCCGAGGTGGGTGGATCACGAGGTCAAGTGTTCAAGACGACCAGCCTGGCCAACATGGTGAAACCCCATTTCTACTAAAAACACAAAAATTAGCTGGGTTTGGTGGTGGGTGCCTGTAATGCCAGTTACTTGGGAGCCTGAGGCAGGAGAATCACTTGAAACTGGAAGGCAGAGGTTGTTGTGAGCTGGGATTGTGCCACTACACTCCAGCCTGGGCAACAAGAGCAAAACTCTGTCTCAAAAAAAAAAAAAAAAGACAAAGAGGAAGAAGAAGAAGGAGAAGGAGAAGGAGGAGAAGGAGAAGGAGAAAAGAAGAAGAAGAAGAAGAAGAAGAAGAAGAAGAAGAAGACAAGAAGAAGAAGAAGGAGGAGGAGGAGGAGAAGAAAGGAATAATTACCTCTATCAATTGCTCCTGAAAAGTTGAAAAAGATAAAGACTGAGAAATAGAACAACCAGCTATCCTGGCTTGCCTCAGATACTCCAGGTTTTAGCAGTGAAAGTCATCTATGATCTGAACATTTGTGTTCCCCCCAAATTCATACATTAAAACTTAATCCTCAGTGTGATTATATTAGAAGGTGAGGCTGGGCAGGGTGGCTGATGCCTGTAATCCCAGCACTTTGAGAGGCCAAGGTGGGCTGATCACCTGAGGTCAGGAGTTCAAGACCAGCCTGGCCAACATGGCAAAACACTGTCTCTACTAAAAATACAAAAATTAGCCGAGAATGATGCTGCACACCTGTAGTCCCAGCTACATGGGAAGCTGAGGCATGAGAACTGCTTGAGCCTGGGAGGTGGAGGTTGTAATGAGTACAGATCATGCCAGACTGGGTGACAGAGCTACACTCCGTCTCAAAAAAAAAAAAAAAAAAAGAAGGTGGGATATTTGAGAGATGGTTAGGTCATGAGGGCTCTGCCCTCATATATGGGATTAGTGCCCTTAAAAAAGAGACCCCAGAGAGTTAGCTAGCCCCTTTCATCTTGTGAAGACACAGAGAGAAGGTGCCATCTATGAAGCAGAGTGAGCCCTCACCAGACATCAAATCTGTTGGCCTTGATCTTGAACTTTCCAGCCTCTAGAACTATAAGAAATAAATTCACAACATTTCCTGGTGGAATTTTCTAGTTGCTCAGAGAAATACCTTGCTTATTAGTGTATCATTTATTGGCTTTCTTTCTTCCCTTTCCCACTTCCTGACTTCGCTACTGATATTTCCAAGGATCACCTCTGAGAAAACTACATCTACTGTAATCCCATCTATGGAATTTCTTCTTGGAAGATAAAGCCTAAGACAGTATATGTGTCAGTTTCTTGAATGCAGATGTTCAATGGGTGGAGAACTGGATTTAGCAAGGTTTGGGCTTTTGCCTGGTGAATTTTAAACAAGATGAGGGCATATGTGACGAAGTGATAATAATGATGGACCAAGAAATCCAAGCAGGGTAAGGAGGGAAGTGAGGCTACGTGGTAGATGAGAAGCAGAGAAAGGGGATATGGATTGGAAATCCCAGTAGATTCCAGTAGTTGTGGAAGTTAGAATATTAGGGGAGTGAGTTAGAAATATTGTAGGTAGAAAGTTGAAATTGAGGATGTGGGGGTGGGAGAATTAGTAATGGGAGTATATTTAAAACAATATCATTGGAAAAATGGAAGTGAAGAAACTAAGAGGGCAGGACATTGAAGTATATGGGAGTGGTATTGGAAAGTGATTGTGAACCTGGTGCAAAATCCTCAAGGAATGACCTGGAGGCTCATGGATGATGAAACCTTCATCTGGTGCCTGAGAAGGAAGGAGACAAATCATCTGGACAGGAAGGTGAGGAGCAAGGAGGACATCTGCCCCAGCTTCAGGACTGAGGGGAAGCAGTGCCCTCAGAGATCAAACTTCCATCTGAGCTGTATGGTACAGGAAGCTGCAGGGGATTTGTGGGAGTGTGTTGATGATTGGCTGTGCATTCCTGAGGATATCCAGTGGAAAGGCCTAGGGGTTGGGAAGGGTGGAGAGGTAATCAGATTGGGGAATATATCAAGGTCTGTGGGGGTGAATTCTAGTGAGAGGGGCAATCTGGGATCTTAGGCTTCTTGCGGTGATGGCAAACACCCAGGAAATAAACAAGGATATGGGTATCATGGGATTAGACCTGGCAGTGTCTAAGGTAGATGTGAGGGTGACACTGAGGATTATGGGAAGAGGGGGGGCATGGAAAGGAGAGGGTCACTAGGAAACACAGAGAATTCTGCAAGTGTGCTCCCAAAACACTACATTTCAATTTTCTCTGTGGCTCAATCTGTGGAGTTTGGGGTCCAGTGATGTTCTTGTTAGGAAGAGGAGGAAATAAAAGTCCTGAGGGAAAAGTTAAGAATTATATACTGAGGAAAATTAGAGAGAGGTCTGCCAGCTCCCAGACCTGAGAAGGTCAAAGTGGGAAGACTCTTAAAACCAACAAGGAATGGGACTGGAGGAGGGCTTGGGGCTGAAAGACTGCCAGTAGCTTTGCCAGTGTATCACAAGCCCATGAAACTTAAAAACAGTGTGTACTCTAAGGCCAGGTACGATGGCTCACGCCTGTAATTCCAGCACTTTGGAAGGGTGAAGCAGGAGGATTGCTTGATCCCAGGGGTTCAAGACCAGACTATGCAACATGGCAAGGCCCATCTCTACAAAAAAATTTTAAAAATTAGCCAGGCATAGTGGCACGTGCTTGTAGTGCTAGCTACACTAGGGAGACTGAGGTGGGAGGATTGTTTGAGCCTGGGAGGTCAAGGCTGCAATGAGGTATGTTTGCACCACTGCACTAGAGCCTGGGTGACAGAGCGAGACCCTGTCTTGAAAAAAACAAAACACAACACAACACAACACAGTTTACTGTCTCCTTTGGTTGTTCTGCAGACTTTCCAGGGCAGGCAATTTGTCATGTGAAATAAATTTTCTTTCTTTATAAGTTTACAGGATTGCTTATTACTATTTACGAAGGTATGGAGTTTTTTTTTTTTTTTTTCTATAAACAATAGGAATGAAGAATAGAATGCTTGGTGGCTTTCCAGTAATTTCACAAAAATTTGTGAGTATATTGAGGGACTATGTTAACTTCTCTTTGCCAGTCCACAAGGGGCGTGGTTTCAAAGGCAAGAACTTCCCAGCACCATCCCTCCATCCACTTCCCCATCTGGGGACTAGAGTTCTTTGTCTGACTTACACACAGGCGCCAGCTAGGTAAACTGCCCAGGTAAGCTTCCTTTGATTAAAAAGCCTGGGAAAAGCTCTGGAAGGACTGTGGGCCGGGCAGCCAATCTGATATCAGAGTTGAAGATCAATCATTCCAGAGGAAGTGTGGAAAAGTTCCTCTCACTAGAGAAGAACTTGAATGGGGCAGAAGTAACCCCAGGGTTAAATTCCCTCTACTTCCTTACCTATAGGGATTTCCCTCTCTGGGATCCCCTCTCACAGCAGCGTGGGAGCCTCCTCTCTTTTTACCTGTGAGGACTCCATCTCTGGATCCCCTCCCACAACAATGTGGGATCTCTCTCTCTCTCTCTCTCTCTCTCTGTCTCTCTCTCTCTCTTTTTCTTTCTCTCTGCCTAATAAATTGCTTTTCTGAGAAGTTCTTTGGGTCTGATATTTACTTGAACAATATTACTGTGCCACCTGCGTCTCCTCCCCATTTTGGGTCAGTGAGAACCCAAGGACCTGGAAAAACACATCCAATCGATCAGGGAACACTGAGAGTCACTGGAATGCCCCTACAGCCCTGCTCCTGTCCCCCAGTTACAATATCACTAGGACCCCCAAAATAACGTTTTTGGAACTGTAAAGCAATCTGTGTACCTGGCCCTATTGTGGTTTGCCCTGGTGGTGCGTATGCAGGAGCAGGCAGGAAGACCCACTCTACCTGCTTCTGTGTGAAATCTTACCTAACCAATTCATCCCACCAACTCCAGGTTGTATGAAGTTCTGTGAGGACCCTCGCCACCCAGCATCATTTTGGGGCACCCCCTGAAAGCCAACTTTCATTGTTCCACCAGTGCATCTCATCTCTACACAACGAGATGGTATCTCCAAGTCCCTCAAGGGACCTATTTATTATCTTGAGTCTCCCATATTGCTGAGCACAGTACTTGGCACAAAAGTAGGTATTTAATGAATATTTGTTGCATGAAGACCAAATGGATAATTGAATTTATTTATTTATTGGGCGCCTCATAGGTGGCAAATATTGTTCTAGGTGCTGAGGAAATGGTTGTAAAAAAAGAAATAAAAATCTCTGCCTCACGGATCTTACAATCTAGAGGAGAGAAAGCAATACGTATTATAGCATATATTGTTGCAGTTCCTGGGTAGGTGGCAAAAACTGAGCTCCAGTGTGAGGCAAGTTGTAGTGACTGATTACAGGGTGTAGCATGTGCCACTTGTTTCAGACATCCTGTCTAACCATGAATGTCCAACGTAACATTGATCCTTATCCTAGAGACATGCAAACTGGGGCTGAAAATGGTCATTGAATTTCCCAAGACAATGGTGCTAATTTGGCAGAACAGGGATTTGAGCTGAAGTCTCTGGGATTTCATGGTCCATCTTCCTACCACTACACCACAGGGCCTGCCTCTCATTTTCTATTTAGTGCTTGTAGGTGCATTTGTGTGGGAGAGTAGGGGCACCGATGAATTTTAGAATCTTCAGTTCTCTCCCTCTAACGTGGTCGTGGACTAACATGATAGCAGATGCCTCACTTAAAACCAACCCTTTACTCTCAAGCCACTTGTTAGCCTTAAGCTGTTTCGTTCCCCAGATTAATTTCTATTTGGTCACAGATGCAAATCTAACGGCATTGCTAGGATCCTGTCTCTGGGAGCTGTTTAACACCCTTACAAAATACAAGTTTCCACCGTAAGACTAAGGAAATAAGAAAGGCACTCAGCAGTCTACACACATCACCTGAAAATCAGTGGTAATCAAAACATCCATTGACAGACGAATAGATAAACAAAATGTGGCATATACATATAATGGAAAATTATTCACACACACAGCCAGTATGGAAGGAAATCCTGCCACATACTACAACGTGGATGAACCTTGGCAATATTATGCTGAGTGAAATAAGCCAGTTACAAATC
Source organism: Cebus imitator (assembly GCF_001604975.1). Taxonomy (NCBI): domain Eukaryota; kingdom Metazoa; phylum Chordata; class Mammalia; order Primates; family Cebidae; genus Cebus; species Cebus imitator. Next base: position 3,023,241 of record NW_016107365.1, on the reverse strand, counting down.
CTATGTGATTCTACTTATATGACATAGCTAAAGTAGTCAAATTCATAGAAACAGAAAGACGGGTGGTGGCCAGAGTCTGTGGGAGGGAGAAAGATGTTTAGTAAGCACAGAGTTTCAGTTTTGCAAGATGAAAAAGTTTCTGAGGTAGTTGTATAGTGATGGGAATCTACTTAACACTGCTGAGCTGTTCACTTAAAATTGGTTAAGATGGTAAATGTTATATTATGTGTGGTTTTTTGAAAAATACACTTAAAGATGAACAGTTTTAGTTAGGTTCACAGCAAAACTGAGAGGAAGACACAGAGATGTCTCATATGCCTACTGCCCCAGTAGACACAGCCTCCCCCGTAAACAACATCCCCTAAACTATATGTTTATTACCATTAATTGACCAACATTCACACATCATAATCACCCAAAGTCCATGGTTTACATTAGGGTTCACACTTGGTATTGAACATTCCATGGGTTTCGACAAGTGTAAAATGGCATATATCCACCATAGAGGATTTTCACTGCCCTGAAAATCCTCTGTGCTCTGTGTATTTATCTCCCCACTCCTAACATCTGCAATCACTCATCTTTTTATTGTCTCCATAGTTTTGCCTTTTTCAGAATGTCATCTAGTTGGAATCATGCACTCTGTAGCCTTTTCAGGTTGGCTCCTTTCCCTTAGTGGTATGTATTGAAGTTTCCTCCATGTCTTTTTGTGACTTGGTAGCTTATTTCTTTTTAGCACTGAATCATATTCCACTGTCTGCGTGTACCACAGTTTATTTATCCAATACCTACTGAAGCACGTCTTGAAGGAGTTTTAACAATCATGAAGAAAAGTACTATAAACATCTGTGCACAGGTTTTTATGTGGACATAAGGTTTTAGCTCGTTTGGGTAGGATTGCTTGATTGTTTGGTAAGAGTATGTTTAGCTTTGTAAGAAACCACCAACTGTCTTCCAAATGCCTTGCCGTTCTGTATTTTCACCAGCAATCAAGGAGCATTCCTGCTGCTTCTTATCTTCAACCAGCATTTTAAGTTGCATTATGTGTTTTTCACTACAATTTAAAAAACAGGCCAGGCGTGGTGGCTCACACCTGTAATCCCAGCACTCTGAGAGGCTGAGGTGGATGGATCACCTGACCAACATGGTGAAACCCCGTCTGTACTACATACAAAAAGTTAGCCGGGCATGGTGGTACATGACTGTAATCCCAGCTACTCGGAAGGCTGAGGCAGGAGAATCATTTGAACCTGGGAGGCGGAGGTTGTAGTGAGCCGAGATTGCACCATTGCACTCCAGCCTGGGCAACAAGAGCGAAACTTCATCTAAAAAAAAAAAAAAAATCACAACAATAACAACAACCAGTGGCAGCTCTTTCATAATTCTGGCTCCAAATGGTGACCTGAATCCTAACAGCACTCCTGTATTATTCTTTGAAAAGCACATTTCTGTATTAATATGAGCATAGGAAAATTGTTTTTGTAGGGGGGAATTAGGAAAGAGAAACCCTGCACAGAGTAGAACCTGCCTTGTATTTAAAGAAGCAGAAACCGAAACTGTTCAACCAGGAGAGCTGTGGGATGTCGGCTCTCTGGCCTCTGTGTATGTGAGTGGTGATTACTTCCACACTGATACTGGATGCTGTGCTCCAGTTTTAGGCCAAGGTGAAGGGTGAGGCTGCCCACAGGTACCCAGGAGACCCTCTGTGTAACACTCGCCTGAGAACTGCTCCCTCCCAGGATGTGCCCCAGAAGATGCCATCTGGAAGGCACCCATAACAAAGCACATGCAGCCTGCTTCTCTCCTGGGAGCTTGCCTTTGCATCTTAACTTTCTTTCCTCCTGAAGAATGTGTTTTCCATTGTGCCTGAGGGTGGCCACAGTTTCACAGCTCAGGGCAAGGTATGCCAGCCTTGGGAGTGCCAATGAACTGTCCCCTTGTCCCAGGGTCTCCAGCTTGGTCCACTTTAGTGTGGTGGGGGAGTGAGTATGGACAAATCCTCTCTCTTCAACCAGCTCTGAGGAGGCGCCACAGTCCCCACATGCAGAGGACTTTAGGGAAAGGGCACGTTTTAAAATCTTGTGTTTTCTGCTGGAAGTTAAAATAAGAAACGGAGCAGTAGGGGTTTGCTTCGTTCGGCTGACTTGGAGCAGCTGCTGCCCAGCGTGTCTAGCCCCCACAGGTGGAAAGCAGTGCCTTGCCCTGGGTAGGCACTGCTTCCTTCCAAACCAAACTTCCCCTCAATGACTTCATTGAAAGCTGCTTTACATCATGAAGAGAAACTCCATTTATTTATTTGTAATAACTTTAGTATTTTATGGACCCACAAGAGGATGTAATTTAAGAAAACATTAGCAAGCTATTCCAAATACCAAGGTTTTGAAAGTTGCTAGGCCAAATAATCATCAAAGGAAACATTTCAACAGTAAGAATAAAAAGCTGCAGTACCACTCATTCTGAGCAGGGCTTTGGAGGTGGAGAGGTTTTAAAATGTATATTTTTGGTCCTGACATCCTGGAGTCCTAGGAAAGACAACTGAATTTCCAGGAATCCATTATAAACAACTTATGACCTAATCGAAGTGGGTCCGTCTAATGCTTCCCTGGTGGGGCATTAGCTGTATACCTAACTTAGAAAATACATGGCTGATCTACCCTCGGGAGCCTCGCTTAGAACACAGTGTTGGAGGGAATTATATGGTGTTTTTATTAGGGTTTTTAAGATAAAATAATCAAGAAGTTACCAGGAAAAGGTGTGAGTTAAGAATGGTTCCTTACTGCAGAAGTATGATGTTTTGCAAGTTTCTATTCTACTAGCAATCGTGTGTTAATGATGTTTCTATCTCCATAAATAGCCAACACCAAATATCTTAAGAAATCTTTTTGAACAGTGTTCAACCTTTCCCTTCTGTTGGAAGCATGAAGATCCAATGGTGGAAGACACAAATACTTCACCCAATAAGTCCTCATCTTGTATCTCCAGGAGAGATACATTGAAATGGACAAATATGCACATGTGATCATCTCCTCATCTCATTGTAATTACATTCATGTAATTACATGTACCATACTTATAAACACTAATAAATTTAGGTATTTGTCTCCTACTCCACTCCGCTTGCCTGAGCTTCATGAACATACAATCAAATCTGCATGTGTATAGCCCCAGGCCTGCCCTGGTGCTCAATTGTGAAATAAGCTTTTGGAGTATCTACTATGCTGAATGCTGTGTTAAGGGCTGAGGGGCCTGAGGGAAAAGACAGGATCTATAAAAGTGCCTCTACCATTCTCAAGCAGCTCAAATCTAATGGAAAGAGTCCCTGCTCCAGAGGACAATTCAGGATCTTAGGATTATATCTAACACTTGAATAACAATTTATAGGTCATATGACGCTTTCATAGACACTATCTTATCTGAGCCACATAAAAGCTTTAAGGGGGATATAAATTTTCCCATAGGTAAAATGTAGAAAATGACATTCAAGGGGGTTAAGTGGCTTTTTTCAAGGTCATAGAACAAATAAGTGTGAAGTTGGGTTTTTCATTTACAAGTTTAGTTCCTTCCTCTATCCATACTTTTCCCTGATTAAGAACATTGACACACATAGATCTATTCTTTCTCTTTAATAGCGGCTTTACTGAGATATAATTCACATAGCATAAAGTCCACCCTTTGAAAAATGTAGTTCAGTAGTTTTTAGTATATTCACCAAGTTGTGTAATCATCATCATTATATAATTCCAAAAGCCTTTCAACACTTTCCAAAGAAATTCCATACAGCAGTCACTCTTCCATTTTCCCCTTCCCCAGCCCCTTGCAATCACTAGCCTACTTTCTGTCTCTGTGGATTTTCCTTTTCAGAACATTTCATATGAACAGGATCCTACAACATATGGCATTTTTGTCTGGCTTATTTCACTTTGCATAATGTTTTCAAGGTTTACCCATGTTGTAGTATGTATCACAACTTCATTCCATTTAATTGCAGAACAATATTTCATTGTATGGATATACCACATTTGTTTATCCATTTATCAGTTGATGAATATTAGGGTTGTTTACACTTTTTGGCTGTTATGAATAATGATTCTATTCTATCTATTCAAATCCTGTGCCCATTTGTTAACTGGGTCATTTTTTTTTTCTTATTGAGTTGTGAGAGCTCTTTATGTATTTTAGATACAAGTTCTTTATAAGATATGTGATTTCCAAATATTTTATTTCATTCCATAAATTACCTTTTCACTTTCTTGACAGTGCCCTTGAAACATGAACATTTTAATTTTGATGAAGTCCAATTCGTCTTTTTTCTTTTATTCCTTGTGATTTTTGTGTAATAATTAAGAAACTATTGCATAATTTGAGGTAAGAAGATGTCGTCCGAAGTTTTCCTCTAAGAATTTTATAGTTTTATTTCTTACATTTAAGTGTCTGATCCACTTTGAGTTAATTTTATATATGTTGTGAGGCAGGGTGGTGTGGATATACAGTTGTGTCTCCACCATTTGTTGAAAGCTGTTTATTCCCCCACTGAATAGTCTTGGCAGTCTTATCAAAAATTAATTGACTATAAATGTATGGATCTATTTCTGGACTCTTTATTCTATTGATCTATGTACATATCCTTATCCATTATCACACTGTCTTGATTACTATAGCTTTGTAAAAAGTTTTAAAATGAGAAAGTATGAGTCTTCCAACTTTGTTCTTTTCCAAGGTTGTTTAAGTTATTCTAGGTCACTTATCACTTTCATATGAATTTTAGAATCAGTTTGTCAGATTCTGCAAAAAAAAAAGGCAGGCTTGATTTTTATAGAGATTGACTGAACTGGTAGATCAATTTGGGAAGTATTATTGTATTAACATTATTAAATCTTCCCATCCATGAACACAGGATGTCTTTTAACTTATTTAGGTCTTCTTTAATTTCCATCAACAATGTTTTGCAGTTTTCACATGCCTTACTCTTTTCTTTCGGTAAATTTATTTCTAAATTTTTTTGATACTATTATAAATTGAATTGCTTTCTTAATTTCATTTTAGATTGTTCATTGTTAGTGTGTAATATTGTTGAATACTAATCTTGCATCCTACAACTTTGATGAACTCACTTATCTTTACAAGTTTTTTGTATGAGTTCTTTAGGATTTTCTACATACAAGATTATGTCTGTGAATATAGATGTATGCCTTTTATTTCTTTTTCTTGTCTAATTGCCCTGGCTAGCACTTCTGGTATACTATTGAATAAAAGTGTCAAGAACAGACATCCTTGTTTTAGTCTTAATCTTAGAAGGAAAGCATTTAGTCTTTGACCATTAAGTATCATATTCGCTGTAAGTTTTTCATAAGTGGCATGTATCAGGATGAGAAAGCTCCCTGTTGCTCCTAGCTAAAGTTTGTTGAGTGTTCTTCTCATGAAAAGGTATTAAATTTTGTCAAATACTGTTTCTGCACACACTGAGCTAATCATGGGGTATTTGTCCTTTACATTATTAATATGGTATATTACATTGATTGATTTTTTTAAATGTTCAGGTAACTTTGCATTCCTGAGATAAATCTCACTTGGCCATGGGGTGTAGTCCTTTACATATGTTTCTGGATTCAGTTTGATAGTATTTTTTTGAGATATTGGTCTTTAGTTTTCTTGTGATGTTTTTGGTTCTGGTGTCAGTGTAATATTATCCTTATAAAATGAGTTGGGAGGAATTCCCTTCTCTATGTTTTGGAAGAATTTGTGAAGGATTGGTCTTACTTCTTTTTTGAACAGTTAGTAGGACTTACCCTTGAAGCTCTCTGGGCCTAGGATTTTCTTTGCAGAAAGTTCTTCAATTACTAATTTAATCTGTCTACTTGTCATAGGTCTATACTGATTTTCTATTTCTTCCTGAGTCACTTTGAATAGTTTTGTCTTTCTCAACAGTGTTGATTATAATCACGAAAGACACAATCCCTAACACCAAAATCCTAAATCTTGAAATCCCTAAGATTAAAATCCCTGATCTCTAAAATTCCTAAAGTTGAAAATCTCTAATGTTTAATATCCTGAAAAATCATAATCCTGAAAGATTAAAATTCTGAATATTGAAATCCTAAAAGCTCAATTCTGGGGATGAGTTTAGTACATTTTTGGTTGTATGCATGATAGTTGTATCATGTTAAGTGGAACTATTACCTTATTGTTGTCTGTTTGGAGATTAAGTACAGCTTAAAGAGCTGCCTACAGGTATCAGGTTGACAAGGGTCACATTTGTGGACTTAATTTTAAGTGTCAACTTGACTGGATTAAGGAATATCTAGAAACCTTGTAAAGCATTATTTTGGGTGTGTCTGTGAGGGTGTTTCTGAAGGAGATTTGTGTGAGTCTGAGTGGATTAGGTACAGAAGATCTGCCCTCAGTTTTAAAGGGCACCATACAATTGGCTGGGACCTAGAGAGAACAAATACAGAAGGCCACTTGGTCTCTCTCTTTGAGAGCTAGGACAGATTTTTCTTCTGCTGCTTCAGACTTTTCTTTTTTTCTTTCTTATTCTGTATTAGTCTCTTCTCACACTGCTATAAAGAACTACCTGAGACTGGGTAATTTATGAAGAAAAGAGGTTTAATTGACTCACAGTTCCACAGGCTGTATAGGAAGCATAGCTGGAAAGCCTCATGAAACTTACAATCATGGTGGAAGGGTGAAAGGGAAGCAAGTACCTTCTTTACATGGTGGCAGGAGACAGATCAAAGGCAGAAGTGCTACACACTTTTAACAACCAGATATCATGAGAACTCCATCATGAGAATAGCAAGGGGGACATCTGCCCCATGATTCAATCACCTCCCTCCAGGCCACTCCTCCAACACATGGGTATTACAATTTCACATGAAATTGGGGTGGGGACGCAGAGATACACCATATCAGCTGTCTTGGATATCAGAATTCCAGGCTTGCTGGCCTTGACTTCATAACTTACACCACTTGAGAGATATACCATGAGCTTTCCTGGGTCTGAGACCTTTGGACTTGGACTGAACCAAACTACCAGCATCCCTGGGTCTCCAGGTTTCAGATGGCGTATTGTTGAACTTCTCAGCCCGCATAATTATGTGGGGCAGTTCCCCTGATAAATCACCGCCGTACATCTATGTACATAGTCTATTGGTTCAGTTTCTTTGGAGAACCCTGACTAATACAGATTTGGTATCAGGGAAGCCAAATGTTATTCCTTCTTACTATTTTTCTTCCAGCACAGTAGAAGAGATCCATGAAATTTTTCCTTTACAAAAAGGCTGTGATAAGTGTACAAGGCTACTTAATGGTGAAAAGTGAGTGTTTAAGAGTTAATTATTATTGGGACTGTAAAAGCAGAAAATCACTTAATTGCAACAGCCAAGCAATAACCAGACTTTCAAATGAACAGTATACAGTTGCAAAATTTGTAGACCACAACCACTCTCCAAATAGATTATAGTGAGTGTTTACAAGACTATAGAAGAAGTAAAAATGCATACAAAAATTACAAGAAACCTCTCCTGCGAAATTATTCAATCAGGTATGACATCTAGCACTTCACACATAGCACTAATTTGCTATACTATGTATTTCATCTTCACATCATTTCCAATACTGGAGGTATAAATTGTTTAAAGACTTCAGAGAGTTCTAATTTGTTTAATGCATTTTTCTTTTGCAGACTTGACTCCATGAAAGTGCATTATCACAAAGTTAACTTTGTGTGTAAGTATTGTGTATGTATATAAAAATGTCTAAACTTCCTGAATAAATGAAGAGATGTCCTTTTTGTACATCTGCACTTGTGAAAAATAAAATTTCTCAAGGTTTTGTGTCTTTGAAACTACATATGCCAGGGTGACCCACTGTGGTTTTTGAGGGGATTGATACATTTATGCTGTTTTTTTATATTTGCCAGTGTGTTTACCTTTACTGGGGGTCCTTTATCTTGTGGATTTGAGTTACTCTCTGGGATCTTTTAACTTCTATCTAAAGGGCAAGTCTTCTAGCAATGAGTTCTCTCCCTTTCTGTTAATCTTAGAAAGTCTTAATTTCTCCTTTAGTTTTTAATTATAGTTTTGCAAAATATTAATTTCTTGACTGACAGTCTTTTTTAGCACTTTAAGTATGTTATCCCACTGCCTTCTGGCTTCCATGGTTTCTTATGAGACGTCAGCTGTTAATCTCACTGAGCAGCCATTATATGAATGAGTTGATTTTCTCTTGTTGCTTTCAAGATTCTCTTTTTGTTTTTCTTTTGATGTTTTGGCTGATGTGTCTAGGTGTGGGATTCTTTGAGTTTATACCTGGAGTTTGCTAAGCTTCTTGGATGTGTAGAATAATGTTTTTCATCAACAGTTTCAACCATTATCTGTTCAAATATTCTTTATTTCTGTCTCTTCTCTGTATTTAGGGCTCCCATTATGCTTATGGTGATATATTAAATGGTATCCTACAGGTCTCCAAGGTTCTGTTCAGGTATTTTTATTCTTCTTTATTGTTGTCCCTCAAATAGGATTATCTCAACTGACATGTCTTCGAGTTTGCTGGTTCTTTCTTTTGCAATCTAAAATCTGCTGTTGAGGCCAGATGCAGTGGCTCACACCTAAAGTCCCAGCACTTTGGGAGGCCAAGGTGGACAGATACCTTGAGCCCAGGAGTTTGAGACCAGCCTGGGCAACATGGGGAAACATTGTCCCCAAAATTAAAAACAAAAAAAATATTTTAAATAAAATTTGTTGTGAGTCCTATGATGGTTAGTTTTAAGTTTTTGCCTAGATTACCAAAGATTATTGCCTAGATTAAAGGATACCTCAGATAGCTGATACAGTATTATTTCAATGTCTGTGAGGGTGTTTCCATAAATGATTGGCATTTAAATCAGTGGACTGAGTAAGGAAGAACCCCTCTATCCCTTTACCCAATGTGGGTGGGCACCATTCAATCTACTGAGGGCCTGGAAAGCACAAGAAGACAGAGAAGAGGTAAAAAAAAAATTATCTCTCTTCTGGAGCTGTAACACCATCCACTCCTGCCCTCAGACATCAGAACTCCAGGTTTTCCAGCTTTTGGACTCCAGGATTTTCACCAGTAGCTCTTCTAGTTGTCAGACCTTCAGACTTGGACTGAGTCATGCTACTTGCTTCCCTGGTTCTCCAGCTTGCACATAGAATATCATGGGACTTTTCAGCCTCCATAATTATGTAAGACAGTTTTCCTAATAAATCTTCTCTTGATGTCGATTCCGCACGAAGGGCAATCGAGTTACTCTACGTGTGCCACTCACAACAGAAGCCCTTTTTTTTTATAAATCTTCTCTTCTCTCTCTCTCTCTCTCCCTCCCTCCCCCTCTCTCTGTAGCTATAGATAATAGATATTCCTATTGATTCTGTTTCTTAGAGCCCTAATGCAAGCCTCTAGTAAAATTTTCATTTTAGTTATCATCCTTTTCAAACCCCAAATTTCTATTTGGTTCTTTTAATAATTTATGTTTCTTTTTTGATATTCTGTTTGGTGAGATATTGTTTTCATACTTCCCTTTAATTCCTCAGCTATGATTTCCTTTAGTTATTTGAACATACCTGTATTAGCAGAATTAATGTTTCTGTCTAATATCTGAGCTTCCTTAGGAAACGTTGTTACTGACTGTGTACGGGCAATTGTTACTGCTTCTGGTGTTTGTTTAGTGACTCTCTTGGGCTTAGTACTTTTTGTCATGTGTGGCCTTTAAGTCTCTGGTTGGTTAGTTTAGTAGTCTAATGATTAAGCCGAGATTTTATTAAACTCCTTGACCAATAAATCTCCCAGCCTTTTCCAAGAGGCTCTCTGTGTATTGGAGTATGTCTTTAATGTTCTAGCAAGTAGATAGCAACTCTACCTAAGCCTTCATTTCCTGCTAGTGTAGAGCCTCAAAGTAAGAGGTGAGAATTTTTGATCTTCTCAGGCATTTTCTTGACATATAGACAGCTCTGGGCATGCACACTGTCCTGTGCATGTGCATGGTTTACTAGATTCCCAGAAATATGTTGGAGCTTTGCAAATTTCCCTATGAACATCTCATTTCCTAGTTTTTCCTTTTAAGATTTTTGGTCAGCCTCTTGTTAGCTGTGACTGGTAATGGTGCCTTAGATGGTGGTAATATTAGACAATTGCAGCTGATTGTTTTCAGCAAGCACCCTGTGGACAGACTGCTTGCACATAGAAAGCTCTAAGTCACATCAAAGAAAGAGAAACCCTGAGAATGGAGCTTTGCAGCAAGTTGTCAGACAATCAAATAGTGCTGATTCTCTGGGGATAGTGTTTTGTGGAAGCTCCAAACCTATCTGCTCTCCCAGTGGCTACTAGACTGCTGGTTGCCACAGTTGTCACAGTTGCTAAACTGTTGGCTTTTACGACTATGACGGAGCTGTGTAGAGGGTGATGGGACTTAGGAAAGGTTAAAACACTGGACTAAATTTAGTCTAGAACTGTCCAGGGTTCTGAGTTTAAATTCTGGCCCAACTATTTAGTCAGCTTAATAAGTCACACATTCCTACTGGTTTAGCCTCTTTTTCTGAAGAACAAGGCATGTGTTTCCAAAGAAACTATAATTGAAAACACCAAGTGCTGGCAAGAATGTGGAGTAACTGGAACTCTCATCCATTGCTGGTGGGAATGCAAAATGGCACAGCCACTTTGGAAAACAGTTTTGAAGTTTTGGATAAAGCCAAACAAATACTTAGCATGATGTTGCAGTCTCACTCCCAAGTATTTATTCAAGGGATATCAAAATGTATGTCCATACTAAAATCTGTATGTGAATATTTATAGTGGCTTTATTCAAAAAAACCTAGAAAAAAAGTCCTTCACCTGGTGAAAAGATAAACAAAATATAGTACATCTGTACAATGGAATTATATTCAAAAACAGAAAAAGAACAAATCACGATATTTCAATAACATGGAAACATGGATGACCCTCAATGCATTATGCTAAGTGAATGAAGCCAGACTCAAATGACTCCATATTGTATGATTTTATTTGCATGTTCTTCTGAGAAAAACAGTGGTTTCCAGGGGCTGGGAGTGAGAAAAGAGACTGACTACAAAAGAGTATGGAAATATTTGGTGGGGGGATTGATATAACTATTTAATACCGTATTGGGGAAGTAGTTTCATGATTGTATGTGTTTGTCAAAACATGCAGAACTCTACAATTAAAAGGATAAATTTTGTGGTAAGTAATTTATACCCTAACTTAAAAATAAATAAGTAAATCTAAAGGAGGTACAGAGGGAAAAAGGAAGTTCTATTGCTCTCTGAAAACAAGAAACCTTAAACTCTGAGGTCCTGCTTGTCCCTTGGGCTGTTCCCTCCCTGCAGGAGCCTGCTTGGCACCAATCCTCAGCCTTCTCTTTGTTTCACTGAAGACATGTAGACGCTCAGATATCTCAGCTTAAAGTGCGTAGAACTGGTCCAGTTTAACTCATGGCCTTGTGCAGAACGTTTTTTGACTCACAATCCCATGTTCCAATGTATATGAGAAGCAAGAACTCCAGGGAAGACTGCAGCAGTTGTAAGATGTTGAGTGATCCTCTAGCATTATTTTAAACTTCCATGGAAACATTGTCATCACATCATGATTCTAATTTTTTCCATAGCTGGAGCTAATTTAAGTTGTTATGACTCCCTCGGTGGCCAAGCTTTGGTTACTCTATAGGCAGACCCCACAATGCAAGGAGGACAAGGCAGAAGCACCATTGAGGGAGCTGCATGAAGATGTAGGAGATAGTACAGAAATTACTGAGTCTCATCTTTTTTCCTATGATCTTTAAAGAGCCTTCATCTTTTTTCCTACAATCTTTAAAGAGCCCTTCCTTTATTTTTTTTACAAGTATTTCGTACAGTGTAAATACTTTGTTGGCTACAACTTTGAAGTTTACATGAAAAAAACAACCAGTTAAAGAGAAGTCAGGAGCAGGAAAGCAAGTGGCACTAACCAACAGAGGAAAATGGATACACAGTAAACATGCTAGAGAAGAATGTTTTCATTCTGTTCTGATTATACACTGTGGACACATGGCATGCTTTCTTGAGGGTTTTGGCCTGGGCTGCCTTCTAGCATGAAGCTCTGGGAAGATGCTGGGGGCCTACCTGGCTTCCCCTCACTATGAAGTGACCTTAACAATCAGGCTTCACACATATCTTACTGTCTTGACCTTTCCTCCAGGAGCAGGATTAGGATTTCTGGTCACCCACTGCTCATGGGGCAAGATGAAGAAAAGAAATCCCTGGGAGACAGTGATGGAGATGGAGCTGCACTGTGGGAGTGTCAGAGGGGAGACAAGCCCCTGAGGAAGTCACCTTTTAAAGCAGATCTTCCTGTGCCTGCTAAAAATGGCAACATGATGGGGAATCTCAGCAACTCCATGATGCTGGGAGATGAGCTAAGCCTGCCCATGAGGAATTTTCCCTTTAATACTGGCTAGGGGAAGCCAAGGATTTTACAAACGCAACATGGAATCTTTCAAAGGCTCTAAATCACAGCCTCTCATTTCTGACCGTTCTGAGGTACATTTATTTTCTTTCTTTCTTTCTTTTTTTTTTTTGAAGCGGAGTCTCGCTCAGTTGCCTGGCTGGAGTACAGTGGCGTGATCTTGACTCACTGCAACCTCTGTCTTCCTGGTTCAAGCAATTCTCCTGCCTCAGCCTCCTCAGTAGCTGGGACTACAGGCATGCATCACAATGCCCAGCTAATTTTTATATTTTTAGTAGAGATGGGGTTTCACCATGTTGGCCAGGATGGTCTTGATTTCTTGACCTCATGATCCACCCAACTCAGCCTCCCAAAGTGCTGGGATTACAGGCATTCAGTTACCTTTCTCTGACTCCTTTTGCTCCTATTACTCTTAAAACAGACTGGCAAGGAAGGGTAGCAGGCTGTGGGTGGCTACTGCGAAGGCTTGCCAGGATGCCAAGCAGGTGGCAACTCCCTGGAGACCACTTAGCTGTAAGAGCAGGAAGAGGAGCTCTGTGTAACTCCACAAAATTGTTCCCATTCGATCTGTCACCTTCTGCAGTCTTGGTCCTTTTCTCTGTATGGGCCACTTGCCCCCTGCCTCCCAAGCGAGGGCTTCCAGTACCTCCATCCACTGTTCGATTTTAGTCCAGCTCATTGGTTGCTAATGTTGCATTAGCAATATACCTGCTGCATATTTTGTTTATTCCTTATTTTTGACAAAAAGAGCATATGTGTGTGGGCTTTAATAGTTTTTGTTGTTGTTATTTTGTTTTGTTTTTTGTTTTTGAGACAGGGTCTTGCTCTGTCACCCAGGATATAGTAGAGGGGCATGATCACCTCCCACTGCAGCCTGGACTTCCTGGGCTTAGGCGATCCTCCTGCCTCAGCCTCCCAAGTAGCTGCAACTACAGGTGGGTGCCATCATGATTAGTTAGCTTTTTAAAAAAGTTTTTTGTAGAGACAGGGGTCTCACTATGTTACTCAGGCTGATCTTGAACTCCTGGCTCAAGTAATCCTCCCACCTGGGCCTCCCAAAGTGCTGAGACATTACAGGTATGAGCCACCATTGAATAGTTTTTAGTGATAAAATATTTAACACCTGCTTGACCGATAATAATGCTAATAATTAACACCGACCTTTGTTATAGACTGAATTGTTTTCCCTCAAAATTTATATATTGAAGCCTTAACCGACACTGTGACTGTATGTGGAGATAGGGCTTTAAAGGGATAATAAATGCTAAATGAAGTCAAAATGCTGGGGTCCTAATATAGCAAGACTGGTGTCCTCATCAGGAGAACAAGAGACACCAGGAGTGCCTATGTACAGAGAGAAGGCCATCTGAGGACGCAGCATGAAGTTGGTCAACTTTAAGCTAAGGAGAGAGGCCCTAGAAGAAATCAAACCTGCCGACTTTCAGCTTCCAGAATGGTGAGAATTAATTTCTGTTTTTTAATGCACCCAGACTGTGGTACTTTGTTATGGCAGCCCTAGCAAACGAATCAAGCCTGTACTGTGTGCTTGGTTCTGCTAAGTGTGTTACATGCATTATTTCAATTAACCCTCAAAACAAGTCTATGTGATTATCCCCAATGTACAGACAGGGCAGCTGGCAAAATAAGTAAGTGCTGAGGTTTGAACTTAAGTCTGCTGACTACAAAACCCTGCACATAAATTCACACTACACTGCTTCAAAAGGAAGTGTGTGGCCCCAGATGCTCTCAGATAGGAGGTCACCTTTTAAAACAGATCTTTCAGGATGATTTGTTGCTTGCTAAAAATGGCGTAGAGCAGCAGATACACTCTAGAGGAAATAAAAAGATCCAGATTCCAGCCCTGACTCAGACACTGACTGAGGGATTGTAGTAGACTGAACGGCGGCCCCATAAAAAATACGTTCAAGTGTTAATTGCTCGAACCTGTGAATATCACTGTCTATGGTAAGAGTGATTATCACCTTATATGGAAAAACATGTAGTTAAGATTTTGAGAGGAGGAACTTATCCTGGTTTATCCAGGTAGGATCAAAATGCCATCATCAGTGTCATAATGAGATGGGAAACATTCCCTTGTTTCCCTTGCAAGGCGTGTGATGCAGGGTGTGGCTCACTTCAGTGCTCTGATGCCTTGGTGTACTAGGATCATTGGATCACACACGGGCTTGGAGAATGAGTGCAAGGCTTTATTGAGTGGAAGTAGCTCTCAGCAGATGGGGGAGGCAGAAGGGAGATGGTTTTCTCCTGGAGTGAGGCCACTCAGCAGCTCAGGCTCTCCTCCAACAGCCCTGGCCAAACTCTGTGTCACTCCATCGATGGCCTGCTGGCCTGCCGGTGCTTGTCGGTGTGCTCTCCATGTCCTCTCAATGTCCAGCCGCTTGTGTCTCTGCCTGCTAGGGTCTCGGGGTTTTCATAGGCACAGGATGGGGTCGTGGAAGGCAAGGGTGGTCTTGGGAAATGCAGCATTTAGGCAAGAAAACAGAAATGCCTGTCCTCACCTAGGTCTACAGGCACAAGCCCAGGGGTGGAGCTCTTGCCAGGGTCCACGCCCTTCTCTACCCAGCACTTTTCTGCCCCCACTTATGTATCAGTAAGAAAGAGGGAAATAACACAGACAGAAGAGAGGAGAAGGCAAAGGGAAGACAGAGAGAGAGATGCAGCCACAAGCCAAGGAATGCCAGCAGCCGAGGGAGGCTGGGAGAGGCAAGGACCCTTCTCTAGATCCTCCAGAGGGAGCCTGGATTTTGGCCAACACCTGGATTTTGGCCTTCCAGCCCCCAGCACTGTGAGAGAAGAAACTTCTGTTGTTTAAGCCCCCCAGTTTGTGGCACTTAGTTACAGCAGTCACGGGAAACTAATACAGAGACTTTGGACACATCACTTACTCCTCCATGAAATAAGCACGTGGGTAAGATGGATAGTTTTGGCTAGGGTGCTTGGTTGCTGTGCTTGAAATTATCCACTGCTGGAGTCACCAAAACTTTACAAAGTTTTGAGGTTTGAGCATCACCCCAAGATACCTGAAGCAGAACTGCTTGAATGTGGGCTCAGAAAACAGAACCTGTAAAGGGTCTCCAGGTGATTCTAATGGTGCCTAGGGGCAGGCCCCGGTTTCTGCGTCTAGACCCTTAAAGCTCTGAGGGTCTGTGATTCTCACTAAACAAAACTCAGCATTCCCTGTCTTCCCCTTCTTCCAAAGCTTCAAGAAACAGTTTGAACTTTCGGGCAAGGAGAGAGACAAGACTTTCCAGAATAGAAATGGATGGTAAGGGAGTCCTCCCAGGACCACAGAGGGGAATAGAGAATTTAGGGAGAGAGAGAGAGGAGAACAGCAGGGCAGCGGGTGGAAATGAGAACGCCTGGGAGGTCTGGGGAGCCTTCAATAACATTGGAGCGGACAGCGGACAACGGAGAGGGCTGCGGGGCCAGGGGAGGCACCTGTGAAAATAGCAAATACTTGAGCCAGAGACGGTACACATCCTGCCCTGGCTCCTGCAGGTTTCCCGCAGAGGCAAGGATCACAGGGCCAGGGTGATGTGTCTCCCACGATGTCAGCATCCCCAAGGGCCCGTCAGGAATTTGACAAGGGAACCCGCTTGGGGGTGCAGTGACATCTGAGGAAGGCATATGAGAGGGATAGAAGGAGCGAGAGTCAGATCATCATTCCCAAAGATATGGCTTTAACCTCTGCCCCCCTCCTGCCCTCCGGCTCTGGGAGACCCCGGCAAGCCAAGAACCTTCTCCAAAAGGGAGGGGAGCGGTCCGGGTGTGGGGAGGGCCTCTGCCGGGCGCCATCATCTCTGCTCCACCACACAGCTGACAGACACTTGAGAACTTTCCTTCCCAAGCCTGTATCCTGCTGGTTCAGGGCAAAGTGTGCAGCTTTCCCACCAGGATCAGTGAGGAAATGGCCTGGTTTGGACTCAAACAGACTGATTTGTTTTCCCAACAAGGCCTCCGCTCAGTTCAGGGAGCCCCAGTGATGCCCATTTTTCCAGGGTGCCTCTCCCACCCGCCTCCCTCTCCCCGCTCTGAGAACACATCACCTAGTGTCTGTAGGGCTTCTGCTTCTTGTTTGACATCCCTTATTTACAAAGCAAACAGAATGTTCCTTTTAACACACATCATGCTAAGTTTATTAATGCAGAAAACAATCCCAGGGGGCCGACCCAGGGGACCCTTGAAACCTGCCAGCACAAACTCTTCAAACGCTCAGCCCGTCAGATCCTCCAGGACAATATTTCACACAATGGAGTAAAAATAATATTTTTCTTTGGACCTTTCCAGCCGCTTTTGTGGTGAGCAGACAGAAATTATTTTCTTACTCTGCTCCCAGAGCAGAAATCTGGACGAAGCTGCGTTTATTTGTTTAACACAATGATTTCATCCTAAATGTCTCGACAGCAAATAGTTGGTGGTTTAATAAAGGGCCTTTGAAAGGAGGCTGGAGCTGGGGAAATGTGAGGCATGCGGCTTGTGGGGGCGAGCAGGTCGTGGGCTGCTGAGACTGGGTGCCCCCTCCGCCTGCCTGGGAGCCCTGAGGGTCGTGGTGTGTTATTGCTCCCTGATCAGAACAATTTGTGCCGCTTCCATTCCTGGAAAAAGAAGGAGACTGACCTTTCGGTCACAAATACCGGACCTTCCCTGAGACCAGCCCTGCCAAATACAGACAGACATAACCCCAAAGCAGATACTTGAACCTGCGTGAAGAAAAGAGGCCTTTTGTACTTATGTCTGCCTTCCCGTGATTAAAAATTATGTCCTGTGTCAGCCAAATATTGGCTGCTGTTTTGGTGCCAGCCTGGAGTTCTCCAGCCAGAACAGTGATTAGGAGAAGGGAGAGGGATCAGAGCCAGCTCAGGCCTGATTCCCCAGCGAGCAGAACCTATCCCACCAGGGCCAAAGACCCTGGAGCCTTCCAACCTGCAGTTAGAGGTGTCAACAAAAACTCAAAAAACTCATTTGCATTTCATTTCTTTTCCTTGGGAAGAATTGTAAGGGGCAGTAAAATGGAAAAAACCGAACACAGAGGAAAAGAGCCAGGAGAAGGTCATGAGTGGCATAACAACTGCCCAGGCAGCCCTGATTGCAGCCCCATCATTTTACAGCACAGGAGGGAGGCCCAGAGAGGGGCAGTGACATGTCTGAGGGCACACAGCTTTTAGAAGAACAGCCATTGTGGGAACCAGGCATCTAACCTCAAGGGCTGAAGGGGAAAGAGCCCAATCTAGCCTTATAGCTGACAAAACCGAAAAGCTGAATTATAGGTCTCATTTTTTCAAATTGGGACTTGGTTCAAGGTGATTGAATGTGATTCAGTTCCTGGTGATTTTGGTTCTTGGAACAATTGATTCAGATCTAAATCCGTTCCTGGATAGAACAGTGAAGAATAGAATATGTTTACACAAACGCACACACACAGAGTTATATTTCCAATTACTCACTTATTCATTGAAGTGTATAAAATATGCATATACATTAAAAAGACAATTAAAATGACTTATAGTATATTACTAGTAACACTGATACATCTCTTCTCAGTCTTTTCTCATCGCTTCTATATGTTTTTACTATATATTTTTTTCTTTTTCTTTTTTTTCACAAAATTAAGATCTCAACTGCTTTATTTTTTAAATTATGTAATTTATGCTTAAGCATTTTTCTCATCTCATTAACAGACTTTCTGGAGCATGACCTTTGAAATGCTACTTGGTATTTCATCATACGATGTGACTGTCATAATTCTTTTCCCCAGTACCCTAGAGCTGCTCATAGGACAGAATGTCTTTGAGTAGGTCTTGAAGAACAGTCTCTGAAAGACTGATGGGCTGTGTGGGAGGTGGCTTTCAAATTCTTGCAGCGATTTAAATCTCTTTCCTTCACCTCCGAGTGGCTTCAGATTGCTTTCAAATATAGCTGCCTGCCTCACTCCCAGCTTTCTTTTATCTTTCTCATTTCTTCTTTTTTCTACTTTTTTCCTAGACCCAAAACAGGCAGATTCCTGACATTTGCATATTTTACAACCTCAAAGACTTTTTATAGAAATGCACTCATTTAATCTTTATAAAAACCCTACGACATGGGCAAGGCAGGATGATCCCAATTTTATATGAAGGAAAGATGAAGCAGGCAAAAAAAAAAAAAAAGGAAAAAATAATGATCCCAATTTTACATTAAATGAATGTATTTTGAGTGCCAACTATTTGCACTTTGGTAGTCACTAAAGGAGGGGATAAGTAAATCCATCCTTACCTCAAGGAATTTTCAGAGTAGTGGGGGCACTTATAAGGACTTCAGTAGATGATGGCTATTATTATTTTTGGCTGAAATGACTTGTCTCCTGTCAGGTGGTTAGTTACTGGTTCAGGAAAGTGAACCAGCACATCCTCTGCTTTCTGTACTTGATTCCCTACACCATGTGACTGTTAGTCAAAAGTAGGTCCAGAATAGGTGGGAGATGGTCAGGGCAGGTGCATGATGGGAAACTTTTAGAATTCCCTCTTCTCCTTCATCTCAAGCTCCAGTGAAAAGACTACACATTCGAGACACCAAATTATCCTGAGAGAAGCCAGTCCATGGATTGACACTTTCTTTGTGTTGAAAGTAGAGATGATAGTATTTATCTTTAGATGAACAAACAGTGGTTTGGGATTTAGCTACTTCTACATCTGTGAAGGGATAAAAAAAGGAGAAAGGAAATAAAAATGATTAATCATCTCCTATGTACCAGTCTCTGTACTAGGTGCTTTACATGTATTATTTCATTTACATCAGAACTCACAAGAAGCCTGTTTTGTTCATCATTGTGTTACTTTGGACCAACTGCAATGTTTGCCACACAATAAGCATTGATTAAATGCCGAACTAATAAATGAATGCTCATTTTACAGATAGGAAAATTGAGATCTGAGAAGTTAGACAATCAGTACTAGGTTACATAGCTAGTAAGTAACGGAATTGGGATTCAAACCCAGTCTGCCTGGCTCTAGAATTGTGCTTTTCCCACCACTGCATCTGTGGCAAGCAGTGTACATGCTTCAGTCTGTGGAGGGACTATTCAGGTATTATGAGTGTGGTGACAATCCCGTTCATCATGCAGATACCACCTTTGGGTTCATTGCTTCCTCTTTCTATCGTCCTATCATTTTGCTATGAAGACAGCATTTGCTGTTGTGTTTTTGCTGTTTGGCCGTCCTCCTCTAAGCACCGGATGCATCTTCCTTATATCATCACTTGCACTGGGGCTGTGGCTCCTTTAGAGTGGAGAGTATGTTGTTTTGAGCACTGCAAGGGATATTTTTACATTCTCTTCAGACATGTGGAGAACTCTGGGCTGAGTGTGGTGGCTCACGCCTGTAATCCCAACACTTTGGGAAGCTGAGGTGGGCAGATCACTTGAGGTCAGGAGTTCAAGACCAGCCTGGCCAACATGATGAAACCCCATCTCTACTAAAAATATAAAAATTAGCTGGGTTTAGTGGCATGCACCTGTAGTGCACCTCAGGATGCTGAGGCAGGAGAATCACTTGAACCTGGGAGGTGGAGGTTGCAGTGAGCTGAGATTGCGCCACTGCACTCCAGCCTGGGCAATAGAGCCAGACTCTGTCTGAAAAAAAAAAATGTGAAGAACTCTGGTCTCCCTTTTTAGAAGCTAAAGCAAAGAATAAAGTCAGGTTTTGCAAATGTTCCCTCAAGACGTGCTTCCGTTGCATTACTAGAGACCCATTATGTAGGGATAGGAAGGCAGCTAAAGGAGCTGCCTCTTTAAATCTTAGATTGTCAGTGTTCTTATTTGGTTTGACTTCTTAGTCCTGGCCAGGGAGCTAATTGTTAGATCTTGAAGAAAAATCTCTTGCTAGCAAGACTACCTGCTTAATGCGTATATCTTTAAGCCCATTGCATAGACCATTGCAGAGATTCCCAAGGGGAATTTAGAATCCACGTGCTTATGTTTCATGCATTTCCCAGATCTAACATTACATAAGATTTGGAAAACATAGTTTTATGAAATAAAGTAAGAGCCAGCTACTCTGAGGCTGAACACCATTTAACTTCTATTCTTTCTGAATAGTGAGATTTTTGCTGATAATAAACATATTGACATAAGAAAACAAAGATCTTTGACGGGTTATAGGCACTCTCTGGGAATATCTAGTTGATACTGAAAGGCCATGTCAGGACTGTTTGGGAAAGAAAATTGAAGAGTGTCAAGGAGAGTTGCTTTCAGCTCTGGCGGAGAACATTTTAAGTTGCTTTTTTATTCCCTTACCCCTACCCTGTCCCAAGACTCACACGCATTGCTCAAGTACACAGTGTGCTTGGACCAAACGAACACCAGCAAAATATTTTCTGGACTGCTCCAGTGTGATTTGTCTTCATCACCCAAGTGTGAGTCTCACCCAAGCAGTCTTTCTGGGTGTTTTTTGTAAGGGAGGGAGGGGTTTTCCAAAATAGAAGGTTTTGTTTTGCAATTTACAAAAAGTAACAGGATTCTTTCTGAAATATTTGTTTTGAATCCCAGAGTGTAACCTGATACTCACAATCATCACTTTCACTTTACAAAACTTAAGACTGTATCTTGCGGGTTCATTATCTGTCCATTTCTAGCCTGAACCAAATCTAAGCCATTCCATGGGGAGGTGCCCTAAGGAACATTTTTCTGCCCACCTTTTGAGACTTGC
This sequence comes from Cebus imitator, assembly GCF_001604975.1. Taxonomy (NCBI): domain Eukaryota; kingdom Metazoa; phylum Chordata; class Mammalia; order Primates; family Cebidae; genus Cebus; species Cebus imitator. The sequence goes on along the minus strand of NW_016107365.1, from coordinate 3,002,065 downwards.
AGTTTGTTTCCTGACTTGTACATATATAAATGATGTAATTGATTTGAGATACTGAGCAGATCATTCACACGTAGCACCTGGCCTAGAATAACTTACCTTCTGATTCAAAGCAACCAGGCAACAGAGTTCTCCTAAAACCTCAAAGTGCTACTAAACATAATAAAGCCTCCTTTACCTATCATCAGATCACTTAAAGCTCAGGAATGACTTTTAATATCCTTTTTATGACATGTCATATCTATCACAGGTCAAAAGGAGTTCCCAAACAAAACAGTAACATTGAGTTAAAACTTATATAAAGTCTCTCTCTATTAGAAAAGTTAGTTTTGGCTCCAAACCATTAGCTTTTATGGGTTGCTATAAAGTCATGACTGTTTCTTAGCAGTAGGATTTTCCAAGCCTTGCAATGAAATTCTTAGTTATACTTGTATTTAAAATGTAGAATGAGTAACTTTGTCTTCCGGGAAGATGTAGTAGACATACTTTTTGGTATTCCTGCCACTAAATACTAAAAACCCTGGACATTATATATGAACTAGCAAAAGAAAACTCTAAAAGATAGAGAAAAGTAGGCAGACCAGCTAGGGACATGATGACCCAAGGAATGACATGGAGGTGAGTTCCCTGGATTTTCTTTTTGCCTCATGTATACTAGATTTGGAGCTGAGGAGGTTAGCAACTCAGAAATGCCTGTGGGTGCAGACTTTAAAAGTCCCAAGGAAGCTCGCTGTCTCTAGTCAAAGGACAAGAAAAGGTGCAGCTTGGTAAAGCAGAAAACTTATATAATAACCATTTTATTCCAAGTAAACACCACAGGAAAACTGTGACCTTATCCTACATGCCTGCAAAGGCCTAGACTTCCACCATCGCAATGCTGTAATGAAGCAGCCTGTCTCCACCATGATGGGATCAGAGAAGGCCGCATAAGGAGCCAAGACTTTTATCTCCACCTCATTGATAATAAGCCCCTCCCTAGCCCTGTAATGTCAGTGGAAACTACATGAGAAGCCTAAGCTTTTACACTCACTCAGCAGTAACAAGGCTCTTTCCCACTGGGATAGTGTCAGAGAAGCTCTAGTGGAGAGTTAGGATGTTCACAATTGCATAATGATAACAAGGCCACCTCCACCTCGATGTTAGTGCAAACCACATGGGGACCCAGAATCCCCATTCCACCCAACAGAAACAGAGTCCTCCCCCACACAGATACTGACTGAGGACAAGAGGGGAGCCTGGATTTCTACCTCTACCTATTAGTAACAAGGTGGCACCCCACCTCCTTTTCCTTCTGGAGTGGTATAAAAATAAAAGCCAGCTAAAACAGAAGGTTAAAATAAGACCCCCAGAGTCTTATAATTCGATTCAAAAATGAGATTTCAATTGAAAATCATTTGTCACACAGGAACAAGAAAGATCTCAAACTGAATGAAGAAAGACAAGCCATAGATGATAACACTGAGATGACAAAGAGGCTAAATTAATCTGACAATAATTCCAAAGTAGTCATGATAAAAATGCTCCAATAAGCAATTAATGAAACACTTGGAATAAATTAAAAATGGGAAATAAAAAGACCCAGCAAAGAAATAGAAAGTCTCAGCAAAGAAATGGAAGATCTAAAGAAAAACCAAATGGGAATTTTAGAATGGAAAAAACACAGTAACCAAAATAAAAGTTTCAGTTCATAGGCTCATCAATAGAATAGAGGACAGAGGAAAAAATCAGTGAACTGGAAAATAGAAAAATAGAGATTGCTCACTCTGAACAGCAAAGATAAAATAGACTGAAAAAAGAAAGAATATAGCCTCAGAGACTTGTGGGACTATAACCAACAATTTAACATTCATGTCATCAGAGTACCAGAAGGAGAGGAGGAAAAAAGCAGGACTGAAAAAGTACTTGAAGAAATAACAGCTGAAAACTTTCTAAATTTGACAGGAGAAATAAGTTTACAGATTCAAGAAGCTGAGCAAACCTGAAAAGGGAAAACCCAAAGAATTCCATGCTAGGACACATAATAATTAAACTTCAGAAAACTGAAGACACGTGACAATATTGAAAGAGAAAAGTAACACCTTACCTATAGTGGGAAAATAGAATGTCAGTGGAGGTCTCATCAGAAACCACGAAGGCTAGAATGAAATGGCATGATATTATTCAAGTACTGAAAAGAAAGAACTGCCAACCCAAAATCTTATACGCAGTGAAAATATCCTTCAGGAATGAAGGAGAAATCAAGACATTATCAGATGAAGAAAAACTAAGAGAATTTGTCACCAGTAGACATACCCTAAAAGAATGGCTAAAGGAAGTTCTCTAAACAGAAAGCAAAAACAAAAGAAGGAAACTTAGAACATAGGAAAGAATAGAAAACATGGTAAGTAAGCATATGGGTAAATACAACAGGCTTTCCTTCTCTTGTAAGTTTTTTGAATTATGTTTGATAGTTGGAGCAAAAATTACAACATTGCATAATATGGTTCTAAGTTATGTAGTGGGAATATTTAAGATACTTACATTATAAATAGGGAAGGTAAGGGGACATAAAACAAGGCAAAGTGTCTTAGTCTGTTTGTGCCACAGACTGGGCAATTTATAATAAATAGAAATGTATTTTATCATAGTTTTGGAAGTCAAGAAGTCAAATATCCAGGTGTCAGCATCTGATGAGCACCTTCATGATGCATCGTAACATGGCAGAAAGCATCACATGGTGCAAGGGCAAAGAAAGTAAGAAGGGGTAAACCCATACTTGTGATAATGAACCCACTTCCATGATAATGATATTAGTCCATTCCTGTGACATAGCATGGATAACATCTCTTTAAAGTCCCATCTCTTAATACTGTTAGAGTGGCAATTAGATTTCAACATGAGTTTTGGAGGGGAGGAACATTAAAATGCTAAGAAATTTTGAAAATTAAGATTAAAAAAAAAGGCAGAACCAGGATTCAAAAAGCCCAAAAACATCTCACAACTCATAGCATAAGATTTTTATAATAGTAAACCTGTAAAATGATGACACAAATAGACAGTGATTTACTATGTATATGTGATATACTATAATAGTAACTACTAATAAACTTATACAAAGAGATATGCTCAAAAACATTAAAGATTAATCAAAGTGGAATTCTATGAAAGGCTTATGCAATCTATAGGAAGGATGGAAAAAGTAAACAAGAGCAAAAGCACAAACAGAAAGCAAAAATAAAATGGGAGATTTAAGCCTAAACATGAAAATAATTATATTAAATGTAAATGGTTCAAAAAACCAATTAAAAGATAAAGATATACTGAGTGGATTTAAAAATCTTGACCCAGCTACATTCTGTCTATAAGAAATTCACTTAAAATATTATAATATAGGGAGGCTGAAAATAAAAAGATGGAAAAAATATATCACGCAAATATTAAGCAAAGGAAAGTAGAAGTAACTATATTAATTGCAGATAAAGTAGACTACAAAGCAAAGAAAATTACCAGAGAATGACATTATATAATGGCAAAAGGGTCAATACATGAAGAAGACATAGAAATCTTAAATATATATGCTGTAAGAAACTGAGTTGCAAACTATATGACACAAACATTGATAGAAATGAAAGGAGAAGTAGACAAATCCACAATATAGTTGGAGACTTCAACACTCCTTAACAATTGGTAGAACACTAAACAGAAAATTAGCAAAAATATAGAAGAACTAAACAATGCTGTCAACCAACAGGCTCTAATTGATATTTAAAGAACACTCCACTCAACGACAGCAGAATACACATTCTTTTCAAGTGCCCACAGCACATATAGCAAGATAGAGCATATTTGAGCCATAAGACAAACCCCAACAAGTTAGAAGAATTTAAGTCATATGGAATGTGCTTTCCGACCACAAGGGAACCAAACTAGAAATCAATAACAGAAAGATAATAGGAAACCTTCAAATACTTGGGAAATGACAACTAAATAATTTATTGCTCTAAGAGGAAGTCTTGAAAATAAAAAATGTGGAACTGAATGAACATGAAAATACATATCAAAGTCTGTGGGACACAGTAAAGCAATACTAAGAAAAAATTTACAGCATTACATACATCCATAAAAAGGAGAATTATTAAAAAATAATCTAAGTTCACATCTCAACAACTTAGAAAACAAAAAATAAAATAAACCAAAAGTAAATAGAAGAGCAAAAATAGTAAAGATAGAATGAAAATCAATGAAATTAGAAATAAAAAACCATAAAGAAAATCAATGAAACAAAGAGATGTTTTATTGAAAAGATCAATAAAATTGACAAAACTCTAACAAGACTCACAAAGAGAAAACCAAATTACCAATATTAAGAATGTTTCAGTCCAGATAAGGATATCACTATGGGCCCTGTAGACATCAAAAGGAGAATAAGGGCATACCATAAACAACTGTATAGGACTTACATGCTAAAATGCCGAGTGATCTGTGAAATATGAAGTTAAGGAGACTTGGACATCATTATGCCCTTATAGTAAGAGCCTACACCTGAGCTTGAAACTTGGTGTGCCATTAGCTGTGAGATTTAGCAAATTAATCATAACTCTCTATCTCATAGGGTTGTCATGTGAACAAAAAATAATGTGCTGGGTGCAATGACTCACACCTGTAATCCCAGCACTTTGGAAGGCTGAGGCAGGTGGATCACGAGGTCAGGAGTTCGAGACCAACCTGGCCAATATGGTGAAACCCTGTCTCTACTAAAAATACAAAAATTAGTAGGGTGTGGTGGTGTGTGCCTGTAGTCCCAGCTACTTCGGAGGCTGAGGCAGAAGAATTGCTTGAACCCAGGAGGCAGAGGCTGCAGTGAGCAGAGATTGTGCCACTGCACTCCAGACTGGGTGACAGAGCAAGACTCTGTCTCAAAAATAAATAAATAAATGAAGAGTAGATGATGTGCTCTTAATTCCTGGAAGAGGTAAGTGCTATCCCTTTGTTGATTGTGTTCAGTTCGTATGTTACTTTGGCTAAAGTTCACACAAATGCAGTGTGTTGGTTTTTTGTTTGTTTTCTAACTTAAACAGAAACTTGTTTAGGAAAGTGACTAAATGTATTTTCATCTATCTATCCAAAATGCCTAATACAGTGCCTACTACATAGTGGTTCTCATTAAATGTCTACCGAACACAGCTAATACTAAATAGGAACACAGCTTTGATAAGAAAAAAATTAAAATCTTAAAGAGTTTGACCAGGAGTGTATTTAGTGCAGTGATTTTCACTGTAATGTAGATTCTCAGTATTACTGGCAGCAGGTGGGCATCTGGCCTCCACTCAAACACTTGCGTAAATCCCACTACTACAAGATACTTCAATGTATTGCTGTATTATCCCCAATTGCTGAAAATTTCTTCCATATATTGAGCTTGTCTGTTTTTCTGTAACTTTTACCATATGGTCCTAAATCTGCTCCCTGGGACAGCGTATTACTTATCTATGTTGCTTAATCAATTGCCCCAAACATAGTGATCTAAAACAACTATAAAACACTTATTATCTCTCACAGTTTCTGTGGTTTAGGAAGTCAGGAGAAGCTTCGCTGTGTTATTCTGGTCTGGGATTTCTCATGAGGTTGCAGTCAAGATGGCCCAGGCTGCAGTCATCTAAAGATTTTGGTTGGAACTGGAAGATCCTCTTTCAAGGTGTCTTACTCACTTAGTTTGAAAGTTAATGCTGGCTGTTGGTGGGAGGCGTCAGTTACTCTCCAGATCTAGAATGTGGTAGCTGTCTTCCCATGAGTGAGTTATCCAAGAGAGAGAGGAAGGCATAAGAGACAATGTCTTGATTTAGCATTGGAAATGACAAGCCATTACTTCTGCCACATTTTGTTCATTGAAATGATTCACCAAGTCCAGCCCACATCCAAGGGGAGGGGAATTAAACTTCATCTATTGAAAGGAAGAGTGTCAAAGAATTTACAAAAATATTTACAGGCATAGCATGGCTTTTTTCCACTATATGATTTTTTAAAAAAAATTCACATCAATTTTCTCTATTTTCTCTTTTTTCTTCAGTAACTCATGTTAGGTGGATGTTGGACCTCCTCAACTGGTACTTCATTTGCATCTCTTATTTTTTCTTATATTTCCTATCTTAAGATAGTTTGCCCTAAATGCTAAGAAAATTTTCAAATTCCTTCCTAAGTCTTCCATTAACTACTTTTTGTTGTTAAACATGTTTTTAATACCCAGGAACTCTTGTTACTGTTCTGTTTGCTTTTTCTTTCATAGCAACCTGTTCTTGTCTTGTGGTTATAATAACTTGTCAAGTTTCTCAAAGCATAGGATTAAGCAATTTTTAAAATTTATTTCCTTTATTATATCTGTTTCTTCTGTTATAGATTATTCTTTCTGCCCCCTTTTCCTGCCGTTGATTTTTCCCAAATGTCTGTTGATTCTTGATGGACCATTTATGTTTCAGAGTGAATAACTTGGTTAATAATATAAAGCTTCATTGGTTTTTAATTTACAGAATTGGAAAGTGAGATTTGCCTATCTCCATGATTTTGGCAATTCATATATTATCTGTGATTTGTCAAAGATTGACAACAATCTCACTGGCAAATTGTAACCCAAAATAAGGGAAAGGTTAAGAACGATGAAAAGATTATTTTTTAAGGATAGTGAGCAAAAGATTATGCTTAGGAAGAGGTGGTGGGCTCAGAGCCTTATCTCCCGTATGTAAGTTCTTTATTTCTGTTGATAACTATGGGAGTATAGTACCTCACAGGTATGGTGGGCTGTTTGTAAATATTTATCAAATTGAATTACTTTTCCCCAATTATTTTGTCCTATTAAATAAGCACTCATTAAAGAACATCCATATCCACATTCAATATTTTTAAGCGTTAGATTATATGAATCTGTTTAGCGTGTGTGTGATTTGAGATAGCACTTACTCCATGTCAGGTATTGTCCTAAGAACCTTACATAATTGTTTTATTAAATCATGATAACAACTCTATGAGGCAATGTGGTAGATATTATTGGTGGCCTATTGATATACCTTCTCACTCTGTCCTATGCTGCAAACTGTTAGGGTGGGTGCCTGAAGAACTTTTCTTCCCCCTCGCCTCCTCCTCCTCCTCCTCCTCCTTCTCCTCCTTCTCCTCCTTCTCCTCCTTCTCCTCCTCCTTCTCCTTCTCCTTTTTCTCCTTCTTCCTCTTCCTGCAGGAACACACTCAGTCTAGATGCAGGACACTGGGTGTTGAGGCAGAAACAGACACGTGGGGATTAGGAGGATAAATGCCCCAGCTTCCTTGCCCTTCAGTTGGCATAACTGGGGTATGTTCTACACACTCTCCCAGACAGAGTTCCTCAGTGTAAAGAACCTCCAGTTGCTCTTTATTGGCTTCCTTCCTTTCCCTGTTTCACTTCCCTATTCCGCTTCCAGTGTTTCCAAGGAGCACTTTCCAAACAAACTCTTTGCTCTCAAGTCCTTGTCTCACAACTTCTGTAGGCATCCCCACTAAGAGCAGTAGTAAATATTACTGTCCCATTTTGCAGATGAAAAACTGTGGCATTGACAGAGTGCTTACTTGATGATGGTTAGTAAAAGTTAGCAGGAGTTAGTAAGTGGCAGAGCCAGGATCCTAAGCCCATGCTCTTAACCACCACATTATAATGACGTAATACTTCTGAGTACTCGCTATGTCCCAGGCACAATGCCAGGTGTTTAATACAATTCATTTTATAGATCATAAAACGTGCTCAGATAGGTTACATGACTTGTCCTAGGTCATAAGGTATTAAGTGGCAAAGCAAGAATTTAAACTCAGATTCGAGGTCTTCACCATTCTTCCAGAGCTAGATGGCTCTCTAGTGGACGAGAGCAGGATCCAGGGCTCTTAGCGGAAGGTCCAAGGGGACACGATTTATAGTCCCCTAAATTGGCTGCATTCCATGTCCCAAGTCTTTGTGTTCCTTTCTGGTGTGTGGTTTGTGAATCTGTGACTCGAGAAATGCTTTCTAGTACTTCCTTTCCTATGCTCAGGTACATTTCTAGATGCTGGTTTTATCTCTGAGAACAGACAGAGAAACGGGTAAATGAAGTAGAGTTGCCAGCGATGACAAGGCATTTTCTCTGTGCTAGCGGCTTTGCTTAAGTTATATTATTTAATCCTCTTGGAAATTTCTTAATGGAAATGCTCTTTTTCTCCTTTTAAAGACCAAGAAATAAAGTTAAGAGAGGCTAAAATATTTGCCCAAAGAATTTACCTAAGTGTAAGTAATCAAAACCCAAGTCTTTTGAACTCTAAAGCATTCCTTTTTCCACTGAGCCAGTGGAGGATCTGATGAGGTAAGAAGGTAGAAAGGGGCCAACAACTTGTAGGGCACTGCTTGTCTAGCACCTGCTGAGAAGTGCCAGGCAATCTCTGATTACAATGCTTCTAGCATAATATCCCAGCTTTGTGCTCAAATCACAATTAATACCCATTGTAGAGGGACCTCTGTCATTGGAAGGGCAGACACAGTAAAAAAGTCTGTACACAAAGATCATTGCAATCTTACACACGTTTCTCTTCACATCAATGAGTATTCTCCAGGTATTGGGCTCTGTGTGACCATTACAAGATGCAGATTAGAGAACAGCAAACTTGGTTGCTACGTAGGTGGAGCCTACCTCATAGTTTGGAAAAATGGACAACATGCAATAAGGTTGCTAAATATATGCATGACGCTTATATATAAGCTATAGCATGTGAGGGGACCAGGAAATGACTGGGTTGGTTGGTGTGAATTCTGAGCCCTTTTCTATATACTTCTGACTAATCTGTCATGCCCCATTTGGGATCCTGCAGCTTGGAAAAAAAATGGGAAAGGAGACAGAATAAATATGTGATATGAATTGCTCTAAGACACTCAAATTGCAAGAAATGCCACTTTTTTTTTTTTTTTAACATAAAAATAAAACCAGTACATACACCTGCTTTCCTAGGTATTGGGAATTCCAGGATCAGTCACTGGGGTCTGTATCCCTGCTTATGTAAGGAACCTTGGATGTGCTGGGCACTAGGCCTCTGTTCTCATCTACCAGTCAGCACCATCCAATTGAAAGAAGGGAGCTTCCTTAGCATCTCCTTCCCTCTGTGCCAGGCTTGGTCTTAGGGGCTGTTATTCAGAGTCCTAAAGTCACAGGAGCAGGCATCCTGATTCTGCCACCTTGGGGACCCTGTGTACGTGGGCTCAGGCCTCAGCTACTTCTGGAATGCTGTTTGCCCAGAGCTTCCAAGTCCCGGGGGACCATTTCTCCAAGGGTAAGGACAGCGATCTCATCTTTACCTCAAGCTCATATGCCTTGTCCATCAGCCAGCTTCCCTCCCTGGGCCTTTACCTTTGGAACCAAAGGCCTAACTATGGGTTATCTGCCAGGCATTCTCTGAGCACCCCCCACACAAAACAAAACACAAAAGAGTTGTTTACCATCCTTTCCCCAACACACACACACACACACACACACACACACACACACACACGCTCACACAGAGTAAGCAACCAAAGCTAACACCTTTGGAAATTGAAAGGCTACCCTTCCTCCACGTATAAAGGGCTTTTGGAAACCAGTGTATTATAGTGGCAAAGAGCATGGACTGCATCAATTCATGTCCAAGCTCTGCCGTTTATTAGCTGACTAACCTTAAGCAAATTGCTTGGCCTCTCTGTTTTCTGATATGCAAGCTAGAGAATAATGATATCACAGGATATAGAGTTAAGGCTGGGTAAGCATTTAGTGCAGGGTTTAACAAGCACCCATAAAGCAGACGCACTAGAAGGACTCATTATATCTCATCCCAGTTCTGCTTTGGATGTGGCAAAGCCCTCCCCCGAGTTCAGGCAAGATGGAGGAAGGGCTTCTGAGCATTATCATCGAGGCATCGCAAGCAAAACCCATCTTTCATGCGTTCACTTGTGTTTCCTACTTCATTCACATGTTGAAGCCCTAACCCTCAGTCTTTGAGAATGTCACTGTATTTGAAGATTGGACCTTTAGAGAGGTGATTGAATTAAAATGAAGCTGTTAGGGTGGGTCTAATTCAATCTAACTAGTGTCCTGATAAGAAGGAGACATTAGGACACAAAGAGACAGCAGGGGTACCTGTACACTGAAGGACGATGACCCTGTGGAGGGGCAGCAAGAGGGTGGCCATCTGCAAACCAAGAAGAGAGGCTTGGAACAGATTTTCCTCACAGCCCTTGGAAAAAACCAACTCTGCCAATACTTTGATCTTGGACTTCTAGCCTCTTGAAATGTGAGAAAATAAATGTCTGTTGTTTAAGCGATCCAGTGTGTGGTATGGTGCCATGGCAGCCCTAGCAAACTAACCATCCCAGAGATAAAGTACCCACAATGCTTCCCAAGTACATCATTGACCATCCTTGACCCTACTTGGGAGGAAGGTTCCCACTGGCTTCAGGAATTGAGAATCTGGGATGCACAGCATAAGCCACCCTTCTGTTTTTAATCATTAGCATCTCACAGCACCAGCAACCTGGAAATGTTAGCACCAAAACATCAGACTTGGGATCAGAAGCTCCTAGAAGGTACTCACACAAAGGATTTAGTATTATCCTCCAAGGGAAGCAAAAATGGATTCTTATGGAAATTGAATCAAAGGTTTGCATATTGATGAGGTGTGGACAACATGCAGGTAACTCTTCCCCATCCCCACAATCAGTTTTTTGTTTGTATGTTTATTTTCTTACCACTTAAGCACTGTAAGTCCAGTGCCTAGGGCTTTTCAAGAGCCTACAAAATGTTTCAGAAGGACAAATTAAATGGATTTCAAAATAAGAAAACAAAATGGTCAAAACAAAATAAAAAATAATTTCAAAAACAAAATTATAAAATGCTTTTCAAAATGTTTTCAACATTTATAGTTAAAATCAGATGCTGGGACATGTTAACACAATTGACATCCTGTGGGTGGTGCTTGTAAAAGTTAGATGCCCTAGGATCTGAGAAGAATCTCAACTGGCTGCCCTCTACCCATCCTCCAGAAACTCACAGCGGGCCCACGAGGGTTTAGCAGGGAACAGTGACCTGGAGCAGAGTCTGTGCTACAGAATGGGGGAGAGGGAGAAGTGGGGGTTTCCAGTGAAAGCAGATATGTCACAGAGGGAGGGGATTGGGTCCAGCTTAAACCCAGGTGCAAATCTAAATTCTGTTCCTGTGTGACCCTGGGCAACTTGCTTAACCTCTCTGAACCTTGATTTTGTCACCGACACAAAAGGGGATAAGAATGCCTACTTCATAGCATTTTCCTGAGCATTAGAGAGAGGAAGACTGTAAGGTGAAGGAGAGGGAGCTCTGTGCCTGGGAAATAGTAAGCGTTCAACAAATACAAGCTATTATAATCATAGCATTAGGCTGGGTGTGGTGGCTCACACCTATAATCCAAGCACTTTGGAGGCTAAGGCGGGCGGATCACCTGAGGTCAGGAGTTCAAGACCAGCCTGACCAACATGATGAAACCTCGTCTTAAAAATAATGATAATAATAATAATAATCGTGGCATTAGGCAGACTCTCAAAGGGGAGGGAGAGGAAGGGCTTTTGCTCAGTGAGGGGTTTTTTTTGGAACTTGAGACCATATAGAAAATGTTGAGTAAGTAGATGTTGACTGGATGAGCTCTCCTTCAAGACAGAAAAAACAGTTGAGAAAAAACAGCAGTGCAGAGGTTACAGGTGTTGCTGAAACAGAATTCCCAAGTTAAGACTTGGAGGCCAGGAGGTGGGACCGGGGCTGGGTGGGGATGCTGAGGGACAGAGGATGGGTGGACTCCAGAGAACGCCCTGCACTGAAATCGCTGTGCACGGCCCGGAGGTGGACTGGTGGGCTGCCCATCCCTGTGGGCTCATGCGCCTCTCCTGTAGCTCCAGGGCAGAGGGAGCAGAAATTCCCAGCGGGCATCCTAGGAGTGCAGGCTGCTTTAGAGAGATAGCTACAGTTTGCAGGTGACTGGGGGCAGATAGTGTCTGCTCTGCCAGGAACTGGCAGATCCCGGGTAGAATCCCTGAGAGCTGCAGTCTTCCGACACATGCCAATGTCCAAAACTAAGTCCGGGACAAAACGAACACAGGCTGTTTCTCTTTTACTAATTTTTGTGGGTACATAGGTGTACATATTTTTGGGGTACATGAAATATTTTGATACAGGCATACAATGTGTAATAATGACATCAGGGGAAATGGGGTATCCATCACCTCAAGCATTCATCATTTCTTTGTGTTACGTGTGCTCCAATTATACTCTTTCACTTACTTAAAAATGTACAATGAATTTTTGCTGACTGTAATCACCCTGTCATGCTATCAAATGCTGTCTTATTTATTCTATAAATAAATAAGATTTAGCCTTTGGATTTTTGTACCCATTAACCATCCCCGACTTCCGCACCTCCCTACCCCTGCCCCACTGCCCTTCCCAGCCTCTGGTAACCGTTATTCCACACTCTATCTCCATAAGTTTAATTGTTTTAATGTTTAGCTCCCACAAATGAGCGAGAACATGCGACATTTGACTTTCCGTGCCTGGCTTATTTCACTTAACAAACTTAATGTCCTCCAGTTTCATCCATGTTGCAAATGACAGGATCTTATTCTTCTTACGGCTGAATTGTGTGTGTGTACCACATTTTCTTTATCCATTCGTCTGTTGTGGACACTTAGGTTGCTTCCAAATCTTAGCTACTATGCAATAAACATGGGAGCACAGTGTCTCTTGATAAGCTTGTGGCAAGGGAAGCATCTGCAGGTCACTTTGGCTTCAGCAGGGGTTGAAAGGTGTAAGAAAGAACAATGTGCTTCATGAAGTGGAAAGAGAAATATGGGGACAGTCTCTGATCAGCAAGCATTCTATTAAGGGTGGGAATTTTGGAAGCAGGGAGACTTTCTGATTGGTCTTCAGGGATACTGGGCAGACCTTTGGTAAAGGGGCAAGTGCGCAGTATAGGACGTTTCATGTCAGTGGTGGACATTTTTCTGTGGCTGGCCATTTCCTGAAATAAGTAAGCGTTGACAGAGTGCTTTCTCTTTTTCTGTCAAACTGTCATTATGGGGTACAGGGTGGAGGGGCTGTCACAGTGTCAGTTTCTCAGCAGAGATCTAGACCAGAAGGTCTCCTGGCCAGGGAGCTGGAAGATAAGTGTTCTAGGATTGCCTAGTCATCAACTCGATAGGTCCCTGGACCTGTTTATTATCTGTACATTGAAGGCACGGGACCACCCAAGAATGTCAAATTGCTGACCCTTGGGCCAAATCCAACCAGCAAGTGTGTTTTCTTTGGCCTACAAATTATTATTAACATGTTTATTTGCATGCCTTCAGGGAAGGTGTGCACTCTCCAACCTACAGTCCCTCTGCTCAATACTGGCCCAGCTCCCACCTTTAGGGAAACTGCTCTGTCCCTGTAGCCATCTGGGCCTGCAGCCTGGGAACTAGATGACATTAGTGCCTTCCTGGCACTGGCCTTCTGTGGTCCTGCCATTCTCAATGGCACTGTCTCACTTTCTATGCCTTCCTCAGTCTCTGAACTCTGCCCTCCACAAATATTTGACAGGCCAGCCTCTTGAGTCAATTACTCCTTTCAGAAAACTGGAGAGAGAAATGATATAATTAACCACCTGAGAGAAAATGAACAGAGCGAGAAGCTCTAAATACCAAGACCCACAATGAAGGGCTGAACCCCGGGACCCCACTTGACCTTACCCGGTTGAGATGCTCTGCCGCCTTCCTGGGTGGAAGAGACCCGTGGGGCCAAACTTGGCCGGACTTACAGCCATGGCTGCCACCCAGCAGTGCAAGAAGCAGCCCTCCAGACCCCGGGCTGAGGAGACCAGGAAGCAACACCTCGCGTCCCTCTCCCCCAAGTAGCCAGGATCGGAGTCAACACCCTTGAAGGGTAAATCCTTTCCTCACGCACTTGTGCCCAGGAAGCAGATGTTCTGTCCCTACTCTGGGGTCTGGGCACTGTAGTGTATTTGGATCCTTCCACCCTGTCCTCAAACCACAGACCAGATAAATTGAGTTGAACCGACTTCAAAGCAAACACTGAGCAGAGCCATCTGGGATTCATTGCTGAGCTGGCCCTTTTCTAGTTATGTAACCAGAGAGAGGCAGGCAGAAGGACACAGATTGGGAGAACTGGTTTTTGGTTTTGTTGTTGTTGTTTTTAAACCTCCAAACCTTTGCAGTATTGGGATAATTATGGCTTTCATAGCATTGATGACTGTAAGCTGTCAGTAATTTGAATCCTTTTCAGAGTCAGTGACCAACTTTTTGCAACTGAATTCTATCTCCCTGCTTCTATCCTGAGTAAAGGAGACAGAATGCTGGGCTCACAGGGCCTTCTTCAGAACGCCACGCACTGGGCACTTTGTGCTCACACCCTGAATGTTACGATGGACACATCTCCTAGACATCCTCCTGGGCTCATTACACACTTCCTTCCCATGCCATAGTCTCATTCTAGAATGTTCATTAATCTCCCACCTGAAAGAATAAGAAGAAATGTGAAGTTTTAAATCGGCCAGGGCTTTTGATGTGAATCATTCATGAGTAACCCAAAATATTGTGGTTCAAGGATAAAAGGCAAAGGCAAATACTAGATACTTTAAGAAGCTATACTTCCTACATATTTGCAATTTTTAAACATTTTTTTTGTGATTTAAAAATAATACCTATCCAATGTGAAAATTCTAAAAATTCTGAGGACTATAAAGAAGAAAATAATTATCCCAAATTGTTGCCTGGTAGGATTATTCAAACAAGTGATGCTAATGTTTTAGCACATTTCTCCTCAGTCTTTGATTCATGTATATTTACATTTCTAGAACTGAGGCTATATTGCATTTATACTTTTTGTATCCTGTATCTTTACTGAAACATTTCCCCGCATAATAAAAAATGTTATAACCTTAGTTTTCAATAGCTACCTAATTTCAAATAAAATAAATGCACCATAATTTTTTTAAAAAACAAGTCCCCTACTGTTGGACCAAAGGTTGTGTCTACTGTTTGGCTACTGTAAATGCTGCATTGAACATTTTTAGCTATAAATTTCTATCTGCATTTCTCATTACTTTCATCAGATCTATTCCTAGAAGTGTAATCAAATCTGCATCAGAGAAGGTCAAACTTTTTGAATGTTCTTACTACATTTCAGAAAGATTGAACTATCTTTTCACCATTAAGTATCAATATTTTTTAAAACCTTACTATTCTGATAAATAAAAAAGTAGAATTTTATATTTGTATTCATTTGCTGTTCTTTAGATACCAGTTAAAATAGTTATTTTTCCACGTCTTTATTAGCAATTTTTAATTTAGCCTATGAACTGAGGCTAAGGCTGATTATTCAAGTCCATGTGCAAATATGCTCTCACCTCAGTGCAGACCATCTGATGACAAGAGCGGTAAAGGGCCAAGAGGAAGCTTAGCAGAGCTAGGAATCTAGCGGAGGACTCAGTCTGAGGTGATCCCCATTCCTGGTCATGTTGGTTATCTTGCTGCATAACAAACAACCATTAAAACTTAATGGCTTCAAACAACAAACATTTATTATTTCACAGTTTCTGTAGGTCACAAGTTCAGGAGTAGTTTAGCTAGTGCTTCTGTCTTGGGGTCTCTTGCAAGGTTTCCGTGAAGATATTGGCTGGGGCTGCAGTCATCTGAAGGCTTGACTGAGGCTGAAGGAGCCACTTCTAAGATGATGAACTCACAGAGCTGTTGGTAGGAGGCCTTGGTTCCTTACCGGGGCCTCTCCACAGAGTATCTTCACAATATGGCTGATGGCTTCTCCCAGAATGAATGATCAGAGAGATAAATTGCTCTACTTATAGATTAATAGGTTAATCTATTGCACCTTTTATAATTAAATCTTGAAAGTGACATACCATCACTTCTGCCATACTCTATTGACCATACAGGATCACCATATTATAACATGGAAGGGAAGTATACAACAGTGTGACAACCAGGAGGTAAACATCACCAGAGGCCATCTTGGAAGCTGGCTCCCACACTGGCTATGAGTTTTAACCACTTTCTTTTTGAGGAAAAGTGGTAATTAAGAGCAGATAGCAGAAACTCTATCACTGCTTACAATATGCTGAAGTTAACCATACATAGTTCCATTCTTGTTGGGAGGCTAAAGTCAGCCATTTCTTTTTGTCTCCATAAAACCTGCAATTAAAAGACCAGACCAGAAGATTTCCAGATAAAAATCTGGACAGGGTGTCCAATGCAGTTCAGATCCTGGTGTCTGGTTGGGACTGGTGGTAGTGGCGCTACCATGCAGAAATTGCCTGAGCCCATCAGTCCCATGTTCTGGTGCTTCCTTCAAGCTCTGTGGAATGACTGGTGGCAAAGGTGGAGGGTGTGCAGGGAGAAGAAAACTGCTGGACCATGGCTCAAGGGCTCACAGGTGGGACAAGAACCTTAGGAGAGATTTTTTTTTTTAATGAAAGTGGGTGAGTAAATACAAGAAACCTCAATCCTGGAAGAGGGGGTTGAGGCTGAAAGAAGACAGGAAATAGGGTGTCATAGGTAAGAACTATGTTCTTACTAGAACCTTTGAATCTAAAAATATATGTGTCAGTGGGCATGATCATTAATATGTATGAATATTACCAAAATATGTTGTTGGCACCCATGCTAATTTTAGATTCTGCAGAATTAACCAAATGAGCTCTTCTTTTTTCCCTCTACATCCTCTGCCTTGACATTTTAATCAATCTTGTGACTTCATCTATTTCTTTCATGTGGTTGAATCCTAAATTTGTATTTTCAACCTTGCCACATTTTTCTCTACCATGTTTCCAACTTCCTGCATGACATCTCAGCCTGGTTGACTCGTCAGCACTTCAAACTTAGTATGTACAGAACAGAAAGTATGTTCTCTCTGAAACCCGCTCCTTCTCCCATGCTCCTTATTTTGATAAAGGCACCATCAGACATCTAGTCTTGAGACCCAAGATGGAGAAAGCAAATCTATTACATAGGTAAAGGGTTCCCTATCATGAGTAATTTAAAAAATTCACATATGTGTAGAGGTGGGCACCCAGCAACAAGCAAGCTGAATTAATGTGTTCATTCAACAGATATTTATTAAGCACCTACTATGTTCAAGAAGGCACAATTTCAGGCATTGGATCTTACTGATAAATAAATCAGACAAGATTCTATGGCTTCATGGAGCTTCACTGTAGAGGTGCCAGGCCTCTGAGTTTGGTCTGAGCAAATTGTACCCTCTTACCAGACCATCAGGTCAAATCAAGAGATACAGATTGCTCTGCTCTGCCCTGCTATGAGCTAAAGGGTATTCTGCTATTAGCACTAGGTTCTGGAGTATCAAGCAAAAAGCAACATCATAGAGGATGGCAAGAAGTGACAAAAACCCAAAGAATGTGATTAAGCAAATGTGGCAGGCCGCATACTGGCCCCTGAAAGATGTCCTTGTTTTAATCCCAGAGTTTGTGATTATGTACTCAAAAGGGACATTGCAGCTGTGATTAAGGATCTTGAGATGGCATGGTGGACCCAATGTAAGCACAAGGCAGAGGAAGGCAAGATTAAAGGCAGAAAGATGAGATGGGATGATGAAAGCAGAGGCTGTCGTGATGCGCTTTGAAGATGGAAGAAAGGGCCAGGAGCCAAGGAATGCCAATAGCTTCTAGAAGCTGGAAAATTCCAGATTCTCCTCTGGAGCCTTCAGAATATAGGCCTACCATATTTAATTAAATTAATTAATGTATTTTTCTTATTTTCCTTTTATTTTCAGTTGACATGTAATAGTTGTGCATATTTACATGGTACAGAGTGATATTTCTGTCTGTGTATACTATTGTAATGATCAGATCAATCAACATGTTTCCTCAAACACTTGCTATTTCTTTGAAACACTTGCATTTTAGATTCATTTCAGACCTCTGTCCTCCAGAACTATAAAATAAATTTGTGTTGTTTAAGCCACTAAGTTTGCGGTAATTTGTTACAGCAGCAATAGGGTACTACTAGTGCAGCAAGCCAGCAGGTTGGCTTGCTACAACTCCATAGGCATCCAAAGTAAACAGTGAGACTCAAGTCAGTTTATTACTCACAACACAGCAAACTGCAGGAACATTAGCAACAGAGGTGATCCCCTATCCCCAAGTTCCGTGGGAGATATGATAGGCACAGATGGCAACCACGCACACAGTGGATTATGCCAAGCTAAGGAATCCAGGACCAAGAGCTCAGCACCTTTCACATCAAGCAATGAACAAGACAATTGCCCTCCACTGGAGAGTGAGTGTTTGGCATAGTAGCCACACTATGGCCACCCTGACCTTCTTAGTGGTCCACATGACTAACTGCAACGAAGCCTCAGGGTGACAAGACTGCTAGGTCTTACAGTTTGGCACTCTCAGCAGGGACGTGCAGGGATGCTCAGGGCCCACATGGGGCTGCTTCTTCCCACAGGCAGCTCTCCCAACCTCAGCCTAGCCCTGCAAGGCCTGAGAAATTGCCTTGATTCACCTAGGAGAGGTTCATTTTCAGACCCCAGCAAATGCTTCTTTGTCTTCTGAGCAGTTCATTTTGGCTGCCAGGGCCCCAAAAGTCCTTGCCCAAGGTTGAGAATTGGACAGAGGTTTTCCCACATGGGGCTGTACAAATGCCCACACAGTCTACTGTGGGCCAAGCAAGGTCAGCACGTAGTTATAAATGCTACCCTGGCAAGGCCAGCAAGTTACTGGAGCTGTGCCTCAATAGAATCTTTGTATGGTACGGCTGGTTGCTTAACTCTAGGTGCCCATGGGAGACCTGGAGGACAGATCAACCAGGCCAGCAGCCTCAGGGGAGGGACCAAGGCTCAGCCTCTTTGTCATAACCGATCAGGTATGAGGGAGGGAGATAGCATTAAGAAATGGCCTGCCGGATATTTTCCTTAGTGCAGAATCTGAATTTGCTCCTAAGAGGAAGCTACTGGGGCCTGAGCAGTGATTAACATTGATTCCAGGGTTCTGGGAGCTAGGATTCTAGGCAATAAAGGACTTAAATGTGTTCATGTGTGTACGAGCCCTTGGAATGGAAAAAAATATAAAGGAAATCCAGAGGCATTTCTTCTTTTACTCTAAGATATTGCATTTGAAGATGACCTCTTATTCCAGAATAGTATCCAAGTCAGGACAAGTTTCTCTGCAGTGTTTGAGAACAGACTCACTTCTTGCTAAGAAATGATTTTTCTTGTGGACAAGATATATTCTAATCTAAACTCAAAGACAAGAACATCTTTTGGTTTAAAAAATGGTGGGAGGATCTAAGATGGCCGTTTAGGAACAGCTCAGGATTGCAGCTCCCAGTGAAAGCACAGAGGGTGAGAGGACGCCGCATTTTTATTGCCCACAGACTAGGAAATTCCCAAGCGGAGGAGCTTCACAGGTCACCAGCGCGGCTGTTTCGGCCACCGCGGCTGTGCCGGCCAGCGCCGCTGCTTTGCCCCACGCGGCTGCTTTGTCGGCGCCCCGGAGCCGCGGTTCTCCGTACAAAATACACCGGTCCGGG
>NW_016107365.1:2867055-2976300 GCF_001604975.1 Cebus imitator | reverse complement strand
GGGAGAGATAGCAAGGGGAGAAATGCCAGATGTAGGTGATGGGGAGGAAGGCAGCAAATCACACTGCCACGTGTGTACCTATGCAACAATTTTGCACGTTCTTCACATGTGCCCCAAAACCTAAAATGTAAAAAAATAAATAAATGAGGGGGAAAAAAAGAATATGTTATTATAGGTATCTTTACTTTTGTATAAATAATCTATAAAAAAGGTTTTAAATTCCTATAAATTTATTTTGATCTCAGGGTATGTGTGTATACCTATATGTATGGGGGGATACCTAGATACATATATAAAGCTAATATTGTAAAAACTTAAAAAAAAATGTATGTAGTAAAGCCCTATTAGGTAACATATTTATTTAACTAAATTTTAGAATGTAGTATAAACTACTCCCATGGAAGATTTGCAATCAGATGTTTCAGCCAGTAACTAAAATGTGCATTCCTCAAAGGTTCAAGAGGCAGGCAACAGACATTCACAATGACACATGGAGTACAGAGGCAGGAAATTCAGCCATGCTGGCAGGGAATCCTTTTCTGTTGCCTCTGACACCCACAACAGTGACAGGTGTACAGTAAAGACTCAGTAAATGTTTGTTGAATGGATTAATGAGTAAAAGCCATCCTCTTCTTTGAAGGCTGACCTAGACACTGTTCTAGCACGTGAATGTAAAAATCTCACTAAGAAAAAGAGCAAACTGAAAAATCATATGTATTATATGATACATTTTTTGCTTAATGAAAAAAATCTCGCCCAGCACAGTGGATCATGCCTGTAATCCCAGGACTTTGGGAGGCTAAGGTGGATGGATCTCTTGAGGCCAAGAGTTTGAGATCAGTCTGGGCGACACGGCGAAATCCCATCTCCAGAAAAAGTTTACAAAACAGCCAGGCATGGTGGTGCACACCTGTGGTCCCAGCTACTCGGGGGGCTGAGGTGGGAGGATCACCTGAGCCCACAGAGTTTGAGGCTTCATTAAGCTGTGATCTCACCACTGTACTCCAGCCTGGGTGACAGAGTAAAATTCTGTTGAAAAACAAACAAACAAACAAACAAAAAACTCTATGCATTTAGAAGTGCATAGAAAAAATGCTGCTGAAAAGCTATGCTTTGCACTGTTAACCACGGCTACCTCCGAAGACTGGTGCTGACTTGGGTAAGAGTCCCACCACATTCTGCATAATTTATGCATTTCTGCATTGTTTAACCTTGTAAAATAAGTTTGTATTACTTTCATTGGTTAGAAAATAAAGACTTTCTTTTTAGACCTCACTTAAATAATGCTCTCTAATGTATGATTTGAGGGAAAGAATGTTAACTTTTTATTAAAAGAGAAGTCAAAGTTTAGGACAGTTGCCCATTTATGAAGGTCAAGATAATTTCCTAAGTTCTGATCAAATATATCTCCATCCACCAGGCCAGTGTTAAGTTATTTTCTAAAATGCTATTTTAAAAAGCTAGTAGAATGTGAAGAACTCCGTTAGGTTCAATATCAATTTATTCCATCAATATTTATTGAGTGCTATGCTTACTTTACGGGCTTTTCCATAAAACAGGGATTGTAGTACAATGTAATAGGGCAGAAAGAAGTCAGGGTTCTAAGTGGATTCTTTAAAGTCAATTTTTGTCAGAACTGGAATCTCAGACTATAGCATTTCCTTGTCAAGGCTGATTGTTACAGCGTATTTTTCATCTCAATACTTTATTTCCATTCCATCTCATGGGCAGAATGTCCATGTAACAGGATGTGGTCATGTGATGTTTCTTCTGCAAATTTATCGTAACTGCAATTGTACATGTACAACAATCCATAAACTCAATGAAAATAAACCTTCTAATGAGGACTCAAACTAACCACCTTCGAGAATTGCTCTTTCTGATTGTATTTTAAGGCCATTAAAATATTTGTTTAGTGATTTATTCTTCCTGTAGACAGATGTAGGTATCGGTCTATTTTTCACATTACCGTGGAGTTTTCTTTTTAAATATTCTCCTTGGCCTTGCAGTGAAATGTGCAATATGATACTTCCTCATAGCGATACACGTAAAAGCGCTATTCATCAAACAGTATTTCCAAGCATACTTCTCGTTAGTCTTTCAAGTACATAAACATAGAAAAACCTTTACTCTTTTCACAATAGAAAAAGGACCAAAGATATGGTGCAATTCCTGACATGTGAGTTCTTGGATCTTAAGAACAGAGCTACCATATTTCCCATAAAGTTCCCTCCTGGTCTCTCTCCTTCTCTTCCCACACCAAATACATACTGTATTTGGCCCAAAGCTAAATCAAGGTAAATGAGACATGACCTATTAAAGAGGAAATGAATAATTCCAGTGAGAGGAAAATTGCATTCCTGGCTAGAAGCATGAAAGTCATGACATGGATGTATAGGTTGATTCTACCACTTGGCTAGATGATTTTGCTTTTTGGGTGGCATGTCTTCCATCATCAAAATTACCTTATGTAGTCAGCAAAATAAGTCAAATCATGTTGTGGTGCTATTTACTCTTTTTTTTTTTTTTTCAAGGTTCTTTCTAATGGATTCTTTTAAATTAATGGGTGCGTATATAGCAGGCCTTTTGGAATAGTTCTTATTAAATTCCCTAGAACTCGATTTAAATCAGGACTTAAATGATCTGTATGAACAGGCACACAGGTCAAGGTTTCATGCATAAAACTATCAGTAGAATTCCTCATGTCTTCTAAGTACCAGTGGAGTCAGCCTTGTCCCCACTATGTGGATGTGGAGGAAGAGGAGGAGGTGGGGTTGAGAAAGAGCATATTAAAAGCTGGCATTTATAAAATTAGTAAAATGCCAGAGATCATGTCTGAAAATAGAGTCTGCAAATTGGAAGTGTCACATAAGCATTCAATGTTAATAATTATCATCATTATAATCAAGATTAAGATGGCCTATCTGGACTTCTTGTTCACAGTAAATGTTTGTCTTAGAAATGTGCCTGCTAGCCCAGGTGTGGTGGCTCACACCTGTAATCCCAGCACTTTGGGAGGCCAAGGCGGGTGGATCACTGGAGGTCGGGGGTTTGAGACCAGCCTGGCTGACATGGTGAAACCCTGTGTCTACTCAAAATACAAAATTAGCTGGGCATGGTGGCGTGGACCTGTAGTCCCAGGTACTTGGGAGGCTGAGGCAGGAGAATTGCTTGAACCCAGGAGGCAGTGAGCCGAGTTCATGCCATTGCACTCCATCCTGGGCAACAAGAGTGAAACTCTGTCTCAAAAAAGAAAAGAAAAGAAAAGAGCCTGCTAATTACTAAGCTCTGAATTTTATGCCTGAGATAAATTTGGATTTACTCTCTCTCCTTTTTTTCATGATTAAAAACAACATGCTTAATATGTAATATTAATTGCAGCTTTTCAGGCAATTAATATTACTACCAAACTGGAAACAACTCTAATGTCCAGCCACAGAAGAGTGGATGAGCACATTATGGTACATTCATATAATGGAATACTACTCAGCAATAGAGAAGAACTAACTACAGATACAGCAACACAAATGAATGTCAAAAACATGCTGATTAAAAAAAAAAAAAACAGATACAACAGAATGCATATTACATGATTCCATTTGTATGAGATCCTAAACGAGACAAAACTACTGTAACCTATAATGACAGAAGGCAGATTGGGGTTGCCTGGGGCCAGGGTGGTGAATTGTCAGCAAAGGGGTACAGGGGAATTTCTGAGAGAAGAAAATGCTCCATATCATGATTGCAGAAGTGGTCACGAAGGGGCACACATTTATCAAAATTCACCCAGCTGCACACTTAAAATGGGCGTATTTTATTGTGTGTAAATTTCTCTCCATAATGTTGACTTTAAAACAAGAGCTAAAAACAACAACAATTAAAACAAGACCATGGAGTATTTATTTGGATCCCTGAAAGTGTCAGATTTTAAAAGATAATGTACCAAATGGTTTAGTCATGGTTATTCCTAGGGAGTAGAATTTGTGGGGGAGGGGTGAGAAGAATGTGTTGTGTTTTGTTTACTGTATGCTCTTCTCATAAATAAGTGTTGCCTTTGTTTTTTTTTTTTTTTCCTGTTGTTGTTGTTGTTTTGTTTTGTTTTTGTTTGGTTGGTTTTTTTTGAATCAGAGTTTCGCTCTTGTTACCCAGGCTGGAATGCAATGGCGCGATCTCGGCTCACCGCAGCCTCCGCCTCCTGGGTTCAGGCAATTCTCCTGCCTCAGCCTCCTGAGTAGCTGGGATTACAGGAACGTGCCACCATGCCCAGCTGATTTTTTTTGTATTTTTAGTAGGGACGGGGTTTCACCATGTTCACCAGGATGGTCTCGATCTCTTGACCTCGTGATCCACCCGCCTCGGCCTCCCAAAGTGCTGGGATTATAGGCGTGAGCCACCGCGCCCGGCCCTAGGTGTTGCTTTTGTAAGAAGAAGAAGGAAGAAAAAGAAGGAAGAAGGAGAAGGAGTAAAGGAGGGGGAGGAGGAAGAAGGAGGAAGAGAAGGAGGAAGAAGGAGGAGGAAGAAGCAGGAAGAGGAAGAAGGATGAGGAGGAGTAAGAAGGAGGAGACAGTTTCGGATAAGATAATGGTACACTGAGAGAAGTTGAGGGAAGCCTCCCATGTTCTTCGTGTGCTCACATTAATGGTATGGGTTTAGCTGTGTGTGGTTTTTATGTGGTTAAATCAACATCATGCTTCGTGCTTGCAAGGGGTAAACTTCTAGAAGACGCCCCTGTGTGGAGGCTGTGGGCTCCTAATCTGAGCTAGGCTGTGTTTGCGGAGGCACAGCTTCCCCAAGTGGAAAATCACAGGCAGCCAACAATTTAGCCCTGAGAATGGCTGGGGGAAGGCTGTGGCAGCCCCATACACCCTCCAGGAAGTGACAATCTTAAGAGTAAGAGCTGCTGGGTCCCTAAAGAGCTTCAATGACCCCTCAGAGATTCTGGTTCCCACCCCTTCCCTCCTAGGGTTCTTAGCGTTTCCTTTTAAAAAGCCGTCCCATCTCAGCGGGGTTAAGGGGAACCCAGAACTTTTTTGGTTGTCTCGTTTGTTTTGGCATCGAGTTTCAGAGAATAGGAGATTGTCTTTGGTGGCCAGACTTCGTGGTGACTGAAGGCATAAAAATGACGAGCCAGGAGCCAAGTCTGCTTACACAGACCTCCACCCCCATCCCACTCCCAAGCAGTTCTTATTTCTAGGATTTTCTGTGAAAAATGGGGCGCGGGGGTGGAAGTTAGGGTAGAGGCGCTTGGTTATAACCACATGTGCCCAACAGAAAACAGCAATTTAAAGATTAGCTTGCAGGGCAGCATGCCTTCCCACATGGCAAGAGGCAAGTCTGGCGGGCCTCTGGCTGCGGGGTGATTTGGAGAAGCCCCGGCCGCGCGCGCCTGTGCCTGGTAAGGGCTTGGGACTGACTGACCCGTCTGTGTTCAGCCGCTTCGGAAACAGAAACTTCCCCGGTGGCATGGGAAAGAAAACACCAATCTAATCCTGAAAGGGTAACTTTAAACCAAAGCCCAACCAAGAAAGAGAGTGGGAGAGAGACTGCCAACCAAGACGGGCCAGAAATAAAAGTCCCATTGTCCTTGCGGGACGGCTCACAGCCGCACCTCCCGTCCGCTTGGCCTGCGCTGCACCCTGACACCCGAGAGACAGCGCTCCAGTGGCAGGCGGCCTTCGTCCCGTGCGCTGCAGCCAGGGCTCACGCTGCATGGGGATGGCAGAGACCGGGAGGTCATGACACGGCACATCATGAAACAGGAATGCAGCTAACAGCATCCCCGTCAGAAAACAGGAATGATGTATCTGGGAGTGCTGGGTCCACCGGTGGAGGGCGGGGTGAGAAAAGGAGGGGAGCGGGGGACGGGGAATCGTCCTAGCTCAGCTGCAGCTGAGGGCAGAGACCCTGCCTGCCTTCAGGAGTGAGACAGGTCCTAGGAGATTTTAGTGGCTGCAGGCCAAAGGGAGCCACTCAGAAGGCTCTCCTCCAGCCAAAGTGCAGGCAGCCGCTCACCCTGGGGGCTGAGGCTGTCTGGGGCAGCCATTTGCTTAATAAAGGTCCCTTGAGGGTTGGCGGGATGACTCATGCCTGTAATCCCAGCACTTTGGGAGGCCAGGGCTGCAGGAAGATGGCTTGAGGCCAGGAGTTTGAGACCAGCCTGGGTCATTCATCGGATTATCTAATTTTTTGTAGAGACAGATCAGGCTACAAAACATAAGAAAATGAGCTGAGTGTGGTGGCGGTGCCTGTCTGTAGTCCTAGCTACTGGGGAGGCTGAGGTAGAAGGATCACTTGAGTCAGGAGGTAGAAGTTACAGTGACCTATGATTGTGCCACTGTACCCCATCCTGGGCAATACAGCAAGACTCTGTCTCAGTTAAAAAAAAAAAAAAAGGTCCTTTGGAAGAATAAAAATCTTCAAAATACAGGTTTTTAAAAGGGTGGCTAGACCATTAACAGACTGACAAAGTAGAAAGAGCCTGGGATTGAAGGCAGAGGCCATGGATCTTAGTCTCTGACTCTGGATCAGTCACCTGTCAGCTTTGGTTCTGACAGCAGTTACAGTGAAGAGGCTGGCCCTGCGTTTGCCATCCCTTCTGGATCTGGCCTTCTGAGCTTCTCTGAGCACGAGCCTCCTGGATCCAGAGAAGGAGGTTTCCTCACCCGCCCCTCCTTCCCTCTGGTTATTTCATTCTCACCACTGCTTTTGGAAGATCTCTGAGGTTTCTGCCAGCTGGGATATCACCCTGTTTTTTGACTGAAACCCATTAAAACCCAAAGCCTCAATCACTCAAGCTGGATGAGTATAGAGGTGTGGAGCTTGGCGGGCTTGAGGGTTCTCAGTGCTGGGGAGGGAAGGTGCTGCCACCATGGTGACAAGGGGTCTGGGCATGCCGAGGACAGCTTAGAAGGCTTTGCAGCGTCACACCTGGGTCCTCCCTCCTTACCTTCCACCAAAAGAGGAAAAATAGAAGCTTTTCCCAAAACTTAAGAACGTTCTAAAAACTGGTCCTTCCTTACAGATGGGCCGCATTCCCAGAGGACTGTTTAATCCAGGTGTGATTATGTATGTGTTAGCAGTTAGTATTGGCTAGCATTCAGGCAGGGGCTTTGGCCTCAGATTTGGCTGTAACTAGCTCTGTAGCCTCAGTACCATGGCTCCTCTGTAGGTCTCAGTTTCCACATGTGTAAAACGAAAGGCTGAATGGGATGATCTCTGACAGCCTTTGAAGACATTCTGATGGGTGCGAATTATCCTTGGTGCACCCTGCTCTGCCAGTCTCTACTGTTTTTCCATCTTTTGTCAAAGTGTAGAGGCAGGGTTGGTGAGAAGTGATGGTGAGCCGATGCCCTCGGTAGAACAGCCTAGAAGCACAACAGTGCTGGGGGATCTTGGACACCGGCAGTCCTTTGCTCTGCTGCATGCCCTTTCCCAGTGGCACAGACAGGCAAATCGGAGGGCAGGGCTGGCTTCATGGAAGTATGATCTTGGAAGGGCCCCACACTTAGTTTAACATTCCACTGCTGCTGTCTTGAAATTTTAAAAAACCTTTTAACAAGGGGCCAACTATTTGCATTTTGCACTGGGCTCTGCAAATTATGTATCAGTCCCAATAGGCAGCCCTGCAAGGGGACAGTTACTTGGATCCAGAGCCAGTGGGGACAGATCTGGTAAGGGGACAGTGCCACAGATTCCAGATCCACAGATGGCAGGGCAAGAGATCTATGGGGTGTGTGGACATGGCTAAATATATGGATGTGCAAGCATTTAACAGTGAAAATACACTGGTAATTCTTAGGTAGAGAAATTTTTCTTAAGAAAAAGCACAAACAAAATACATATATCAAATGTGGGCAGGCACACATGTGTATGTGAACCCAAACACACACACACACACACACACACACACACACACACACACACACACAGATACACACAGAATACCTTAAAATGGCCAGAGACTTTGAGCAATTTAAGATCAATAGTGAACCAAGGCTGGACATAGTAGCACACACCTGTAATCTCGGTGCTTTTGGAGGCTGAGGTGGAAGGATCACTTGAGGCCAGGAATTCGAGCCCAGCTTGGGCAACACAGCAAGACTGTAAAATTTTTTTTTTAATTAGCTGGGCATGGTGGTACACACCTATAGTACTATCTACTTGGGAGGCTGAGGCAGAAGGATCCCTTGAGCCCAGGAGTTCAAGGTTGTGGTGAGCTATAATCATGCCACTACAGTCTAGCCTGGGCAACAGAGCATAACTCTGTCTCTAAAACTAAAGAACTAAATGTCAACTTACATATGTTTCAAACTGAGCAAATTTCCTAAATCAATTTATTGGAAGACCCTAATAAGTTATTCCAACTTTGAAAAGTTTACAGAGGTGACTTTTACACAGAATATAATGGAGAATCAGGGCATAACTGAGTCAGGATGGTCACTTGGGCAGGAGTTTATGCCTTGTCCATGATCTGATCGAGAGTTTACATGTTCATTACTATCATTGTCTTTCAGAGGAGATACATGCTACATCTAATATCTGGATATTCACAGATACTGAATAAAAATATAGTTGTATTCGTCTTTGTGTTTTTCACAGAAATATTTGTGTCTTTCACAGAGATGCTAGTGTGACTGGCATAGACTTTGTTAAATAAATATTTATTTAATGAATACTCATTAACAAGAAGACAGGACTTTTTCTTACTAACTATAACACATCTAATTAAGGAAGATGAAAGCATATTTAGCTTTGCAAGAATATCATGGATTCATAGAACCTTAGACAACAAAGACCCTTGGCTGTTACCTAGTCCAACCCTCTCATTTGATAGATTAGAAAACTGAGGCTCAAAGAGTCTAAATAAGTTATTTAAGGTCACATAGCTAATCTGTACCAGAACCCATCTCTTCTGACATCTAACCCAAGTGAAATTTTCCACTAAACCACTCTGCCTTAAGAATCAGGAAGCTTAAATAAAGAATTGGAGGTGTTTACTCAGCACATATATAGTCTTCCTAACCCTTCATTATGGAAGGAGAAGAACTCAACTGTTTTAATTGCCACCTGCAAAAGTACTTCGTGAACCACTACAGTTAACATTTTTGGTGAGACCCTGTGAAAGACAATTTGAGATCTAAGGCAAAATGAGAAGGAAAGAAGGTCTAATAAAAGCTTTTTATTTGCAGATCAGAATTAAGTGCTCTGTGCCCAGGCCTTTGGCTTTATAATGACTTCAGGGTTGCCACTTTAACGCTTCAGCGAGCAGAAAATTGGAGCGCAAAAACGACAATCACTCAGTCCTGCCAGGCAACACCCCCTCAAACCTAGCAAAATGTAATACTTTGCTTGCTCAGAACAACTCTAAAACCACCTCAGCTCCATTCATACCACAGGTTTTGAGGAAGCTGCAATACAGTGATTTTGGGTCACCAGAGCATCTGCCCTTCTGAGTGATTTTTCAAAGCTGAATTTCTGAAAAGTATCTTCCAAGTCCCAGGTAACCAATCAGATGCAGCCTCTATGGGCCACACAACAAACTGCTGAGCAGGACCTGCAACAGTTCCGATGCTTTCCTGGAGGGTGGAGCACTGACCAGACAGCATTAAGACTCAGCCAGGAAATTAGTGAGGTGCAAATTACATGGTGGTGGCTGCAGGGCAAAAGGAAAATTGCAGGCCATTGCCTGAAGAGAGAGAGAAATAGCAGAGTGGTATTTTGGGGCCTGGAGACAGTGAGCCACTGGGCATGTTCATCATTGCCTTAAAAAAACAGCAGCAACAACTTTTTTTTTCCAGTACTTTACACAAATAGAAAAGTGAACAAATCATAAAGGCTCAAGGAACTTTTATTGGAACATGTCCAATAGCCTGCACCCAGATCAAGAAAAAGAGTACCCCTTTGTGTTCCCTTCCAGTCACCCCCAGTCCAGGGGGAATAGCTATTCTGATGCATCCTTGTCTTTTTGATGTAAGCTAAGTAGCAACCAAGGAGGAGACGAAGTTTTGAAGTTTATCCAGGTTCTCCCCATAGCTCGATTGCTGAAGGCTGGGCCCGGTGGCCTGCTGGGTCCTACCTAGTTCAGTAGCTCCTCTGGTGCAAGTGGATCTTGACAGGGTCAGCCTGGGAGAGGAGGAGTGGGCAGCCCCTTGAAGAGCAGAGCAGGATAGGAAGACACAGCAATGTGCACCGGCCCTCTCCCCCTCCTGTCCCACTTCGGAGCTCGTCTCTGCCCTGAAGAAGGCTGGCAGAGAGAAAACAGCAAAGTCTCCTTGCAGCGTCAAGTTTCTTGGTCATAGTTAACAGCGTTGGGCTGTTCATATAGGGTTCTTCTGTTTCTTTTTTGGTGTTTTTGTGGGTTTTCTCTCATTGTAGGCTCTCTGTGTTTCCTTATAGTGGTCAACCATTCCGGGGGAGGAGTATAGGTTGTTTTGCTCCATGGGTTTCCTGTTAGGCAACACAGGCCTCGAAGGCTTGGCAGCTTTGACACTGATTTTTGTGGCTAGGAGTCGTGGCTGGTTTTGCTCACTTTGCCACCTGGCTGCAGTGGCCTATTTTATCCCTGAGTTAACCACTGTTTCTGGGAATTATCAAACAGGTTTTAAATAGGCTTCATCTACTGGCTCAGAGTTTGGGCATGGCTTCTCTCTGGCATATAATGCTGGTAGATGTCCGTACCTACAGGGGAGAATCCCACTTTGACTGGGCATCGAAAATAACAGCCAAATTCTTTTTTATGTTTTCTGTGGGGTGGTGAAGAGAGGCTTAGTCTCTCGGGGGAGATGATCTGGCCCAATTATAACTGCATCCTTGGCTTGCTGAGAAGACTCTCGTTGTCTTTTTTGGCTCACCTCCATTTACTTCTCAACCCACTGCATTTCAGCTTCCCCGGCCCCACCATGCTCCTCTTGCTAAGGCCACCCAAGACTTCCTGGATGTCAGGTCCAGTGAAGACTTTTCAGTCCTAATCTTAAATCAGCCTCTCGGTGGCATTAGCACTGCTGACCTCTCTGACCACCATGGCTTCTCTCTTGGCTGCCAGGAGAGCAGCCCTGGCTTTTCTCCCGCATCTCAAGTTCGTCCAGTTCAGTCTCTTTCAGAGTCTCTCCCACTGCATCTTGCCTCGCTGGTGTTGGGCTTTCCTAAGGTTCTGTCCTCCGCTCTCTCTGACCTTCTACCCTTTCCCTAGGCAGTCATATGCACACAGATGGCTTCAGCCTCATAGCTGGATCCACAGCCAGACTTGTCTTCTCCGAGCTCTAGCCTGACCACTGGCCTCTCCATGGCCTTTCTATGAGCATTTAAAGCAATTTCTCTCAACCCCAACTGCATATTAGAATCATGGCAGCTTAAAAAAAAATCCATGCGTGGGCTTTACCACCAGAGCTGTTGATTTAATTGATCTGGATAGGACCTGGACATGGTTATTTTGAAATCTCCCTGGCTAATTCTAATGAACAGCCAGAAATTAGGACACTGAGGCACAATACACATATACATAGACAGCTGAAGTGCTTTGGAAGAACGTCTTTACATGCCTACACTGGGCCCTTCTTCAGGATAAGGAATCATGACTCTAGCCCTTATACTTTCAAAGCCCTGTAAAGGCATTACTTAGGAATCAGGACTGATGAAAAACAAAAACAATAAAACCAAGACTTTGAGAAAAGTCTCTGATTCAGAAGCCTATTTCTCCATCTGCCAACTCCTTTCCCAAAGACAAAATTTGCCCTGACCTTGCTTAAATTCTGCAGCTTATTTAGATTGTTTTTTTTTTTTTTTTTTTTTATATTTTTTTTTTTTTTTTTTTTTTTTTTTTTTTTTTTTTTTTTTTTTTGACAGAGTCTTGCTCTGTTGCCCAGGCTGGAGCGCAGTGGAACGATCTCAGCTCACTGCAACCTCCGCTTCCCAGGTTCCAGCGATTCTCCTGCCTCTGGCTCCCAAGTAGCTGGGATTACAGGCATGCACCACCATGCCAGGCTAATTTTTGTATTCTTAGTAGAGACGGGATTTCACTGTGTTGGCCAAGCTGGTCTTGAATTCCTGACCTCGTGATCCACCTGCCTCAGCCACCCAAAGTGCTGGGATTACAGGCATGAGCCACCATGCCTGGCCTATTTAGGGTGTTTTTAAGGCCTTGAGCTGTCTACCCTCTTCTATCCAGCGTGTCCTACTTCTCTAAATGCCCTGAGGTTCTCCAACCACATAATGACCTATAAGACGTCAACAGAGGGGTTGAGAGGAGACACATTACCAGGAGTAGAAGTAGAATTTACTAGGGGAATCAGAATAACTTGGAGCCTCAGTTTCCCTAAATATCAAAATGGAACTAGCAAGTTCTTCTTTCAGAGAAGGTCTGAAAAGCGATTGAGATCACGAAGATGCTAAACTGTTGTCATTTGTATTTCAAACTTGAGTCCAGACTTAAGTTTATTCATAACAGGGCCTAAAATAAGCATAAAATGTAAGAGCAGGAAGCAACCTTAGAGATGATGCTATCCAACCACTTTATTTTACAGGAGAGAAAACAGGCCCAGAGGTTGTGACTTGCTCAAGGCAACGCTGCCAGCCAATGGCTCAGCTAGGACAGGCTTTCAATTTCCTAACTCCTAGTCCAGTGCTCATTTCACTACTCCAGGCTTCCTAAAGGGTGATGCTTCATCTGTGTGGCTGGGGCTAACTCATCACATGTCATCTTTTCAAGTAATAGACCCAGTCAGGGCACTCTGGAGTGCAGGGTCATCTGGGAATCCAACCTACTTCTTCCCAAAGAAAACCAAAGCTATTACTTTGCCTTTCTTCCCATCCTGCCTCCTCTTACTCAAGACCCTGAATATAGCTCTCTGGCTGAAGCTGTGAAACCTCAGAGGCCTTCCTACCTTTTTCTTCCTGCTATGACCTCAGGGTGTCTCTCACACACAGTAAACTTCTGGGGGTGAAAGTTAGAAGGGGACTCAGCCCAGACAGGCTGGATGCTGCTCTCTGATGCCAGATTAACCTGTGCCTTTCTCTGGGCTGACAGGGACTAAATACAGATCCTCTCTAAGCCTTGGCTTTTCTTCCTGATGAAATGGGCATCATAATGGTATCTACCACGTGGAGGAGTTGTGAGGATTAAGATAATTTCCCTAAGGCAGAAGTTCCCAAGTTGGAATTACTTGGGAAGCTTTGAAAAAAAAAAAAAAAATGATGCTTTGGTCCTACTCCCAGAAGTGATGATTTAATTGCTCTGGGCATCAGATTTTTAAGATTTCCCAAACAATCCCCACGTGCAGCCAAGATGGAAAACATGCTTATCTGTAAAGGGCCCAGCACAGCACTGGACAAGTGGTCAGCACTCAAGTGCTTCTCATTTGAGTACAGTAATGATTCAAAGTTCCCTGCCCAACTAGAATTTCACACCCTCTAATGGACCTTCCATCTTTCAGATTTTCTGCAAAGGACCTTCCTTCCCCTCCATCCTCCCAGTTCTACCCAGAGCTCCCACCCCGAGTTTTTCTGAAACACTGGCCTCCCAAAGGTCAGTGGGGGAAATAAAAGGGGTACGGACATCAGGTAACTGTCCCCAGACCCATTCCAGTGGACACTCAGACACCTACTGGTTGTGTCTACTGAGACTGTTTACCCTCTTGGTGCCTTCCTCCTATAAAATAGGAGGAACTGGCATGTGTTATCCCCTAGAAGTACCGGGCGCTGCGCTAAGCGATTAGAACAGGATGTCTTTTCTAAGTAGGATGATCATCTTTGCCATGTCAGTTATTAACGGTGAGAAGGAAATGAGACAAAGCCCGCGCACAGAGCCTGGGCCGGCCCGCAGGCGGCGCCATTCGGTGACAGCAGTGGTCTCAGACCGCGGTCTACGTCTGGCAGATCTGCAAGTCCCTACGAGGCTACCTCGTGGACTGGGAGGAGGCCCGGGAGGTGGAGGCGTCCCTCCCTGCTAGTCTTGACAGCACTTCGAAGGCACTACCTCGAAACCGCCCCCTCCTGGCCAATGTCTGGGACCTTTCTCCACTCCGCCCACCACTCAGCTCCTTTCTGACCTGAGTTCGAACTCGCCGCACAAGGGCACAAGGGAAGTGTACACCGGGGAGTGGTACTGGGGCGCTGACCCGCGCGGACGCCGCGCATCTCCCTAGGGTGCGCGCAGCACGTCCACGAAAGGCGCACTCTGAAGCCAGCCCGGGCGCGCTTGGCGGTCGGAGTCCAGGAGGGACGTGCAGGCTGAGCCCCTCACCCGTGAGAACGCAGCTGGGCGCCCACTGGCGGGCTGCGGGCGCTGCGAGCCTGTCCAGGCCCCCTCCTCTCCCCTCTCAATCTGGCAGGCCGGATCTCCTGGGCCCCGCGCCTCCTCGCGCTCCGGAGCGTCGGGCCGGGCTGCCAGGAGACGGTCCCTGCAGAATGTTCTCTCTGACATTTCTGCAAAAGCAAACACTGGGCCTAGACCGGGGGGCACCAGGCGGTGGGGGAAACAGCTCAATGCCTGGCGGACCATGCCACCAACATCCCTGACTCCCGGGCGCTGCACTTGCTCCACGCCTCTGGTTCTTTGCCTGACGGCGCTGTGGGCCCCGAGGGCGACTCGCCGCCCTCCTGCGTTGTTCGCAGGTGGCTCCCTGCATAACGGCGGCTCATCAGAATCCCTACTCACAAGAAACCGGCCCCAGTCCCGGCTCCTCGACGTCCTCTCTGGAACCTCGGATATGCCTCAGCGTCTTCCAGCCCGGCACTTCCTTTCGCGATATAGTGCCTGGGCCAAGGTGTCACAAGTCTGGATTTCGATCCAACCCTGGCCATTTATGGCCATGTGATCTGAGACAGATTAGATCATCTCTGCGTGCTTCAGTTCCTCTTCTGTAAAATGAGGATAATATTCCTCCCTATGTGGGGATGTCATAAGGAATAAATGAATGTAAAACACCATAGTGCTAGGCGTATAACAAATATTGTACAAGTATTTTGTATTATCAATAACGTAGGTATTACAATGTTTACCCCGCAGCTCTATTTCCTTCTCTCCTTCCGTCCTTCCTTCTTCCTTTCTCCTTTCATTTCCTTTTCCCTTTCCTTTCCTTTCCTTCTCTTTCCTTGAATAGAGACGGGTTTCACCATTTTGGCCAAGCTGGTCTGGAGCTCCTGACCTGAAATGATCCCCCCAGGCCTCGCAAAGTGCTGGGATTACAGGTATGAGCCACACGCCCAGCCAACCCTACAGCTTTGCTTTAGGTATGAAATGAGGTAAGGCAGGCAAATTGCTTTTATTAAGTAGGAGGTAAATAAATAATACTTATTACTATTACTCTTCAAGAGTCTCCTTCCTTCCTTCCTTTTTCAAATCTTGGCCTCTTCAGAGTTCATCCTGGGAAGGAACTGTGCAAATTGGCACTTCAGGCTTGATATAGAAACTGCTTCTGACTTCGTGCCCAGTTGTGATTTCCTTGGGGATTTTGAAAGGGGCTCTTCAACGCTGCCAGGCTAGCACGGCCCTTTTGTTTGCAAGAGGGCAGTGAGTAAATTATATGCTGGGCTTAGCAAAGCAAAAAATAAACACGCTGACAGTAGGACTTTTCGGATGAACTATTTTATTTCTCTTTTATATTTTTTCTTGATCGTTGATGGTCCACTGCAGACTAATGCGATGCTGATGTCTTAATACTAATGTTCGGAGCTGAAGACAGCCATTTGCCTCGTGCTAGTGGGGCGACTGGGCAGGGTTGGGAGAGACCATAAGGCCCAAATGAAGGCAAGAAAAGATTCTTAGTGTCACTTTCTCTCCTCTCTTCCAATACCTCATGTCTGAGTTCCTGGGCAAAACATCTTCCAGATTGCCGGTGAATTTAAACATCACTGCTTCTTCAATCATAATTTTCTGCTTGAGCAAAAAGCTGGGGTGTCCTCTTGCACCGAGATTCCCCTCTCTGCCGCGGTTGGAATGGGAGCGGGTAACTCTTTGTATGTGAGACGTTTATGGGCCAGACACTTGCATCCAGCCTCCTCACCCAGTGCACCTGCTTTGAAATACTGAAGGCGAGCAAAGGCTATCCTAGGAGGAAATATTGGTGATGGCAGGCTCATAAAAACCAGCCTTTTACAGATGAGTCCCTAATCAAGAATTGCATGCCCTCTCCCCCTCCAGTGTGCTCTGGCCTAGCAAAGCCCACTTGGGAAGGTAGGTGCTACTGAAAAGAGTCATTAGCCTCTGCCTGTGGATTTGGGGATTTCTGTCCCCAGGGTGCTTCCAAAATCTTTTGGGACTCTGTGTTCAGGCCTAGAACTCTTCATCCACCGGGCACCAGTGCCATACCCACCCCCAACCCCTATCAAGATCTGAAGGCAAGGAGGACCAGCTCTAAGTGTCGGGTTTCTGCGCCCCCAGGCTCTGCAGAAGTTCTGGGAAGAACTTGTCATGGAAACTGAGGGGAGAGAGACCGCATGTTGGTGAGCTCTGGGCCTAGCCAGGTTTCTATATTTTGAAGGGAGAACTGTGTACCTGCCCTTGGCCTCACCTGAAGACAAACACGGAAGCAAAATTAAGCAGCGGGGCAACTTTCTGGAAAGGGGCTTAGAGAGAGAAAGCTGGTGCAAAACCGAATGCTCGCTAGGCATGTGCGCCTGGGGAACAAGGCGTGCGTGGTAGAGGGGGAAGTGTGTTCGCAGCGGCGTTGGGATGCCCGCGCTACCTATGCGCAGTTGTTTATAAACTCATTGCCGGCATCAGGGTACCCACGACGCTGCTCGTGTCGGAAGCCTTTCCTCTTGGAAGGGAAGATCAAACAAAGCAGTCCTTAGCAACGCTCAACCTCTCCATGGCATTCCGATACATGTGGTTTTCGATGTAAATGAATTTAGTAAACGCCAAGGCAACAACTCGTTTATTTGTTTCCGTGTAGAAAGGTTAGCTAACGGACTCGAAGCCATCCTTCGCGCTTCTCTTTGATTCCGTCTCAGATTTACGGGCTTCTCCTCCGCTGCACGACTCGAGCCACCGCCCGCCCTCCCTTGGCCCAGGCAAAGAGAGCCCCAGGCTCCGATTCCCGCCGCAGCTCAGAGCAAAGCCATTGCAGGATTTATCAACCCCCTCCCAGGACCTCGGATTTCATCTCTTTCTTTTCCCCCTGCATGTTCAGTTTGTTTTCTCAAGACCTAAGCAATTTTTAATGTACTCTATACTTCCCGCTTAATCCTCATCGTTTATTGTATAATTATAGTTTCAAAGTGATTATGTAATTAAAATCATGTTTCGTTGCAGCAGGACTTCAAAAGGGCGGCAGACCCCAGCTCTGGCATTATTTTCTGGTGATGTAATAATTTCCCTGTGATATTTAAAATAAACACATTAGTCCAAGAATTCTAAACATGTCTCAAAGTATATAGTAGGCTTGATTGGCACGAGGCTGGGTTGTAAAGAAATGGTAAAACCTATCACTAGTTTAATATATTTCTATGCTCCCATGCAGGGTAAATTATAGGATAATGGGGCGCAGGCGATGGTAAGCTCTGTTTATATAATCCATTTCTTCACACGAGTTCCCATTGCTTTCCCTTCCCTTTGCTGTATGTGGTGGTTCTCTGATCCCCTGACCTCAGCCATGTGTTTTCACTTTTTCTTCTGATCTCAATTCCATGACCAGCGGGGAATAAAATACAAATTGAATAGTAACCATTCACAGGCCGCTCTTTTCAAACTGTTGTTAAAACCTCTTTGTCTTGTCTAGCGGTTGATAGATAAATGTGTTGTGTTTCGCCTGACTTTTTTTTTCCCTTCTTCCTCTTTTTTTCCCGTGGCCCAGGAAAAAATTACCCTCCTCAGTCCAATTATGCTCTTTAAAAATTAAAACCCACACCTTCCTTTCAAACTCTCTCCTGCGCGTCCCGTTCTCCCCAGTCGGCCCGTTGGTTCGGCGGCGTTAGGAGATGCAGAGGATTCCACACGTGGAATAAAGAAGCGGCGGGAGCCGAGCGCGGCTGGAGGAAGGCGCGGTGCCCCCGTGTGAGGTCCGCGCCATTGTCCCGCGGCCTGAAGGTTCATTTACCAGCGAACCTGTATTGCCTCTGATCTAGCGCAGCGCCCAGAATCGGCTCCGAGGGTTGGGGCCACCCCTCCAAGGAATCGAAGGGGGCAGGGGGTGAGGAAGCCTGGGAGAGGAAAGTTAAAATGAAAAATAAACCTCCTCCTTCGCCTGCCTTTTTCTTTTCAATAGCCAGACTTGCTTTCGGGGCGAGGTGGACCAGAGGCCGAGCTGTTTTACAGCATTTCTCCAATATGAGAAACATAATGGCTCCTGATTTCTGGATCTTGCCTTTCCCAGATCTCTCTCCTTTCTACCTCCTCGGCTTCTTCTTGGGAACTTAAAGGCAAAAGAAACTAATTGTAGAAACTTCCATCCCGCGGCCCGCCCTCCTTTTCATCAGAGCTTCTTCGGGGTCAACGGCGCGGCAGCGTCTTTGTTACTCCACTTGCCAACGCCCGAGGGCGAGAGGGGCGGGAGTGGGAACTTTTCCTGAGGCCGCGGGACCCACTGTTTCTGCCTCTTCAACGGCTCGGCTGTGTGAAAGCGAGCGACGCTGCCCTTCCCTGGAGGGAGAAGTGCCGCCGCAGGGTGGCTGGGACGCCCTTTCCTTGGGCACGCTGCGCCCAGGGCGCACGGCTCTTCCGCCCGGGTTTGCCCGCGGAACGCCTGCGGGCCAGGCGGGGGCGCCTAGCGGTGGAGCCGGGAGCTCGCGGCCGTCCGCGCCACCAGGCTGCTCGCCGCGCCCGTGTAGGGTTTCCTCGGCGGCGCAAACCCCCCGAAATCCTCGAGGCCGCTTGACAGCGCTCTTAGCCGTCGGCCCGCGTACCTGTAAACTGAGCCCCGCTCACATGCTTCACATTAAACCTCCGTGCCCGGTGCCTTTTCTCTTTTTTTCCTCCGAAAGGGTTCTTATAAACTTCCCTTCGTTTATGTAGCCTGGTTTTCATTGCTCCGGTTTTGCATGGGTTGCCTTTGTTTAGTTTATTAACCCACGGGGTTACTTTAACTAAACATTTGGGCTGAATACTTTGGGGTTGGATTTCAACGTTTTCTAACGAAATTACCGAGTTTTTTGAAGCCGCACAGAGAACGCTGTGTTGAGTTTATAAGTCAATTTAACAGACTATAAGGCAGGGGAAAAAAATGCGCTCAGGACAGTCCAGTTCGTACCCACTGGGCAGAAGCAGCTCGCTAACCCTCGGGTCCGGGCTTCAGCCGAGCGAACCTCGCGATGCGACAGTTGGGGCGCACTTCCAGCGGCAGCAAAGCGCGCACCCCGGACCTTGGGGCTCTCTCCGTCCTCCAACACCCCGCCGGCTCCCCAAGGCGCGCGGCCCAGCTGCCTTCGCTGCACCGAGTTCTGACCAAGCTCCAGACCAGGCCCCACATCGTCTGGCCGCGCAGAACAGGGGCACACGGGTGAAGGCAGGGCCCAAAGACTTGGCTGTGCCTCCCTCGCCGGGCAGCTCCGGCGTTTTGTCTCGGCTCTTGCCACGCAGTTCGGTTCCAGCGGCGTAAGGACTCAGGAACCCCGTTCCCCCCCCGCCCACTTCCCCGTGGCACCATCCACGGTAAAGGGATCGTGGTGGAAACTGCCAAAAAGGTTGAAGACGAATGGGTAGCCGTTTAGAGGGGCGGGGAGCAAGGTGGCCACTGCATCCCGGGCTAGGGTGTGCCCCTGGCCCATCTGGAAGCTGTGGGGGCTTTGTTAAGGAACATCTGGGCAGCCGGGAGAGTTGGACCCTCTGCGGGTGTGGCCTACCCTCAGAAAAGCGGCATTTCCAGGAGGAACCAAGCCACCCACCCACGGTCTGCTTGGCCTAAGTGAGCAGTAGTGGCGGAGATAATCCAATGATGGTGCTACTTCCCGGGTCCGCACACCCTGGGGCAATGACAAGGACTTTTCTCCATGGTTTCCTCATCAGCCACCACCAACCTCTTTCCCTGCTTGCACAGACTCTCGTCTCTTTCGCAGGATTTTGTCACTGATGCCCAAGAGATGGCCTAGCCAAAACGTCCTTGACCTGTAGGTGTCTCTGAAGAAACCTAGAACTTCATTGTGTTTTTTCGGTAGAGGTAATGAAGTGGAATCCCAAGGAGAATAAATAAATACATAAATACATAAATAAAAACGTTCAAGTCACTGAGGGATACAGCGTAGAAAGGAGTGAAACACTGAGGTTTCTGAACACCTACCTGCACTGGCCACTAGAGCTTCACGTGGCTGAAAAGCAGGGTGTCTACTACAACAGGCAGGGCTCTAGATCCCAACCCTTTAAAACTGAGTTACAGCAGGTAAGACTGTATATGCAAGAAGTTCAAAATTTGAAAGATACAAAATTGTATAACAGAGTTTGTCATCTCTGTTCCTTAGGCTCCCAATTCCCCTGTCTAGTGGGTTCCTGTAAATTGTTCTGGAGAAAATGGAAAGCTTTTGCAAAACGCCTGCCCTACTTCTTTCCTTGCTCTGCTTCCACCCTCCTTTTCATTTGATTTTTCAAAGCCTCCAAGAGGGCCTCCTTCTCCTCCTTAGAGGCTGACATGTGTGTGTCCCCTTTTTCCTAGTGGTGTCCTTGAGGCCTGCTAGACTGTCAAACTTAGCGTAGCTCAAAAGGACTCCTTCAGGTAAAGGTGCAGCCCAGGCCCCTCTCCCTGCTGTTCTCCAAGTCCATGCTTTGCCTCTCCTATCTTTTTTCCACCGTGTCCTCTGTCCCTTCTGTAGGCCAGTCCTTCATTTCTCCTCATTTGGATCTCTGGGACGGCCTGCCAGCCAGCCTCCCGTTCTTCCATTTCCTTCCCTCCAGCCCACCCAAAACTCACCACCACAGCGATTGTCTAAGGCCAACTTTGTATCCCTTATCTCACTAAAAGCTTCTGTGGCTTTCCCCCTCTGAGTCACCAGTTTGCAGACTGCTGATTGACCAAGATCCCACCAGATCCACTGAGGAAGTCTGGTCGTGGCCCCAAGCCTGTCTGACTTGAACCTCCCTGGGATGACCTTGGCTCCCATGCCAGTTTTCTTGCCCACCTCTCCTGTGAGCACTTGTCTGTCTCACCTTCTCCAGCAGTCTGATTCCTCGGGCTCTCCTCCCCCCTAGAGCTTCTCTTGAAACTTCTCACGCCTGGCATCCCCTTTTCCCATCTCTGCTGGTCAAAATCCTCCAAGGCTTTGCTCAAAACCCCCCTGTATCCTGACTCTCATAGTAGTTTGCTACCATTGATGTAGATATGTTTCAGAGTCATTCAGGTGTTTGCTCTGCTCCTCTCCTAGATTATAAACTTAATTCCTAGTGAACACAAAACACATAATAATGTTTTTTCACTTAATAACATCCCCCTCACTATTCCTCTTTTCTCCACCCCTCCAAAAAAAGAAAGCAAGAAAACTCCAATACATACTGCAGTACATTTCTCATTCCTAAATACTAGTTAATATTAGTTGTTAGATTCTTACAAAAGTCAATCTCACGGAGACATGCCTTATTTACAGGATTAGCCCCTTTAGAATACATATGCATTTAAAGAGAACTAGTTATTGTGAGCCACCTTCACAGTAGTGGGGAGGAGAGGTGGGGTGGGCCACATGGGCTGCTGTTCACATCAGTGGGAGAGTGAATGGCAATTTAGGGCTCCACTTCTGAGAGGTTTTAGATGCCTGATGAAAATGCTCTCCCTTCAGAATGTTATACATATTATCTATCGCTGAAGGTCTGGGCGACTACTGAGATTTCATTTCATAGACATTCCTCCTCATACTCTCACACTCCCTGTTCTTCATGGGTAGGAAGGCAGACTCCAGGCAGCAGAGGGAAACCTCTTCCAAGGCCCTGCATCTTTTAGTCTCTCTCTCTTTTTTTTTTTTTTCTCCAGCTTTCATAAGCACAGCTTCATACCTCTAGCCTATTGGTCTGAGCCACCATGGTGCCAAGGAGTGGAGACGAAGATTGCGCCCCTCCCCGTAGACTCCATCAGGAACCCTGAAATGAAATGGAATGGAAGTAAAACTGAGTTGGCTGTGCCATTGCATCCATAAGCCCCGACACGATTCCCATCAGCCACATTGCCGTCCTTAAGACCCGTTAAGAGCTGCCACTGGTCTGACCAGGTTTTAAATGCTTGACAGTCCTGTTTGATAGAGAGATTTTATGAATCTCCACTTCCGCTACTGTACGGTGCAGAGTGACAAAGGGTAACTCATTTTCAACTAGTATTTGCTGTTCACCAACTACATCAAACACCAAGCAGGTGCTGGGGCTGTAGCATCTTGTCTGATGCTGTGTGGGGGCTGCTGTGGACAAGATGTACAAAGGCCCTGCTTTCTTAGGACTTCCCTTCCTGTTAGAGGGACTACAATAATGAATTTTGGGCTTAACCTCATGGTACCCAGTCTCAGCTAATGGAGAGAACAGTGAGCTCAGAGTCAGCCTTGAGGTCCTCTAGTCCATCTACGCTCTTTATGTTTCTAGAATGATTTACTGGACCTCACCCATCAGTTTCTCACCTCCTCTTGTGGAAGGTTTCTGAGATTGACCGAGTCAGTGTACACCCAGATCTTCTCAACCTGAAATATTCATATGATCAGGTCTGGAAGTTTAATTGTGATTATAAAAGGAAATCTGATCAGTTCTGTGTAATAGCAAAAACAGACACACACTCCTTTCTCCTGCTCCCCACCCCCAAGGGAAAAAAAAAAACAAACACCCTGGAAAGAATCTGAAGTTAAAATAAAAAGCAGCTGGCAGTGGGCCCATTGTGTGTGATGATAATTAGACAAACGTTTTCCAAGTATGGGATGATCTTATGAAGACAATGGTTCAGAGGAAAAAAAGCTTAGGAAAGAATTTAGCGAATCAGTGATTCCTGCTTGCCTGCAAAGGGTTTAAATGACACATATGTCTCACAATCTCTAATTTGGTACACCTTTTATTTATTTTTTTCATGCATCCTGGGAAACATATCTTTGCCTAAGAGAATGAAGAAAAACTTGAGGCTTGATTTACAAAAATTAAAGCCACAACTAGGCCTTGGATCAAGGTTGTGTCCTGGGCCTGGAAAGCTTCATCCTTCATTGGCTCAAACCTTTCTTGCCCCGAGGAAAAAGAGTTAAGAGACTTCAGCTAAAGCAGCTCTTCTGCCATGTGGGGCTCTGACTTGGTTGACCCTTTCCCAAATTGTTGTAATCCTGAGTCTGGAATGGATATGGAGCTGGTTGTGGTGATGGTGGCTGCCTGCTGCTTCTGGGTGGCTTGGGGTCTTCTGAGCAGGCCTGGGTGGGGGCGGGAGCTGTGGTGGAGGAAAAGCAGGTACCACCAGCAAGCTGGCCAGTTCTGTGCAAGATCCCTGCCTCCCTTTCCCCTTCCCATCCCCCAACCAAATTGTGCTCTTTAGAAATCATACCTATTAGACATTTACACCTTAGTGTGAACTTTAAGACCCTATGTTAACTCACCAAAGGTTATTTACCTTTTAAGCTTGGGCTTTGATGATAGAAAAAAGTAATCTATCCCTATTTAAATAATTTCCAGTATGTGAACATGTGGAGGAGGCTTTTGGTGGAAAAGGATTTGAGAGAAATAGGAAACTCTCTACCAAGTTAGATAGTGCAAGGCTGGGAATAAACTTGTGAAATCCCCTCTGCCAGAGCCAAAGAGAGGTTGCACAGTGGACTAGAGATGGAAGAAAGAGAAATGGTAGTGAGAGTGCCTTGGTTTATTATTTTATTTATTTATTGGGATGGAGCTTTGCTCTTTTTTCCCAGGCTGGAGTGCAATGGTGCAACCTCGGCTCATTGCAGCCTCTGCCTCTCAGGTTCAAGTGATTCTCCTGCCTCAGCCTCTGAAGCAGCTGGGATTACAGGCGCGCACCACCATACCTGACTAATTTTGTATTTTTTGTAGAGACAGGGTTTCACCTTGTTGGCCAGGCTGGTCTCGAACTCCCGATCTCAGGTGATCGGCCTACCTCAGCCTCCCAAAGTGCTGGGATT
Source organism: Cebus imitator (assembly GCF_001604975.1). NCBI lineage: Eukaryota > Metazoa > Chordata > Mammalia > Primates > Cebidae > Cebus > Cebus imitator. Next base: position 2,952,303 of record NW_016107365.1, on the reverse strand, counting down.
ACAGGCGTGAGCTACCACACTCGGCCTACCTTGATTTAATGGATGGACCGATTTTCTCTCTGCTTCAAAGACAAGAAGAACAGCCAGCCTACAGCGTCTACAGCATTTACCCTGAACTTCCAGCGACTCAGACCTCTTCCCTTGGTCCATCCGCAGATTTTACAACAGGTGTATGTCATCTGTTGATGGGAAGGATAGCGGCCGCTCTGTTCAGAACCAACCTTGGAAATACTTAGAAACAGGGACAACTACAAAGTGTATTCGATGCACACAACATACATTATGTCTCTGGCTGATAGGCTTTGGGTATTTACTGGTTTGCTTCTAGAGAAAATAAAAAGCAGGTTTTAATTTTCTCTTTAATTTAGGAGAGGTTTAAAAAATTAGAGCACTTTCTGAATATAAAAGACACATGCACTGTGCAAAAANAAAAAAAAAAAAAAAAAAAAAAAAAAAAAAAAAAAACCAAACAACTCAAAATCCTACCCAGAAGTAAGCATTACTAACATTTATGAGAACCATTTTTCAGAGTAACTCTCTAGGCATGAAGTTACTTATAGCTTAATAACTACAGCATCACATGAATGGGATGTATCACATGGGCTCCTCTCCATGACGGGGCCTGCACATCTTTCCATAACAATGCATGTGGAGTTGCGTTACATTTTTCCTTGTTTTTGTGTGTATGTGTGTGTGAGTGTCAAGCATACACATAGGAAAATGCACAAATCACACTTGCGCAGTGCGATGAATTTTCACAAAGTGAACACCTAGGTTACCAGCAGCCAGATCAAGAAACAGGGCATTTCCAGCTTTCCAGAAGCTTGTCTTGCCCCCTTCTTGAACTCCTGGCCTCAAGCAATCTGCCTGCCTCAGGCTCCCAAAGTACTGAAGTTACAGGCATGAGCCACTTCACCCAGCCTGGTGCTATACTTTTCATACAATTTTAGTATGAAATTGTATGAAAGATATAATTTTAGTATGATTACTAAAAAACAGATGAAATCAGGAGTCTACTTCCAGAATTGGAAACACCTCAGTCTCCTATTCTGCTTGTGAAGACATGAGTGTAGTAATAATGTACCCTCTCTCATTCATATTCCTTACTCTAAGATGCTGACAGTAGATCTCTCAGCCTGAATTGGCAATATTACCTGCACCAAACTTTGGCGAGATAATCATTGAGCTACAAGGCTCCAATTGCTATCAGTTACATGTTAGGATCATTATATTTTTTAATTTAAAAATTAGTTAATACATTCACGTGGCTGAAGAATCAAGACAACATGGAAAGTATGAATCAAGACATCTCAGTCCTAGACTGGTGCCTGCTCTCCACTTCACTAGCCTTGAAGTATGGCCACTTATATTTGCTTCTTCTGTATCCCTCCAGTGTTCATGTAAATGTAAGGGTATTTTTTATACCATCCCACCTTTTTAATGCAAAAGGTAAGCTTATCTAACCCATGGCCCACGGATCGCATGCACACCAGGAAGGCTTTGAATGAGGCCCAACCCAAATTCGTGAACTTTCTTAAAATATTAAGAGATTTGTTTGGTGATGTTCTTTAACTTCTCAGCTATTATTAGTAGACTTTATGTGTGGCCCAAGACAATTTTTCTTCTTCCAGTGTAGCCCAGGGAAGCCAAAAAGTTGGACACCCTTGGCTTCCACAGCTCTGTGTCCTCCGTTTTGATTTAAGTCTATATCCTGAGTTCCCTTCATATTGGCAGAAAGGGAGCAACAAGGATCTTGATGGTTCTGTTAATGAAGGCAGGAGGAGAACTTAAAGATATTTCAGCACATCCTCCTACCTTTTAGTTTTTCCCTTCATTAAAGTTTTTCCAGTTTTACATATGTATGCAATCTTCCCGGAAGCAACAGAAGAGGTGCCGACCTTCCTCAAAGAAAGGAAGATGGATCACCTTAGCTATTTTTTCTCACTTTCATCTAGAAAAGCACTTTTTTGGGGAACATTTTTATACATGGCTTGAGCTCATTATCCAAAACTGGTCATAAATGACAGTTTGTGCCTGCTTTTGGCTTCATCAGTCACACTCGAGACTCACAACTTCAAACTGCTCCCTGCCCTGGTCTAAAGGCCCGAGTTTCCTGCCATGAGCTAAACGCGCTGCCACCAAGGTTTCCACCAGAGCACCTTCTCCATACCCAACACTGATCCAGGCTCTGAGGCTTCCGCACCGTCAGATAGACAGAGGAAGTTTCTGCTCTTCTGGGGCTTACACCATGGTATGGGAGTGGCAGAGGACATACACTGATAAACAAACCAGAAACGTTCAGGTAGTGCCAAGAGCCATGATGAAAAAAAGTGGGGGGCAAGAGACTAACTAGGTGGTAACTTCAGGTTGGTGGCCAGGGAGGCCTTTCTAAAGAGGTGACGCGGAAGCTGAGCCAGCCATGGGAAGATCTGGGAGAAGAATATTCCAGATAGAAGGTAGAGTAAGGGTGATATGCTTCAGAAACAAACTAAGCATGAGGCTGGTGCCTCCTGAACAAGCATAAAAACCTGGAGTTCATCAACTTTCCTGCACACGTGACTGGACCCTCGCACTTCTCCCATCCGCTCGGGATCTTATCAGCCTTCTGGGGGCCCCCCAGAAGCCCTGGCAGCCCCTTTGCCCTCAGCCTGCCTTCCACCTCCACATCCCACTATTCTCAAAGTCTCTGCATCTGCCCCGTCCACTTTCCACTGTCACCGCCTTTCTACTGCCTCCTGTAAGGTTACACTGAATTTTAAAAAGAAACAAACCTTCAAGGCAATTGGAGAGAATGACAAGTTGACAGTAATTAGGGCCCCACAGCCTTGGTTTGTTTTCACTACTTTTACATGGTTATGACCTGGCTCCATCTCTTACCAAAAAACATCAAGACTATTTCAAATCATTACGCTGGAACTGTGAGCTTTGTTTGGTGGCTGATGGTTCCTTTTGCTTGTTTAAATTATGCAACTTCTTTATCTCCTTTATTGATCTCGCCTAGCTTGAACAACTGCTTGTAGGGAAATTGATTACCTTTGTTGTGAACACAGGTTACAAACGTGTAGAAGGTAGGAGACAGAAAATACTTTTCCTAGTCTCTGAATCTAAGATTGTGTGTCCACATATAGCCAGGAGAAAACTGAAGAAATGATCTACATTGTTTAAAAAAACAACAACAAAAAAAGTGTTTTTATCAAAGTGACTTCGCACAAATAAAGACTTCTAAAGATAAATTTGTAAAAGAACCTACAGGAGTAGCAGGGCCCACGCCCCCTGCCTGTGGATATGCATGTGTTATTTTAATATCCAGGCCCCAGCTCTCCAGTTCCAGAACCCCTGTGTGTGGACTTGCAGAGCAGTGGGGACTCCTTTCTGGATCCCAGGAGTCTGACGTGATACTGCAGGCCAGTCTGCTCCTGGGGTATGGGACTGCTTCCCTTTCTTCCTGGGCTATGGTGGCTATTTCGATGGAGGGGGTACTGAGGAGAGGAACCAGCAGGGAATAGGAAGCTCCCTACCCTCTCAAATCTAAAAGGACAAATTTGGCACCAAGTTGGGGATGCAGGCTTTGTCACATTTCTGTGTCTGGACTGCCCTTTGTGAGTATTCTGCAGTGAGTGAGGTTCGGTCAAGCAAAGTAGAATGTCTTTTACATTACGTTTCTCATCACAGGAGCGGTGCCTTACACTTGGGGAGCATTCAGAGTAGGTTTGTTGATTGATTAGATTTCATTTGTTCATTCAGCAAATATTTTATTGAGCAACTATTTTGAGTCCAGCATAGTTCTAAGGATTGGGGTTACAACAATGAACAAACAGACAAAAGTTCCTGTTCTTGAGGAGCTTACGTTTTTGGAAACATTGGCAGTAATTTCAGTTCTGCCACTTCACATGAGGATGATCCCAGGAAAGTATTTTCTTTACTTCAGTTTTCTGATATCTGTCAAAAAGTTTGACTAAAGCCTTTGAAGGCCACTGGCCTGGCTCCAGTCACCAGCTGCCTGTCCACATATCTCTCTCTGAGCTTTGGTTTTCCCATCTGAGAAATAGGCATGATAATGCCTCATTAGAGGTTCTGTGGTATTAAATAGATAGCATACATAAAGTACTGTGTGTTACATACACTAAGTGCTAAATGACCACCATTATTATTACCAGGTACTCTTAAGGATATAATAAAAACTTACAAAGTATAGATTCTGCCCCACTGGGATTCAATATCTACTCAGGAGGCCAGACTAAAAGCAAGAAATAATCACTGAGCAATGCCGGAGAGCATGTGATTAAGTGGTTCAGTAAATTGTAGGGTGCTAACTATAAATGCCATAGGAATTCAGAGGAGGAAAAGATGGATTTAGGCTGGTGGAGGGTTGGACTTGAGCCTGGATATGGAGGAGAAGCGTAAAGGAAGATTCAAAGGGCCTTTCCAGGCCCAAGGACTGAGGCAGAGGTGAGTGTGTGGGTGGTAAGAAGTTGGCTATATGGAAAGATAGAGTCAAATCGCAGCAGGCAGGGAAAGCCCAGCAATGGAATTTAGACTTGGTATAAGAAGAGAGAAGAGAGATCAGTCTTAAAACTCCCACTCAGGTCAATCTAGGTCAATAGAAGAGAGGAGAATATTGTCATTCACTCTGGGTCCTCATCCTAAGTGAAAAAGGCAGGCTGGTGAGTGGGTAACGGCGGGGTGGAGGTCTTAAATAGAGCTGTTTTGGGGAGATGTGAGACCCGGTTAACAACCCCCATGGCACTAGTCAGGGATTAAGTTAGTAGGCTTGTGAAAAGCACTTTAAAACTAACCAGTTTGATTTGTAATGTCGATTTCAGGGTATAATGTAACCTGTAGGGATGGAGCTACTATTTGGCTTGCCAGCCTGGGGCAAGTGGTTGTAGTATTTGGCAGAAGCATGGAGAGGACGACCACCAGCCTTTGTGCGAACCTCCTTCCCACCTCTCTGCCACCTTTCTCATAGAGCTGAGGCTGGCAGAGCATTGACACTGCTGCTTCATTTCAGGTCCAGCTTCCCCATGTGGCCAGAGGATTTTGTGATCTGTGCTTTCTGTCTCCATCCTTTGAGTATGAATGACCATCACAAGCAGTGTCCAGAAGACATGCAGCTACGCATGCCCAGTAGTGAAAAGGATCCTTTATATTTAACCTTATTTAAATCTAGGGAGCTCAAAACATTTCATAAATACTGACACAATGGCCTTCTACAAAGCCTGGATTGGGGAAAGTCACAGAATAAGGTTAGATTGTTCCTGCAGGTTGATGCTACTGTGTTATAATGGTTAGGAACCTGAGTAGAAAAACATCAATATGCAATAATCCAGTTAAAGTATCAGGGTAGGAAAATCGTGTTCCTACTCTTCAGATTAAAAAACAAAAGCAGACAGCGATCAGATAATCTGGCCTTGCTAAAGCTGAGGGAAAGGCTAGGCAGAGGACTAGGCCCCTGAAGTCCTCTAACACATCACACTAGGTGGCTGCAGTCAGAACATTCGTTGGTGGGATGACTAAATTAATGTAACCAAGTGTTCTTTGTTAAAAAAATTACTTTATAGATAATTTTCTTATTTTTAACTACAGTAAAGTACATATAAAAATTACCATCTTAACCCTTTTATTATTATTATTTTGAGAGAGAGAGAGGATCTTGCTTCTTGCCCAGGCTGGAGTGAGGTGGTACAATTAAAGCCCACTGCAGCCTCAACCTCCAGGGCTCAAGCCATCCTCCCACCTCAGCTCCCCAAATAGCTGGAACTACAAGTGCACACCAACATGCCTGGCAATTTTTTTGTGGGGACGGGGGCGGGTGTAGAGACAGGGTCTTGCTTTGTTGCCCAGGCTGGTCTCAAATTCCTAGGCTTAAGCAATCTTCCTGCCTCAGCCTCCCAAGGTGTTGGGATTACAGGTGTGAGCCACTGCGCCTGGCCTCCATCTTAACCATGTACAGTTAAGATGTATAGTTCAGTAGTGTTTTAGTTCGTTCTCACACTGCTATGAAGAAATACCCAAGACTGGGTAATTTATAAAGGAAAGAGGTTTAATTGACTCACAGTTCCACAGGACTGGGGAAGCCTCAGAAAACCTACAATCATGGTGGAGGCGGAAGCAAACAGATGGAGGTAGGAGAGAGAAGAATTGAGAGTGAAGGCTAGGGGGAAGCCCCTTATAAAACCACTGGATCTTGTGAGAACTCACTCACTATCATGAACAGCATGAGAGTAACAGTCCCACTGATTCAATTGTCTCCCACCAGGTCCCTCCAATGACATGTAGGGTTTATGTGAACTGCAATTAAAGATGAGATTTGTGTGGGCACACAGCCAAACTATATCAAGTAGTTTTAATATATTCACTTGTTATGCATGCAATCTCCAAAATTCTTTCGATCTTACAAAGCTGAAACTGTACCCATTAAACAATAACTCTCCATTCCTATCCCCTCACCAAACCCTTGGCAACCACCATTCTACTTTCTGTCTTTATGAATTTGACTATTCTAGGTACCACATATAACCAGAATAATATAATATTTGTCCCTTTGAGACTGGCTTTTGTGACTGGCTTATTTCACTTAGTATAGTATCTTCACAGTTCATCCATGTTGTAGCTTGAGTCAGAATTTCCTTCCTTTTAAAGGCTGAACAATATTCCATTGTATTCATATACTACACTCGGCTAATCCATTCATCTGTCAGTGGACAGTATTCATTCATTTTTAAGGTGACTTTTAAAATTTAATGTTTTGTATGGGTTACACATTCACAGGGTTCAAAATTCAAATAGTATAGAAAAGTGAATGTTGAGTCTCTCCTCTGCCCTGACAGCCAACTAGCTTCTTTCTCCATAAGCCACCAATATAATTTGTTTCTTGAAGATCCTTCCAGAATAGTTTACACACATATACAAATGGTAGTATGCTATACATGCTGTTTTGCAATTGCTTTTTTGACTTAACATTTTTTGGAGATATATGCATGCATAGAACATATACACACCTGTACACTGTATTAGCCAGGGTTCTCCAGAGAAACGGAACCGATGAGATACAGAATCTCTCTGTACACACACACACACACACACACACACACACACACAGACAGACAGAGAAAGAGAGAGAGAGAGAGAGAAAGAGAGGAGATTTATTATGAAAGATTGGAAAGATTGGCTCACGTGATGATGGAGGCTAAGAAGTTCTACGATCTGCTGTCTACAAGCTAGAGAACCAGGACAGCTGGTCGTGAAGTCCTAGTCCAAGTCTGAAGGCCCAGGAACAAGAAGCTCTGATGTTTGAAGACAGAAGATAGATGTCCCCACTAAAGGAGCAAGACCAAATTTGCCCTTGTTTAGCCTTTTTGTTTGAGTCAGTCCCTCAACAGGTTGGATTATGCCCACCCACACTGGGGAGGGTGGATCTTCTTTACTCAGTCTACTTCTCAAATGCTAATCTCTTCTGGAAACACCCTCACAGGCACACTCAGACAGGATGTTTTACCAGTCATCTGGGTATCGCTTAGCCCAGTCAAGTTGACATATAAAATTAACCATCACATGCATACATACACCATGTGCATACCTGCATAATATTCTACTCTGTAATTTATCAAGTCCTCTATTGATTGATATTTAAATTACTTACAATCTTTTGCAAATAATTCTACAATTAAAAAGAGACATGGTACATTTTTCATTTTATACAAGTGAGAACACTTGTAGGATACATTCTTACAAGTGGAACTACTTCATTAAGTGTTCCCTTGCCAAAATGTGAGATTGTGATAGATATTGCCAAACTGACTTGCATCAGTTTTTGCCCCTACGAACAATGTATGGGGTTGCTGCTTCACACCTTGGTTTATATGATAAACGACTTACTACTTTTTAATCTAAAGTAGTTCAAACGTTGGGAACACTATAAACAATGCCATAGCCCTATGAAGAACACATTCTTCTTCTTCTTTTTCTCTCTTCTTCTTGGACAATTTCCAGGCCAAATTTCTGCATCTTTGACTAGGCTGATTCATGTTGCAGGAATATGGAAAAGAGATAGCTTAGGTTTGGCGCTGAGATAGGGAGCATTTCACCAAGGCCATCTAAAGTGACCGAGTGAATGCTGCTGTCCAATGGCTGTCTCATGACCTGCCTGAAATGACCTAATTGGCCACTTCCTTAATCTGAGTAGGATGTGCAACTCTGCAGCCTACAGACTCCTCCTCTAGGCCAGGCACCAGCCCTCCAAACTCAGTCAGGCTCTCTGGGAGGGTCTAACACAGTTGCAACCTGACTGGGCTCTTGCTGGGGTAACGACCAACATTCTCACCGTCTAATTTTTATCAAACATTGGCTGTTTAAAAGCCGTTTCAAAGAGAGGTGTCCTGAGTTCCCTGATTTGTTTTGACAGCTAATGATCTAAGTGCCATTTAGTATTGTGAACACAGACAGCAGGATGGCAGAGTGGGGATGGGGCCTGGCCCACCCAGCCCAGCACATAATAGTAGGAGCTTATTGGGTGTTCCTCATGTATCTCACTCAAGCCTCATAACCACTCCTCCAAGTATTATTTCACCTATTTTATAATCAAGATTCCAGAGAAGCAAAGTAACTTGCTCCAGATGACAGAGCTACTGATTGTGAGATCGGGTTTTAACATTGGTACTGTGCCCATAACTCCACTGGATCATCCTGTTGCAGCCTGTCCTTATGGTGTGTCTCCTGCCTGGAGAGTCCTCACCACCCCCTCCAGTCCCCCACCCTGCCCAGTCTCAAGCTGGCCTATTAGGAGGCCTGAGGCCAGCCCAGCACAGATGCTTGTCAACCCTGGCCAACCGGAGCTTTCAAAGGGGCTGAAGGCAGTGGGAGATGGAAGGAAAGCACCATCCAGTGTTCCAAGAGAGTGCTGGAGTCCAAACTAAACTTCAAGCACTTCCTCCTGTTTGGACAGCCATTCCTCCTGTATGCTCCTCATGGCCCCTGGCCCTGGCTTGTCCCTGTCACACTTGAAGACTCACTGACCTCTCTCTCTGCCCTTGGGCCAAGCCCTCCTCCCCTCTGCTCCCATAGCAACCACTCCCAACACAGTGAATTATAAAACTGTTCCCTCCTCTGTCAACACCAACTAGGAGCTTCTTGAGAGTGATATTTGATATTGTTAGGTCCTCACCTTTTTGGCCCCAGTGCCTCACTCAGAATAGACCTGTCCTAAAGTTTGTTGACGTGAACTGAAATCTCTAACCTGATCCAATAGCACAAGAGCCAGCAATCAAAGATGAAGCCAAAAGACCAGCTGGGGAAGTGAGCCGCAGAATGGGCAGATCCAGAACGTTTGCTTGGGAAAAGATACCTGAGGTCCTCCTTAGGGGTGGCAGCCCCATATTCATGAGTGGTCAATCTAGGTTACAGAAAAAGGGTCAGGGTAGACCATGCCCATCTCTGAAAGTTCTGGATTCAGGCCCCACCTCTCCTGAGAAGCCCCTTCTGCCTATTTCCAGCCCACAGATTTCTCTTTTTGCTCCAATTCCAAAGTATGCATTCTTGTACATGGCTTTGTTCTAACTGGACATAACTTTTGACATATAATGTAGTTCTCCAAATCCTTACAGCTAACCCTGATACAGCACAATCTATGTGTCCAACACTGTTGCAGGCCTAGATTCAATCCAATAATCTTCACAGTGACCCTACATGGAAGGTACTATTATTATACCCTTTCTACAGAAATAGAAATTGAGGCACAGAAGTGTTGAGTAGGTTGCCCAAAGTCACACAGTTAGTAAGTGGTAGGCCCAGATTCAAATTCAGGTAGTCTGGCTTCAGAATCTATGTCCCTAATCATCCCAAGTGGAATGGAAGCCCCTGAAAAGTCACACTCTCGCCCATTCCCCACCAATCTATGGATCCCTGCACACTGATTAAGAATCTCAGTGACATCCTTTGAAGAATAGTGGGCAATAGGATAGCTGACTCAGACCTGCCTATGCCTCGGGATGTTATAGGTTAGGTCAGGGACCACCTGGGTTTCAAAAAGTGTTAGCTCTTTTTGATATGCCTTTATGGGATTCATGGCCAAGGATGCCTTTGGGTGTAGATTATGTCTTAGAGATCTTCTCCTCCTGCCTTCCCCTTTCTGTGAGTCTCTGCTGATTTATTCCCAGTAATAAGGGAAGAAAGCCAGCAGGTACTTTTCCCAAGGAGTGTGAGTGTGTGTTTGTTCTCCGTTAATGAGATGGTGGAAGCCATGCCAGCTGGAGTTTTACTAACCTGAAAGCCCTTGCATCCGACCTTTCCAGTATTGCCTTCAGTCTAGAAAGTAGACACCAGAAGCTGAGGGTGACAGAGCAGGTGGGTTTTACAGGTTGGAAGTGTCCTAGAGTTGGGAGAGAACTGGGAGTTACTATTGCCACTGTGTTAGGTGGGGGTGGAGGAGGTAGGTCTTTAGCTTCACAAACAAATGGGGTGATTTACACAGTCAGTTACTGCTCTTGCATTTACTTAGAGTTCTGAGGAGGGAAAGGAAAAGAGAGAGAAAGGGGATATACCTACTGGGATAACATGAATGAGATCTTGGGTAGCAGGGATTTCTGACCAGCTCCCTTTCCCAAGGTGCTGCATTGCAGAGCTTTTCTTCTACCACCCAGGCCTCTCTGGGGTTCAATTTGCATTAAGCACAAAGTGCTGGGAGTGTGTTTACTCTCATCTGGAAGTGGGTCATGGCATTCTACCATCAGGAAGGCAAACCAGGCCTGAATACCACATTGAGAACACCCACGGTCTCGATTAGCCATGTAGCGCTGGGGCTTGACGCAGGCGTTCCTGCACCACCCACCCCCTCGAAATCGAACCAGAGTGATTTATGCCAGGTTAGAAGTAAAGGAGGCTGCTTTTAGTTATTTCACTGCATGTGCCTCCTGCCGGGTGGCCAGCTGGTGAAACACCCGTGTGGGCTGCTCGAGTTTTCATATTGATTTGCAAAGGCTCCCACTGATCCAAATGTCATAGCTGGTCTAGTACTCAAAGTTTAAATTCCTTGATTTGGGTCAATTGTTTTGTGCAAACCGAACCTGATGACAGTCTGCCCAGAATGAGTAAGTATGAACGCTGATTCTAAGATGACATGACAGATCTTCAAACAAAGAAATCTGAACTCGCATATTTGCAGTGTTCACCTGCGAGGTCGACACTGACATTTTTCTTGTTCGTGAAACAGTTTTGGAATCTCTCTTTGGAACTCCAGAATTTACCGTACCTTCTTTTTGCATGCTTGAGGAATAGCAAAGATTTGGTTTTATTGAGTGTGCATTTGATTTTTGGAAACTATCAAAAATAATTCAGAGTCAAATCTGATAGGTCAGGCCAGTAATCACACTGGGTGATACCATTTGGGACTTAAACCAAAAAGCATAATTATCAACTAATATATTTAATTTTGCTTCCAAACCAGCCCTGAAGGCTGCCAAAAAGAATAATAGAATTGTTTCAGACAACTGCAGCTTCCCAAGGTATTGATATCTTACAGGGCTAGCATTTGCTTGGCTAAAAAGGTTGTGAATTACTTGGGTTTTTAAAAATCATCCTTATTATTTAAAATCACACACATTTATGTAAAAACCTCCTCCTCTTCTTAAATAACATATGATTTCATTGGTGTGTGAGCTTATTAACTAGCACTGTTTTTCCTGTATTTATCATAGGCCATTAATTTATTTCAATAGTCCTACCATAGCTCCTGTGTTTTCGTTGGCAGCAGTCCAGTTCCTGAATGTACTGCCGAGCAAGGAGCAAGTAGTTTATCATAACAAGGGGCCGGGATTATTGTCAAGAAAAGCAGAAGGAGGTCGCATCTGCCCTGCCGGCCAGGGGCTGGAATTTGATGTGTGCTTCTTTTCTATCCAGGGCAGTCGTTTCAGGGAGGTCATCCTCTGCTGTTCAGTTCATTTCACTGTGATTTGCTGAGCGCTAAACGCGCCGTGCCTGGCATTGGGCTTGAGAAGGTTTAAAGAGAAGGAAAACATGGTTGCCCCCACCTCAGGGAGCTCATCGATAACTGCAAGTGAAGAAAAGGCAAATGACAGGAAAGAGGTGCAAATGAAATGCCATGGGGCCACACAGGGGGCAAGACTGAAAAAGGTGTCCCAAAGCAGGGAGATCTGAGGCACAGCCCACAGAGGGTGGTTCTGGCAGTGTGACTGGAGCCCAGGTTGGCACAGAATCTGCAGCCACCTACCCTTCTTCCAACAACCAAGTTCCCAGCCAAGCAGCGACAAGCTGGGCCAGGTCCATGTATGGGATTACAGCATTAGGTGAGAAGTTAATCACAAACATGAATCAGCCTTGTTTTTCCCTTCTAGGCTCGGCTCCTGAGCTCTGCAGGGGAGTGGGCAGGGCCCCTCGCTGTATGTACAGGAAATCATACTGGGGGAAACATGAAGCCAGTCATTTCTCACCAGGACCAAGCTGTTACCTGCATCTTGAGATTACAGGGGAATTTATTACGTTACATAGGAAGAGAATCCCCTTGGTGTGACAGGCAGGAAGAAAAACCGTTCATGGGCCAACCGGCTTCTTCGGTTCTACCCTGGCTGTGACCACTGGGCAGTGTCTCATTTCAGGGGGACCCCACCACCACCCCAGCTCTGCAGCTCCTCTGGGATGAATGCATCTAGGCCAGAAACCCTTTTCTGCTAAGGTTTCTGTTCTGTTTTCTCCCAGCCTATACAGAAACTCTACTTGTCCAAACCAGCAGGACTGGGTTAGGACCTGTGGTTTTGCCAAAATCCTTTCCCTTCCTAACCCTCTCCTGGAATGTCCTACACTCTCGGCCACTCTTATGTTCCCTCACATTCTTACTACTTCAGCTCGAGAGCATCCCATGTGCCACTGAATATTTGCAGGATGGCTGTCCCTTGCAAAGACTGGTGATGGTGTCTGTCTCCATCGCTTCGGAAACCCCTGGCCCGTTTTCAGCTTTCATAAATACCACCCCTCTGTCTTGAGGCTGACCTGACTGGGCAGCCTTTTAATGAATGCTATGCTTGGTTCAAAGTCATGCCATCGTGAAGTATTTCCCTCCCTTCTAAATTCTGTTTGCAAAATCCTCAGTTTCCACCAGCTCTTTGCAAAGAAAAGGTCTCAATATCATCAGAGCAAACCTCTCTAGGAGCCTAGTCAATCTTAGTAGGTAGCCAGTATTGCTAAGTGTTTTCTTTCTTTCTTTTTTTTTAGAGCACTAAAGTTGCTACATGTAACTAATTAATCAGAAAACTTTAGTGACTTTGACTTCATAGGTCATCGCACAAGCCTACTAATGTTCGAGAAATTCCATTTAACTCTGGGTTTGAATGTCACATCTATTTATATAGCAAAAGGAGTCTAATTCTTTTTTATTTCCTTCTGCCCCAAGAAATTTTCATCTGGGAAACAAGGGCTAGGGAGTACTAGCACCAACAGGGTTACTTACTATTAAAGCTTAAGTCAGTCTCAAAGTTGGAGTCAAAATTAAAGTGAACTTTGGCAGTTTGATCTAGAAAACTTCCGAAGGAAGTGGGTGGCCCGGAGATGGCAAGCAGGAGGGGACTGAGGAGGAATGAGAAGAGCGCACGGGAAAAGTCACACACAACAAATCATTCAGGGAGGCTTCTCCCTTCCTAACCAACAGAGCTGCACAGGGGAGGGCCCAGATAACGTGTGTCACCAGACACGGACCTGTGTCCTTCTAACACAGACACACAGACACCAGAGGTTATGCACGCACGCACCCCTAAAAGTCAAAATCACTTGTTATCAACGAAGCCCATGCTCACATCTGGACAAAGGCAGAAAGGAAGGGGATGAGAACACACACACACACACACACGCACACGCACGCTCACCCGAGACACGGATAAACAAGCATGCTGCCTCAAGCTGTCACCTTGCTCTGTAACAGGCTGCAGGGGTCTTCTCTTGGGCCGCTCCTGGTGTCTTTTAGGGCTAATTGTTTTCTCAGACCTCTGCTTTTACTTTCAACACAATTAAACACATTAACAGCTCAGCTCAGCCACGAGATGCCAAGACCATGGGGTTGAGGGAGGAAGGGAAGTGGTGCCCAGAAGCAGCGCATAGGGTGTGTGAGAAGACGGGGTGGGCCTGTGGGGATGAGGGAGCTGGCGCATGAGCACAAACACTTTGGAAAACATCTGTACCTCAATAACAGCTTACGGCCAACCTCAGGAACCAAATTCACAAAAAGTCTCAGTGGAAGGTGGTGGCCTCATGCTGCTGTTAGTTACCTCAACCTCTGGCAAGCTATTTGTGGGACAGCCTGTGAGGATGGCAGATGGGAGGCTCAGCAGCTGGAAGAGCTTCTGGCTTTCAAAAGCTTGACAACAGCCCCTGGCAAGTTGACGTCATGCTAGATTCTGAAAAACCCTGTGGTTTGTCCACCTTCCAACCTACCTGTTCACTTGGACACTCCAAAAAGTCACCTGAGTGAGGCACTCCTCAGATAATGGGGTTTTACACTGTTGAAAAGCTGATAAATTTCAACCCTGCTGCAACTACCTTTCTAGATAAGTGAGGGAAGTTTTAGGGAAATGAATCAAATTTCCCTCACACTGACTCAAGTGGAAGAATTAGTCTTTTAATTCTGAAGGATGGTTGAAAAATGCTAATGGACGTTTATATTTAGAAAATAGAAATAACTTTTATAAAATTCTAATTTTCCAAATACTTCCCACGGAGTGCACTGAGGATGTGTTCTAGTTCTTTCCACATAAAGCACACATTTAGATAGTCCCCTTTAAAGGAACGAGATACACAGAACCTCCCCATTGAAGGATTGGTGGTGCATGGAGACAGCATGTCTTGAAGATTCATGTTCCAGGAGACGCCCAGGTGGCTAAACGGTGTGCTGGGCACAGCGCCTTGCTGTGGTCTTCCCCACCACCATTCTACCTGGTCAGCATCTGCTCAGTGGAAGAAGAACAACAACATTCTACACGCGGGAGGAATCAAAGGCCTTTCCGGAGAAACAATGCCTATCCACTGAGGGGGTGTCTGGGGCCCAGTAACTCAAGAGAGAGCTCTGAATTGAAAGAAATGTTGCAGAATGTCTAAGGGCTTTCAGTGAAGATGCAATCTCCTAATGGGCCTACAACCCCCAGAAGGCCCAGCACTTTGTTAGATGCACAGGAAGCAGCACAGAGCTCCATCCTCATGCAAAATTCATAACACAATCGATCCATGGTGTCCATTTCCCCAATTGGAAGAGACTTTCAGTGTGTTTAAATGCCAAAGAGAAAGAACTAGCATATCCAGAGACAAGTAGAAGATACGGAAAGGAAGGGGGATTTGGGAAGAGGCAAGAAGCAAGAATCTAGAGAACAAGTGGAGGGGCTGGTCATGAACAGAGGCAGCCTCTTTCCCTGTCATAGGAGGGTAGGTCCCAGCTGCAACTGGGCTGTTAGCTGGAGTCTGAGCTGCTCACCCACATGGTTCCAATTTTGTGCGTAGGCAAGAGCTGGCATATATCACCTAAGTATTTTTGCAAGCACTCAGCCTTTCAGCATTGGAGCTGAACAAGGGGGAAAGAGAACAATGGTGAGCGGTCAGGATCCTGAATGGAGCAAGGCTGTGTGACAGGAGTTCTTTGTATTTGTATGATGTTCTTGACATTTTTCTAAACTGTTCACTTTGGAGTTAATCAGAGAAGCTGGAAGACACCCTGGAGATGTTACTCATGCTGTGCCCAGAGATGACAGGTCTAGCAGATCCCAGAGGCAGAGCCCCTGGTTCAGCAAAGTCTTTAGGGGCCACGGAGGAGCAATTTCAGCCTGGGCTTGGGTGTACTGCCTGGTGCTCGACCAGGAAAGATGACAGCGGAGCCGCTGCATGACACCTATTGTTGTTCTACCTGGAAAAGCCCTTAAATGTGAGCATTTAAATTATACCCTCTCTCTATCAATTTAAAAATGAAATCACCTATACCTAGTTATTTCAAATCAAAGCATCTTGTACTTAGGGTTAGTGACTTGGCTCTTACAATGCCCTATCTCCAGACTCTCACACGGCTCTTGGCACATAGCAATCACACAAGAACTCCCTGAATGAATGAATGAATGAATGTCTGTAGGACAAGAAAGTACGAATAATAAAAATGAAAAAATAACTTGGAAATGGCTGAAAATCCACTGAAGCAATTTCTACTTCCTCTCCATCCTTCTGGATCAAAGGATTAGTCTGACATTTGATTCAAAGATTTTAAATCCTTAACTTCACCATCCATTCATAACATATTGTTTATAGATCCTTTAGATCTCTTTATATACACATTCTTTTCTTTCTCCCATTTTGCATTAATGGGATCAAACAGCACATCTTATCTTACGAGCTGTTTTTCTCTTAGCAGTACACTCTAGACATCTTTTCCCAATGTCAATAGATGCCATTTTGGCATCTAATTCTAAGTGATAGTAAATGTGGGTAGACATAAGGTCACCACCCAAAGGACTATGGGGAACCCAAGGGACATCTGCATTTAAGAGGCAGGCAGAAGAAGAAGGACCCACGAGAGACTTGAAAATGGGCCAAAAAGATGAGGGAAACTCATGGAAAAATAGTAACACAGAAATAAGGAAGGGAGAAGTTTCAAGGAGGAGGAGGAAGTGGCCACTGGCCCAAATGCTGCTGAGAAGTTTGATAAGGCAAGGGCTGAGAGAAAGAATTAATTCAGCAAGAGGTGAGTATGTTATGCTGTCCACTGTCTCAACTTCCTCATGCTGTGAAATGAGAAAGGAAATTCTTGTCTGTTTACCATCTGGACAGGAGCATTCTTCAGCCTAAAGTGATGTGAACATCATATTTTGAAAAGGTATTGGTTAGGATCACATTTAGCTGCATTTAAGAGAAAACCCAATACAAAAGACTTAACCAAATGGATTTTATTTTGCTCAGTTGAGAAGAAATTTTGGGGTGGGCAGTCACAGGGCTGTTACAACTGGTCAAGGTAGTCAGCAAGGACTCACATCCCTGACACCAACCATCATGTTTACATTCCAATCAGGAAGACAGATCAAAGGATTATGTGCAAAATGTTTATATTATGCAAGTGTTTCCATTTCCATAAGAAACTCTACCCCATAGACTTTGCTTACACGTCATTGGCCACAACCGGGTTGCGTGGCTACTCTCATGTGTCGGAATATCTGGAGATAGGAGTATTTTCTCCTGAGCAGGTTGCCAACCATTTCTTCTGACAAGAGAGAAGAGAACAGATCCTGGGGAAGCAACCAGTGGTATCTTCTACAGGGTGATTATATGAAAAACTTAGCATAACGGCAGGCAGGCTTGAGATTTAAGACGTCTCTTTGTAAGAGGCCAAAATATTAAAGCAATCCATTTAATTCTAACAGGAAGTAAAGAATAAATCACAATCAGGCCCCGGCTGGTTTTCCTCATAAAGTAGGTCAGTTAGAGGGATCAGTGTCAGCTAAACCTCTGTATTCCAGTCCTTTCAGTTTTAATGACAGGCCCCTTATATTTTAAAATTAAATTTCACCTTGCAAAAATAGTTGGAAAAATCTAGGCTCCGAAAGTTGCTAGGAGACCTGAGGGGCCTTACTGGGTAAGCCATCTGGGGCCTGAATTTCTCTTTCCTGATGACAGACGCGCCTAAAACCTGTTCACTCTCCAAAGTTGGTCGGAGGTGGGTGGAATTTCAGCTCTGAGCAAACACAGGGAGATACCCCATCACCAGGCCACAGTAATTTCTGCAGGAAAGAGCTGCCGCCAATTCTCTGAGGTAGGAAGGGAAGCCAAACTGCTGAGGTGGAGAAAAGGTTTCCCAACCTTCCTTCATGAAGCAGTAACCCAGCTATAGCTGTTCCATTTTCTCCAAGGCTCCTCTGCCCTCATCCTGTTAAGGTTTTCTCCCCAGGGGGGCTGGTCTCGAAACAGCATGCTACTAGGGAAAAGGGTCCCTGAGCGGCAGCCCAGGATAGCTGAGGCCATCTGCAGATGCCATGATACGTTTGCTTTTCTGCCAAGCCGCTGCCATCTCTCTGCCCCTGTCTCCCTGCCCCCCACATTGCTCGAATGATAGCTTTGTTAGCTAAATGTGAGCACATTCCAAGCCGTTCATCTAAATGAGCAAGTGCTTTCTGGGAATAGGTCTGATGAAAGAGAAGCCGAGGAGAGCTCTGTTAAGCCTGCCAAGCCCTGGCTGCTGAAAGGAAGTCCGTATTATTTTCAGAGGTTGGAGTGTGCCAGGTTGTGGTGAGACACCAAGAAGAGGCAGAGTCACTTAGCAGGATCTTCATTCCTGCCTTGCTCTCCTGGCCTGGCACCCTCCCGCTGAGGTTGCGAGATGGCTCTGGGGAAATTCCATTCCGTAATTCATTTAAGCAGGATAAACAGAGCCCCTGCTCTGGAAGATCCAGCCCTGAGCAAAAGGCACTTGGAATCGACATGGGGGCTCGAATGTCCCTGTGAAACATAAACATAAGGAGGCAGGAGACATGAGATGCAGCCGGCTCTAACCCCAAAAGCCATGGGACCCGAAGAAGTGACATCGCCTCTCTGTTCTGGTCTCTCGGTAAAGTGATGCTGGACTTTGTGGATTCCTGAGGGGCTGCAAAGGTTTTTAAGAGTTTCCACAGGCATTATTTGATTTAAATCTGATTTTAAAATTTTCAACAATATTAAAAAAAATAGGAGGTAATCAAATATGACATGGGCCAAATTTTAACCCACTGAAGACTGCCAATGTGTTCATTATAATGCCATGCAAACACCTACTTGTGGGTAAACCTTGGAATGAAGCTGACCTGCCATCTGTTTAATAAAAGAGTATCTGAGGTTGCAAGGAAAGCTATCTTCAAAAAATAATAATGATAAAAAACCAGTTACCATGTGCAACTAGTTATCTGAATAAGGATTTTGTCCATATCGCACGACCAAGCATTCCAGAAATAAACAGGGCACAGGACAGACCTGACTCCTCTTATCCATGTAGCTTCGCTTTTTGGGGGTCAATAAAATAGCTTTATTACCTCGGTGATTAGCCTACAATTTACCTTCATTTTAACTTCAAAATGTATTAGCACTAATAAAATAGTGCTTTGTGGCTGGGCGTGGTGGCTCACACATGTAATCCCAGCACTTTAGGAAGCCGAGGTGGGTGGATCATGAGGTCAGATGATTGAAACCATCCTGGCTAGCACAGTGAAACCCCACCTCTATTAAAAATACAAAAAGTTAGCTGGGCATGGTGGCATATACCTGTAGTCCCAGCTACTCGGGAGGCTGAGGCAAGAGAATCACTTGAACCCGGGAGGCGGAGGTTGCAGTGAGCTGAGATGGCGCCACTGCACTCCAACCTGGGCAACAGAGTGAGACTCTGTCTCAAAAANAAAAAAAAAAAAAAAAAAAAAAGCTGCCTTGTTTAATTATCTGTGTAAGTGTTCTAATATGGTTATACTACTAAAATGCTTGAAAATCACTAGACCAGAGACTGCAAAGCGGCCTCAGCTATCACTAAGGTTCTGGAATCAGGCACCTACTGTGGGTCAGGCAATCACCAAGACAGGAATGCCACATGGACATGGGCAGCCGTGGGCAAGCAGGTTTCATGGGGAGGGGACAGTTCAAGATACCTTGCACATAGCAAGCTCTCAATAGCTGTTTGTTCATTGTCAACAGAGCCAACCCTTGGCAGGGGTGTGGGTCTGTTGTAGATTGCACATCCAGGAATCTGTAAAGGAGCAGCGCAAGGCGAGGGTGTAGCACTGGCAGGCAACGAGGAGATCAGACTGGTTGCCGCAAAGTGTTTATGGGGAGTGGGTGCAGTGGAGGAAGAAAATGTAAACTTTGGACTTCCGAGAGCAACCCCTCAGCTGGTAAGCAGCCCTTAATCCTTGTTGCTGATTTCAGAAAATGTTCTGTTTAGGACCACAGGCAGAGCTGCTGCCTATTAGCCAGGAGAATCTTGTAACCTGCTTCCGGGGTGTTTGATTTCGTAGAACTGGAAGGAGCATGATACTCCCATTACTGCCACTTCATTCCTACAGTGGTGAGTTGAGACAGCTAGTCTCATTCTAGATAGAAATCACCTGGCGAACTTGTTAAAACACAGAATTTTGGATCTCAACTCTCAGAAATCCTGATTCAGTGGGTTTAGCATAAGGCCTGAGAATTTTCATTTCTAACAAGCTCTCAAGTGAGACTAATACTGCTGGTACCTGAACAACATTGAGTGGCACTATCTTAAATATTGATAGGACACTTAATACATCTTTGTCATGGTGCGGGGAGCTACAGAAGACGGGGAAATCTCCTTAATAGAATAAGCGGGCAGAGCATCCTCTTTCACAATTGATGGGTGGTGTGGATTAAAGAGAAATCTCAGATCTGAATCCACAAAGGACGGAGGAGGGAAGTCCCAGGAACATGGAGCTATAGGGCAGGGTACCCGCCTTTGACCTAGCTTCTGCGCAGTTGTCTACCCCAGAGAACAACGTGAAAATGAAAAGCAAGTTCAGGTCAAAAGCAAGCCCCAGCAAAATGAGCACGAAAGGTAAGGGAGAGTCTAAAAGTGCTCATGCAGCATCGTCAAAGTTAAGACTAGGAGTCCATGGTTATCCGAGAAGTGGAATGAGGTATGTTCTTGAAAGTTCTGTTGTGGGGAAGAATGTCCATCTGATGTCAGGAGCAAATCTTGCCCATGGTTACAGATAGAATAATTTGTCTGATCACAGACCACTCACCCTGTTTTCTTTATACTGCTCTTATTCTCACAATGAATACCTTTCTTTGGCAAAAGAGAGGCCAGAGTGTCCCCCTTCCCCCATCATTGGTTTAAAAAGTATGCTACAGCTTGACGGGGTCTCAAAAACAGCTATCACCTTTTGATGTAGTGTCTCTTTGCCAACATAGTGGTAAATGTAGCCATGTTGTCTTCAAATTTGCTGTTAAAATTCCGTTCTAAACCTTTTGAAAGAGACAAACAGATGTTATACAGGGCAGGGTGTTGTGTGTTGTGACTTCAGTCAGGGAAATCATGTGACTCTCTCCTATAAATGTGTTAAAATACTTTCTTTCTTCCATAATTTACCCACAAGTGTTAATTGAAGCATCAAAGAATATGTACTTGGACCTATAAAATCTTCATAACCAGCCAAAGCAAAAGGAAAAGCTCTTGAACACTTGGAACTTTAAAAATGCACTTTCGAAATGACCATATTAGAGTCGAACATTTTTCTTTAGCAAAGCTAAACTCCAAGAAGGACAGCAAAAACTAAAACATAAACCAAATTGCTTTTAAGAATGATCTTGTGGCAAAATTGTTTCACTTTGAAGACCAATCTAGAATGTATTTGTGGTGAGTGCTCCATGTTTACATATGGTAGAGATGGTCCTTAACTTAAAAAAAAAAATTACAAAAGCTCTTAAGTTGGTGTTAAGAACTAAGAATACATTTTCTCATTTGAAAAATCATTAGACATGGTAGAAAAGTGCCAGGATGGACACACACAGGCTTCACAGCCTGTGATGAAGTTGAATAGTGTAGCAAAGGGTGTTCACCTGAGTGAACGAAGCCAGTGTCTCTTGGACAGGGATCTACAGTTGGCAAGAAGCCTCGGAAGGGGAAGTAAACCTCTTCCCCATCCTTCCCAGATGCCTGAGTGTTGGAAATAGGTTGTTTCTTTTTTCTTTTTCTTTTTTTTTTTTTCAAATAAACACATTTAAGAACATTTTAAAATTTTTATTTATTTATTTTAGAGACAGGGTCTCACTCTGTTTCCTAGGCTGGAGAACAGTGATGAGGTCATAGCTCACTGTAGCCTCAAACTCCTGAGCTCAGGTGTTCCTCCTGCCCCAGCCTCCCAAGTAGCTGGGACTACAAGTACATGCTGACCATCCTTGGCGAATTTTTTAATTTTTTTATAGAGAGAAGGTCTCACTCACTATGTTGTCCAGGCTCAAATAAGCACATTTGTATTGAGTAGCCTATGTGTCAGATATTATGTTGGGCCACAGATGTAATGAAAAAGACTGAAAGATCCTTGGCCTTAAGGAGCAAATAATTTAAGTGGGAAAGAGACAATTTAATAAAGAATTACAAGTAACAAAACATTTAAAAAAAAGAACTACAGCCTGGCGTGGTGGCTCGTGCCTGTAATCCTAGCACTTTGAGAGGCTAAGGCAGGCAGATCACCAGAGATCAGAGTTCAAGTCCAGCCTGTCCAACATGGTGAAACTCCATCTCTACTAAAAATACAAAAAAAAAAAAAAAAAAAAAAATTAGCTGGGCATGCTGGTGCGTACCTGTAATCCCAGTACTTGGGAGGCTGAGGCAGGAGAATCACTTAAACCTGGGAGGCAGACGTTGCAGTGAGCCAAGGTTGTGCCACTGTACTCTAGTCTGGGTGGCAGAGTGAGACTCCATCAAAAAAAGAATTATAAGCAAAAGCTTACGAGATTACAGAAGCAGCTAACTCTGATTTGGTGAATCAAGAAAGGCTCCCTAGAAGAAGCAACATCTAACCTAAGGCCTAAAAGATGATAGCCCAGTGAAGGGATCAGAGGGACAAGGGGAAGAAGAGTGCTTTTCAGGCTGGTAAGCAGCCTGTGCAAAGTCCCCAGGGCATGAGGCATTGGGCTAGTGGGTAGGGAGAGACTGTGATGGGTTCCATTTTAAAGGTGTTGACTGATGTGTCTGTGAGGTGTAGATTGTCCTGTAGACAGCTGGGTACAGGGACGTGCAGCTCAGGAAGGAAGTCTGGGCTGAGAGTACAGACATGGGAGTCATCGGTGTGAAGACAGTGGGAGTGGATGGGGATGAGACCCCAGAAGCCAAGAAAACAGAAAGTCAAGAAGTAGTCAGAGGTCACCAGGATCAAGGCTTTGGGGAGGTCATGTAAGCCAAGAATGGAAGGTGTCATTGCATTTCATCATAATGTTACTGGTGATTTGGGCAAGAGCAGTTTCATAGCGGGAAAATGAGCAGAAGGCAGATGAAGTGAGTTGGAGATAGAATGGAAGGTGAGGAGCTGGAAGGCACAGGAGGCAAGCAACTCTTCTAGGAAGCTCCCTGAGAGAGGGGCAATGCCAGGGTGGAGCGGGAGTTTAGGGAGGGGACAGTTTTGCTTGTTTGCTTAGATGGCAGAACACACGGAGGGAGTCAGTAAAGATAAAGCAACTGAAGATATTGGAGGCAAATGGGAAAGAACTGAAGTAAGGTCACTGAGAAGGCAGTAACAGGTGGAATCCTGCACGGGAGGAGGATTCAGCCCAGACGGAAGGACGGTGGAAAGATGGGTGCGTGCAGGTCGTTTTGGAGAGTTGGTGGAGTTGGGACAGGAAACTGAGGAAGTTTTATGAGTTATCTCCATGTGAAGGAAGGCAAAGTGTCCTTTAAGAGTGAGGGGGAGTGGGAGGATCCAAGACCTGAGAGGCAAAGAAGACTGCTTTCTCTCCTCAAACATCTCTGTGTGCAACTTTCTTCAGTCCCCTAGGGTCAAAGTGCTCCCCTACTGCCTTTTCAAGCTGTGCCCTTTTATCCCCACCTGCCACCTAGCTCCCTTTCTGTATCATCAACATTTCCATTTTTCAACCTGACTGCCTGGGTGTCGGAAGGGAGGTAATCTGATTAAACAGGTTAGACCAATGTCTTATTACCCTATTGAGGCATTTGCATTTCTGTGGAAAGAATCATGTTAACCTAAATAAACCTCTATTTCAAGGGTTTCAGATGAGGAACAGATGGAATGAATAGTTCTGGGCAATGGCCAGGATAACTATCTGGAGTCTGCCTCTTGGGGGTACCTTTTATCCACACAGCGATCTCAAAGACAAATGCCAATAAAACAGGAAGGTATGCAGACCTTCAGGTGCAGGGAAGGCACTGTGCAGCCTGCTTCATTCCACAGATGGAACGAGAACCTGGAGCAAAGTTCTACATGCTCTCCCAGCTCCAGCTGCTCCCGGCCTTGGAATGGCCCATCATCTAGAGATCGTGGCTCCTGGAACAACCAATATAGTTAAAGCTCACAGCCAGGGCCAGCCTGACCTCCTCCACAGCACACCAGCTTCTACTGTGTTAACTCACGTGGTGTAACACACAAAGTGTAAAGCGATGCATCATCTACAACTGGAATGGATCTTGCAGATGGTGTCTACCTATGGTAATAATTTGCAATAGGTCAGAACACTTTATTTTATCATCTGTTACTACAGCCTGGGGCATTGGAACTGTTAAAATATGTTTAGACTAAAGTCTTTACACCTATCTGTGAGCTTATGCAAAAGGTGTGAGACGGCATGTGTGTGCTTCCTGTTCCCTTGGGCCTGGACGGTCAGTAATAAACGTAGAAACTCTGCCTTTAACCACCCTGAACTCTACCAACTTATGTGCTCAGACTCAGAGGCAAAGATAGTTGCATTTTGAATGAGAAATCATTTTTAAGATATTTTATTGATTTTTATTATTAAAGAAAAACATCCTCATTGTAGGGAATCTGGAGATTACAAAAAGTCCCCAAAACAAAATGACTGTGATCTGTAACCCAATTTCCAGAAATGATCTATTTGGATCCATTTCATTTTAGTGTCTTACCTCTGTCTGGCTTTCTACCCCTGTCTCTCTCTTGCTGTCTCTCATCAGGGATCATATCTCTGTGCAATTGTGTGTCCTGCCTTTTTTACTTAACTAAACCAGGAAATGTAAAAGCAGCAACAGAACTTTTTTATTTCCACATTTTATTTCTGTCTGCATCTTTCCTTCCTCCTTTGCCAGCATGCCTTTATTTTGGAGTATTTCCATTTTTATCAAAGTTCAATTCAAAATGTAAAACAGTTTATGCTTTTTGAGTTTTATTTCCTCCCTACACTTGTTAAAATAGACTAGTAAAAAGAAAAGTTTTCCAGATTATGATAGATCCGCCTCCAACTGTATAACTGATTCAATTTAGAGTCTTAGGATAATGATCTGCCACCATATGTGGGTTATAACTTGAGGTTTTCATAAAAATGTGTCTTGGATTAACTGCCTATGCCACAGTGCTGGAGAGCTGGCTTGTTTCTAAGAAATAAAATGCCTGACATTTGCTTGATGCCGTCAGTAGAGCCTTCTGATGAAGACAAATGAAACAACCAATTAGGGACGTAACTTCAGGTGTGGTCTCCTTCCGATAGAGGTGTTGTGCTCTCTGTCCAAGAAGTTTTCCTACAAGGAGGCATATGCCTTAGAAAGCAATTATCTTATTTAAGCCTACACTTGTCTGGGGAGCTGAAGTCAGCCACAAAGCCATTGGAAAGAAGGAGCTGTCTGCCATAGAAAGCAGTTTCTTTGGTTGGGGAGAAGGGGTCAGTTTGAACAACTTTGCTTTTGAATCAAGTGACCTTCTGAGCCCAGAAGCCTTGTCAGATTAAATGCAGAGCCAACCTCAGGACACGGTTGCCTCCTCTCTCTTCCAATCACTCCCATTTCAAAACAAAAACAGAAATACTTTAAACTTCGCTTTCCAAAGCCGATGCCTTCCCTGAAAACTCTGTTACTGCTTCTGCTTGGATTATTTTCATTTCAGTTGTGTTTTTCTGACCGAAGTCCAGGCCCTTGTCTTTGTGTATTTGTAAAGTGCCATGTCTACTTACTAGTCTTTAGAAATTACAGACAATAACAGGAATGCAAGAGAAACTGGCAGCTAAAACCTTGCAGCTTTTCTGAACTAACGCTCTGCCCAAGAACCAGAATGGAATATTTTTATAAGGCAATATTGAAACGTTCTAATCCCAAGAAACTAAATTGAGTCTGCATTAGTGGTATATAAACCAGTCTGCCGTGTTGGCACGGGGTCTCTGCCACTCTTATGGTTAGCTGTGATGCCACGTTAACGAGCTGTTGCTTGCAGTCAGTATGAAAGGGAACATATCCTTTCAGTGAGGGAGCCTCATGACAATTTCATGACAATAACGGCTGAGTTTAGACTCTATGCTGCCCTCTGTCCTTTCTATGCCAGCCTCCTAGGGATCCAGAAGTTCCCTAGGCATGATGGTTTGCATCTTGTGATATGTGTCTGGCTGCACTAAACTTGTAGAATTTAGGAGCCACAGGAAAGAGAGCCCATCATTGGAGGGACAGCAATGTGAATGTTTAGATTCAGCTGAGAGCCACGATGAGGCCAGGTCAGCACAGCAAAAGCAAAACAAAACAAAGCAGAGGCAAAGCAAAAGAGTTTGATTTTCCTCCCTCCTTTCCTCCCTGCCTCCTTCCCTCCCTCCCTGCCTGCCTGCCTGCGTTCCTCCTTCCTTCCTTCCTTTCTTTGTCTCTCTCTTTTCTTCCTTTCCGTCTCTCTCTTCCTCTCTCCCTGCCTTGCTTGCAACTGAACTTTGTAGTAAATTGTCTCCTTCTCACTTTCACCGTAGTCATGACTTCAAAAAGGCAAAAATAACTTGAAAATAACATTTAAGAGCTCAACCCAATTTAGAAGGTAATTCATACATGAGGTGTGAATTGGACAACAGAATAGACCTTGAAAGAGTCTGTACCGATTGTTCCAGCCCCTAGAATACAGTGATGGCATTAGTATCCATGCGGAAGCAGAACACAGCAGCCTAACAAAAACGTGCAAGCTGAGGGTGTTTAAATGGCTACGAAGGCAAGGTCGGTATCACCCCATGGAAAGTGCGCCTTCCTTTCATTACATGGCCCTCCTCAGGGCATGCACTGAAAGAGGCTGGAACTATCCTGAAATGAGCTGGCAGCTTCTGGACAGCTCATATCACCAGGGTGCTAGACAAGGCCCTGTTAAGGCATAACCAGGCCAGGAAACTTTTAGCTGGAAGCATAAGTGTATTGCATTTAATGAAACAGGCAGCAGCAGAGGTCACTGCAACAGAACTCTAAAATGAAATCCTCCCACATGGAACACGGCTCTCTTTCTCTTTAAAGCAGCCCTGGAAAATCAGAGGCAGAGCCCAGTCAGAATACAAACTTTGAAATTTCATTTTTCATTTTAGGAATCAATGATTGAACTATTTAATGAAATGCAAACCTCACAGAAATCGAGTTTGGAAACTTACAGTTAAGTTTTCATCACAGATTTGCTTCCAAATGTACATTGTTGAGGAAAAGCGGTTAAAATACAAGTTTTAAAACAATTATAAAAGACTTTTTTAATGAGTACATTGTTCAATGTAGTCACATTTCATTTCTAAAAATAGACAAATAACAAAATGATTCACAGATGTTGATTTACAAGAAAAATAGTGAACTACATAAACTGAAATGTATTTGAAGGAGGGATAGAGGCCCTCATTAGAAACCATTCCGTAGAAAGAAAGCAATGCCTTCTCCCTGACTTCCTAGGAAATTCCAGGCCCGGGCTGGACCTACAGCACATGGATATGAGTGCATACCGGTCCCTGCTTAAGGCCAGTCCTGGGAACCAGAGCTGCAGAGAGTGACAGGCAGCATGAGCACCTAGCATCACGCTCTGTGACAGGAGTGCACCCTGGTAAGGGCGGATTTTCTGAAGTGGCACTTCTCAATAGTTAATCTACATCAGAATTGCCTGGAAGGCTAGAAAAATGCAGATCCCAGCCCCCACCTCCGGAAACTCAGATTCCATATAACTAGGGGGGAGCCCAGAAATCTGCACTTTAAACCTGACTTTCAGGTCATTCTGCTACAGACAGAATGTGGACTACAACTTGAGAACACCTCCCCACCCCGCCCCTTGCCCAGGGATACCATTGAAATCATTTCCCCTCTTTCAGAATCCTGCCTGCGGCTGGCAGCTGGGGTTCATCTGGTCCATCCTGTGGTTTTTATTAATACCTGAGGGCATCTCCAATACTCAAGTTTTTGAGAGCCACAGAAAGAATAATTAGAAATGACTGAACTCACGTTTTGACCATATACAATTAACGTAAGCATAATTATATAGATCAGACTGCTGTTGGTAGGTGGTGTGGTTCTGGAACTACAGCCTAATCCCTGCCGTATTATATTATGTTCAAATATTCCTGCCCCTCCTGGCTTGGTCTCAACCCTAGTAGTCTGTCCTGGGAGACTGAACTTCCGGCCCATTGAAGGCGGGTTCAGCCATGTGACCTGTTTTGCCCAATGAAATGCGACTGGGAAGTGGGGCTGCTGCTGTGAGCGGAAGCTTTAAGGGCCATGCTGTGGTTCTGCCCTCTCTCCTCCCTCTGCCATAAGAGTATGTTCCAGATAGGAGCTGCTCCTTCAGTCTTGATCCAAGCGGGGAGACTTGGGGCAGCTGGGGGTTGAGCTACGGCAGAATCTACAGCAGCCTGGACTGAGAAATAAACCTTTGCAGCTTTAAGTCTCTGGGACTGTATGGTTGTGTGATACTGCAGCCTAGCTTAGTAAAACCAGCTGGCTGTTACAGATTCTCATTAGTACTGGTGAAATACTAGGCTTGACGTGGCTACGGGAAATGTCTTGGTCCTGGTTCAATCTGGAATTTTCTATCGTCATCTGAATTCTTTCTGTTCCACACATCAGAATGTTCTTCCTTTTAATGGTATATTTAATATTACTGCAGATAATTATGAGTAGTCTTGAAAATACTCAAACTTCACAGTTGAAATGCAAAAAAATTAATCAGCTGTATTGCTACAAGTTCATTCTTTTTTGTTTGTTTGTTTGTTTGTTTTTGAGACAGAGTCTTGCTCTGTCGCCCAGGCTGGAGTGCAGTGGCACGATCTTGGCTCGCTACAACCTCCGCCTCCTGGGTTCAAGCAGTTCTTCTCAGCCTCCCAAGCATTTGGGATTACATGTGCCCACCACCATGCCTGGCTAAGTTTTGCATTTTTAGTAGAGACAGGGTTTTACTATGTTGGCCAGGCTGGTCTCAAACACCTCACCTCAGGTGATCCACCCACTGTGGCCTCCCAAAGTGCTGGGATTACAGGTGTGAGCCACTGCACCCGGCCAGAAGTTAATTCTTAGTAACACTGAACATAGGATGTCCCCCTACTCTACTTCCAATATGCCCTGCAGAGGGACCTGCCACCAATGACTAGCAGGACCACAGTCTATGGGTGTGGAATTGCAGCTCCTTGTCTGATTTTCTGCTCCAAACGTGGTAATCTGTCTTGCACGTCTCCATGAGGCGATGGCAGTGAGAAACGGTGTTTATTTGCTTCCGTTTTGTGGTGGGGGAAAAAAAAATTCCCATTTCAGACCATGCTTTTAATGCTGTACCATGGGTTCCATGATATTTCCTGTGTAACATTATCAAACATCTCTGTGGAACTGTGGTTTTATTGTTTAACCATCTCATGCCTCCCTCTGTGTTAAGCCAGTGACCATATATCACTGTCAGAGCACACCTGTGAGTTCAGATGAGTGGGAGAGAAAGGGGTGAGTTGTGGCCAGCTCACTGAGGATTTTCCATAGGTCACAACTGCCTTAGCTCCACTAGCAGTGAGTGGCCCTTCCTGTCAGTCACACCTAGACTTCTATCATGTCAACTTTCAAACTTTCTTGCCTTGGACTAACCCTCTGAAGCTAGTTTAAGCACAGAGAAAGGAACTTATTCAAAGATAAAGAAGTTTGCAGCTTGGCCTGGGAAAAACCCTATAGCAGGAAGTAGAGAATCAGTGGGAGCCAGCCCAAGTTCTTCCTCTGCAGATCCCTCCATCCAAGACTCCTTGGTGTCCAAAGACTGCCTTTCCCTGCTCCCCAGTCTCCATCATGGGATGAGGCTGTCCACATACCATGTGGTGTGAGGTCAGAACTCTCACACACCCAGAGTCCACGTGTGAGAGATCCTGCCTCAAGCACAGGAGGAAACTGTTAGTCTCAATTCCTGACATCATCAATTTCACAAATATTTCCTGCACACCTATTATATTCCAGGCAGTGTTACAGGTGCTTGGGATGGACAGAGAAATGAAGAAGATCCCTATAGGTTGGGAGGTGGGAGCTAGAATTCTGTTCCATAAACGCATGGTTACCAGGAGCCCAGCCCTGTAGGTCTCATCAGAGGCCTCAGTAAGATGGGTCATCGTCAGCTGGGCTAATATCCCAAAAGATGACACACAACCAAAAAGAACATGCCAAGGGGGAAGATTCTGGCATGGTCTCAAACAGCAAATTCCATTCAGTTCCATCACTGTATCGCAAGCCTAATGTTACAGCTCTTTGTTAGTTCTCGTTCCTCAGAGCCAGGTCAATGGCTCATGCTATTACCTTCATTTCATAGAGAAACAGAAACATAAAGGACAAGAGAAGGAGTTGAATGAAGTCAATGGTGCTTGGGCACCATTTCTTTAGAATCCTTTCAAAACTGATGGCTTTCAAAATATGGCGAAATGGCCACCAGAGTTTATTTCTGGAATGAATCAATAGTTTTCTCACAGCCTTTCTGAAAGCTATTGTATCCAAAGCAATACTATTCTTGTGACACATTTTATTCAGGTCCGTTTGGGAAGAGAAGTGGAAATCGGTGTATTGCTTAAGTAGACCACTCTTCTCAACTGTATTCTACTCCCTTTAGGCATGCAATAGGCGTCCAGTTGGAGATTTAGAAAGCTATGGTATGCATGGCTATTTTGTAAGTGAAAATACACCTTTGACTTTGGTACAGTGAAAACAACCAGGCCCAGAGCAAGGCCTGCCTGGAATGGGGCTGCTCTAGCCCTGCTGGGGAGACAGTGCAACATGAGGCAAACTAAATCCAAGAGTGAGGATAGAAAGTAGGTATTTACCCAATCCTGCCATAGAAGTCGCTGAGAAAATCATGGAGACTCATTTCACCAGAACATGCTGTGCCTTCACCACATAGAGGGTGGTTCCATTTAGGGAAAGAAGAAAACAGCTGCAGGTGGTGTTAGTCCAATAAAGAGTGATAATTGCCAGTCCCACCTCCTAGACACACACTAACCCAGCAACCCTCAGAATGCATAGGAGCCTCAAAAGTTAACTTCCCAGTTATTAGATGAATGACTTCTAGGGAAGGAAGAAGGACATTGATGCAAAGAAGATGACTCAAGCAAAAATCTGGGGGCAAGAATGAACACAGACTGAGGGGCTGCAGGTTATTGCAAATTCATGTTGTGAAGCAGGGAGAGGAGCAATGAGGCTGATACAGGCGGTGGTATCAGTGTGAGGGTCTTTATTCTGTAAGTATGAGGGGCCACTGAATGCCCTGATTTGGATTTTGGCTGTTGTTGGGAGACAATTCTCTCTGGGTTTTTCACATTTCTGCATGCCTTGTGAGTGAGGTGCTAACTGTCCTTTTGTTCTAGACTGTTTTCAAAGACGTTTGTGTAGCAAACATCCCTGGAAGTTAGAGAGTGACTCCCTTTGGAGCAAAGAAGAGATAGCTTTGCTTGCAGCTCATGATGCAGAACTCACATTCCCTGAACTGGGCATTTCTTAACTGAGATGAAACTTTGCTGTGTTTATAGCATCCACCTGGGTCACTCCACCTTGCCCCTATGGGATTTGAGGATCAAGGGAAACTGAGGTAAACATTAAATTCATGCCTCATGCTATGCTGGGAGTTACGAAGTCCTTTATCCCTTACCCAGGAGTTTTCTGTCTTCTGTCAGCATCTGCAAAGCTGATAGCATCCAGGTTTGCAAGCCAGGTAAAATCTCAGACACTTCGTAGTTCTTGACAGCTGTATATTGGTCCAATAGTCTAGAGGCTGTTGCAGTGATTCAAATGACAGATGGTACATTTCTTGACTAGGACTGCGAAAGTAAGTATAGACAAGAGGCAACAGATTCCAGAAATATTTAAAAAGCAAAATTGACAGAACTTGTGGCGGTTTGGATGGGTGAGTTGGTGAAGGAGAGTGGTCATAGATAATCCCAAGATCTAGCAAGAGTGTTTGAGCCATTGATGGGCTTCTAAGACAGCATTAGAGAAAGAATCTGGCTTGGGAATAGAATGAAGAATTCAGTTTCAGACATGTTGCCTTTGAGGTGGTCTTGGGATATTCAAGAGGAAATGACAGGAAGACACCTTAACTCTAAGCGTCTGATGCTCAGAGAGAGATGTCAGGACTACAAGCAAGGTTTGGGAGGCCTCAGCATATATCTATAGCATTGGAAGCACATCCATAGCCTGTGATGGGCAGCCTCCAAAATGGCCCCTAAGGATCCCTGCCTCCTAGTCTTCATGCCTTCATGTAGTTCCCCCTACATTGAATCAAAGTTGGCCTGTATGATCAACAGAATACAGCTGAAGTGACATATATGACCGCCAAGCTTAGGTGATAAAAGATGTGATGCATGCCTTGGTCTCCCTCTTGGATTGCCTGCTGTGGGGAAAACTGGCTGCCATGCAGTGTGGACACCCAAGAAACCTCATGGATAGTTCCATGTGGATGAGCCATAGTGGAAGCCAATCCTCTAGTCCCAGTCAAAGCTTCAGATGTTAGGAGCCTTGGCTGATATCATGATTGCAACCTCATGAGAGATTCTGAGCCAGAACCACCCAGTGTAGCTGCTCCCAGATTCCTGACTCTTCGAAAAAGACTGTGTGAGATAATAAATGTTTGTTGTTTTAAGCTAAGTTTTGGGGTAACTGGTCATACAGTAATAGATAATGCAGGTGGCAATTACAGTGTGATCAGCTTCTACCCCTTCACTCTATAAAGCTGGGGTTGTAGATGATTCACATCCCCCAACTTCACAGAGAAGATGCCAACAGGCTGGAACTATCTCCAGCTCCCACTCCATCACTCCACATCTGCAAACTTATTAGCCCACAACTACATTTACTTTCCCTTCAGTCTTAAAGGGCTCATCTGTCTGTCATTGCAGCAAAATGAGGGTTCCTCACCTTTACTGCGTGTTAGTTTCCTAGGGCTGCTGTAGCAAATCACCACAGCCTGGGGTGGCTTAAACCAATGTTTTCTCTTGCAGTTTGGAAGCCTCGTCTGACATTAAGGCATCAGCAAGCATCATGCTGTCTCTGAAGAATTAAGAATCTGTTCTGCACCTTCCTCTTAGCCCAGGTGTTTGCCAGAGACCCTTGGTTCTCCTTGGCTTGCATCTGCATAACCCCAATAGCTGCCTTCATCTGTACATGAGATTCTTACCTCTGTAAACAACTCTTCTCTTCTTGTAAGACACCAGTTACATTGGATTAAGGCCCCACCCTACTCCAGCATGACCTCATCTTCATGTACACCTTAACTCAATTACATCTGCAATGACCCTATTTTCAAGTAAGGTCACTTTCTGAGGTACCAGGGATTAGGACTTCAATATATCTTTTTGGGCCTGTAATCCCAGCACTTTGGGTGGTCATGGCAGAAGGACTGCTTGAGCCTAGGAGTTCGAGACCAGCCTAGGCAATATAATGAGACCTCATCTCTACAAAAAAAAATTTTAAAAACGAAGCAGGAGAATTGCTTGACCCTGAGATGTCAAGGCTGCAGTGAGCACCACTATACTCCCACATGGGTGACAGAGCCAGACCCTGCCTTAAAAAAAGAAAAAGACAATATATGTTTTGGCAGGGGGGCACAATTAAACCTATAATATTCCACAGTGTAGAGTTGGCAGACCCTTCCCTGTTCTCAGCTTACTGGCTTCCCTAAGTGGGATGTGACACTAGTAATGACATCCCTACAGTGTTGTTCTCTTCTTCCTTGGCTTTGAGAACACCACCCTTTCAGTTGTCCCATTGACGTAACCATTCCCCAGTCTCCTCGACTGACTCCTCTTTTTTCTTCCATCTCTACTCTTGGGTTCCTTGGAGTTCAGTATTTGGCTGCCTTTTCTTCTAAAGCTACATCCTGTGACTGGGTAGTCTCAATCAAACTTATGGCTTTAAAGTGTACATAGACACCTGTAGTTCTCAGGCCTCTGTGCTGAGAACAGGCAATGACCCGAGTCCCAGACCATGTACACAAATGCCAGCTGCACAGAGGAAGCACAGAAGCCACCTGTCCCAAACTGACCGAACTCTTGATTGATCCCCCCCCATACCTGCCGTCCCTCTTGTAATTCTCTTCCTCTGTGAATGTCTCCCTTTCCTGGGTTCCCTAAGTTGAATGTCTGGGGCTCATTTTACACCTTCTATGCCACACCTGAGTCATGTCAGTCCTACCTCCTAAAGAACTCCCAGGTCTGGCCCCCCTGCATCACCTCTTGTTTGGTTCAGGCCCTCAGCATCTCTCCTCTCTAGTCTTTCCCACCTCCACCCTCTGTCCCCTACTCAGGCTTCCACACTGCTGCCAAAATCCTCTTTCTATAGCTGATCCAATCCAGTGCTGTCACTTCCTTGCTAAACATCCTCCAATAGCCCTTCCTTTCCCTCAGGTTAAAATCCAAAATTATCACCATGGCCCGCAAGGCCTTTCACCAAGTCCCAGCCCGGGCTCTCCTCATAGGTTCACTTCACCCTAATCCCTTGTCCCTCCTATTTCAGTCCAATCTCCCACCCACGGATTTACCTGTTTCAGACATGCTGAGTTCTCTCTTGGCTCTAGGGGCCTCTGACTCCTTCTTTCCCTTTTTCAAGACCTGGCATGCTAGCTATGAAAATGTACCTCTCAGAGGTACCCTCCCGCTCAGGGCATATAACTGGCCAAGAGCCCCAACTGGTATGCTCTGAAATCCATTGCTGCATTTGGGCTAAGGCCATGCTTTCCAAGGGATGCTCTCAGCTGTTAACAGAGCCTGGCAAAATATGAAGGCAGGCCTTTCCCTAGGAAACACAGAACTTTCTAACAGTCAACTCTGCTTGAAGACTCTTTGACACCCATGCTGAGCCTTCCTTCTACTGAGCCCAACCTTCCTTTCTTGTCTTCTTTACTCAGAAGCAGACTTGCAAAGTGGTCTGATGGTCTGAGGGTTTCTCTCACAGGTATTTTCCCTGATAAAAATGTTTAATTCCATATTGGTGTCAGCTTCTCAGAGGTTCCAGACTGCAATACCGAGCTTAAGTGCCTTGAAGCGTCATCTTTTAGGAAACCAGAGAAACAAGAGCAACTTAAGCCAAAGCCAAGAAGAAAAGAAATAATAAAACAGAGCAGTATCCGTGAAATGCAAAACAGAAAAGCAAGTTAGCCAAGGAGAAAAGAGAGAGGACACAAATTACCAATATGAGAAATAATAAAAGGATTGATTACTACTGATCTCATGGGCACTTAGAGGATAATCAAGGAATACTGCAACAACTCCAGGCCCATACATTTGATAAATTCCTGAAAGATGCAAACTACCAAAGCCCACATAAGGAGAAACAGATAATATGAATAGGCCCAAGTTTATTAGAGACATTTCCTGAGGGAAAGGAAGGGCTATTGGAGGATGTTTAGCAAGGAAGTGACAGCACTGGATTGAATCAATAATTAATAATATTCCAAAAAAAGAAAAGCACCAGGCCCAGATGGTTTCACCAATGAGTCCTACCAAACAGTTAAGAAAGAAATGATATCAATTATCCACAATCTCTTCCAGAAGACAGAAGCAGAGAGAATACATCCTAACTCATTCTATGAGGCCCACATTATCTGAATACCAGAACCAGGAAGACACTACAAGAAAGGAAAACAATAGATGAATATCTTATGACCATAGATGTAAAATTTCTCAACAAAAAATTAGCAATCCAAATCCAACAATATATGAAAAGAATTATATATCATGATCAAGTGAGACTTATTCCAAGTAAACAAGGCTTGCTCAATATACAAAAATCAATCGATGTATACAACCACATCAAGAAGCTAAAGAAAAAATATCACATTGTATTAATAGATGCATTAAAAGCATTTGACAAAATCCAGCACCTATTCATGATAAAAACTCAGCAAACTAGGAATAGAGGGAAACTTCTTCAATTTGAAAAAGAACATTAACAAAAAAAGCCTACAGCGAACATCATGTATAATGATGTTAGAAACTTTCCCCCTAAGATCAGGAATAAGGCAAGGATGTTCCCTCTCATTACTCTTTTCAACATTGTACTAGAAGTCCTAGCTAATGCAGTAAGACAAGAAAAAGAAATTATTGGTATACAGATTGGGATAGAAGAAATAAAACTGTCTTTGCAGATGACATGATTGTGTACACAGAAAATTCCATGGAATCGGCATAAAACTTTTGGAACTAATAAGCCAGTATAACAGGGTTGCAGGACACAGGGTTAAATGCCTCATCTTTCATTATTCGCTGCTTCCTGTCAAGCAGCCTTAGCCACTCCTCCTTAGGCCCCCCCCAGTGCACTTGCACACACCTCTGTTCCAGCACTGTCTACGCCGTGAGGTTATGACTTGCTGGCTTGTCAGTCATCTCCACTATTCTTCCAGATCCTTGAGAAGGAGGAGGCGTGGCTCAGACCTCTCTCTGTTCAGGCACCCAACACCTTCCTTAGCACATACAAACACACAAATCCAAAAGTACTTGTTAAGTGTGTGTGCTTATGAACAGAGTGGGTTACCCCTCTGAAAGGTCTACTGGTGAAAAATCTCATTTCACTTGCTGTTTTCCCAACAAAAGCTCCTTTTGCTAAAGAAAAGAGGAAATGCATATGATATCTTCACTTGGGTCACTTCCCTTCTGAAAAATGTTATTTTACTTCAATATTCAGGAATGTCCAAAATCTGTGCTACGACAATACCTTTTTTTTTGAGACAGTGTCTTGCTTTGTCGCCCAGGCTGGAAGTGCAGTGGCATGATCCTGGCTCACTGCAGCCTCGACTACTCAGGCTCAAACAATCTTCTCACAGCTCCCACCCTTCTCATCCTGCCATAGCTGGACTACAGGTGCCATCACCACACTCGGCTGATTTTTGTATTTTTTGTAGAGATGGGGTTTCACCATGTTGCCCAGGCTGGACAATACTTTTTTAAATTGATATATCTAATTATCTGAGGGATAGCAAGCAAACCAGCAGAATTCATCCCCTCAATTTATAGATGACAAACAGATGACCTAATATCATATCTGGATTTTAACATTGACTCAGTCCTATGTCAACAGAATGGTTTTTGATATCATCTCCTGCTATATGGTAAATTGTTGCCAGGTTCCATACCGGATGAACTGCCAAATGGCCTGAAAAAGAGCAACATGCTGCTGCAAATGGCAGGAATAATGAGCATGTGATAACATGGAAGGGGCTCTCAAAGGGAGCCGGAAACACGCAGCGGTGAGGTCTGTGGGGAGGCATGGGACGGCGAGAATGGACGTGTAAGGACGCTACCTAACAACTGTGCACTGACCCCTGTCCTGCCGGGGGATCTGAGTAGGCAAACCTGTCTATTATACTCACATGAGGCTTTGCCTTTGAAATTCAAGGCCCTGCTGGTAGAGAGGGAAGAGAATGCCTGCAAGGGATCATTCTTGTGAGAGTAAGCCCCTCCATAACAGCTTCACAATTGCCTCTCTGATAATTCAGGTCAAAAGTAGAACGGGTTCATCTCTTTTCCTCCTTCCTAACTCAATCTCACTTTTGCCCTTTTTACCTAGAATCACTTTTTTTGTGCCTCTGTGTAGTCCGTATTAAGCACAGGGTGGAAATGAGTTTGTCATCAAATGAATGGGCACTTATTTTTTAACAATAGCCAGAAACACATTATTGTAAGACACAGTAAGTTGCCCTGTATCATCTCTACCTGAGGCTAACTCAACATGCTGGGTAGTATGTTCCTGTGAGGAAGGTCGGGGTGTTGTATTCTCTCTAGTAACCATAAGACCTGGCACAAAGTTGTAAAATTTTTTTGATAGTTAAATATTATTCACTTTTGCCTTATCTGCAATGAAGACTCATTTTCCATCTGCCAGTTAGACCATATCCTAGCTACTTCTCTGCCCCAGCCATTTATGAACAACCAGAGAATGGAAAATAATTTTATTAACACCTTTCAAAACACAAGGATGATAAACCCACTGAACAAAATATGAGCATTCTCTCCACTCGAATATAAACTTTTGTCTTAATCAACCCTCTTGTCTCACACGGCTGGATTTCAATTTCCATTAGTCGAACTGTCTGTGGCACACTGCTTGCCCTGTTGGCCTGCGTCCTTGAGAGCTGACTAAACCTTTTATTTGTGGGTTCAGACAGAAGTCTGATTTTAGACCTTGGGACAAGATTTGGCCCAATTTAAAAACTGGTTGTAATGAAATCAATGAGTTCTTAGCAGCTTACTCTCTCTTAAAACCCTAATCTGTTGCTTTAAAATGTAAAAGGACCTCACATCAAGAAGTCATGGAGGCTCCTGAGAGCCCCATTGAAACTTTCTGTTAGCATCAATTGGGAAGGGCTTGCTAATGGGTCCGCACAACACTGATTTATTTAGAGAGTGTCATGTGTTTGAGAGCTGCTTTGGAGAGGAACTGTGCTAAACATAGAGATACACACTCCATGCCCACTGGGCTCACATAAAAGGGAAAAAATACGCAATAGGGGTTTACCTCAGTGGGGTGAGGCTTGATATTTTCCAGATGGTGACACCACAAGTGAGTTCAATAGAAATATCTTTAGAAAAAGATGCTCAAATATTAAATAAGCAATGAATAGACATCAAGCCACGATCTGCTGCATTTCTTTACATCTGGGCTGGGAGTGTCTTTCGTCCCTAGCTGCAGATGGGGTGGTCTTCTCTGTCAGTGGGAGGCCTCATTATATTTCCCATTAGGAAGATTACTCTGGCAGGGCAAGTTGAAGAACCTGAATGTTATTCATAAATAGATTCAGGGCTTCTCTTGGGGCAAGAATGGAGGAAAGAGAAGAGAGCAGCAAGGAAGGTATTTTTCTTGGATTCAGGAGTCCAGTTCTATGCATTGCATATAAAAGATCAGGCATTTTCTTCTGAATCTTGGGAAAGGTCAGTAAACATAACAGTCAGAAGGCAGAAAATGGAATGGATCAAAATGATGATCATGAAATAGCTTAGAAACAAACTGGCCAGGACTTCAGAGAGCCCATGATAAAGCAGGAGACCATGGAAATTGTATTAGTTTTCATGCTGCTGATAAAGACATAGCTGAGACTGGGGGAAAAAAAGAGGGTTAATTGGACTTACAGTTCCACATGGCTGGGGAGGCCTCAGAATCATGGCGGGAGGCAAAAGGCACTTCTTATATGGTGACAGCAACAGAAAATGAGGAAGATGCAAAAGCGGAAACCTCTGATAAAATATCAGATCTCGTGACGCTTATTCACTACCACGGGAACAGTATGGGGAAAACCAGTCCTTGATTCAAATGATCTCCCTCTGGGTCCCTCCCACAATACCTGGGAATTATGGGAGTACAATTCAAGATGAGGGTTGGGTGGAGACACAGAGACAAACCATATCAGAAAGGGAACATAGAGTCAGCCCTGGGAGGCAGGGACAGGCAATGTGGCTGCATCCCACCCACTGCTCACTGTCTATATTTAAGGAAATCAAGGCAGTGATCTGCTTTGCCACCTGTGGGCGGGGTGGGGGGTGGATGTGGGTGTGTATATGTGTTCATGTGTACGTGTGTTGGCAGGTAGAGTTCAGGAGGCCACAGGAGAGGAGGTGGAAAAGGCCTCAGCCTGTACTTCCCTGGGGCTGTATTATGCCCCTCCAGACTTCTTAAAGGATCACGAGGCCTCTCTTTCAGTTTTTGGCTAAAGTATATAGGATGCTCAAGACAAAGGAGTACCATCAAAATACTGGTTTTCGGTTGTAGCACTATCAGTGGACAGTTTCAAAGACGTAAACTTGTGCAGTGCTATTGACTATTTCAGCTTAGGGTCCCCAAAAAGCTCCGCCAATTCACTGTGTGATGCATCATCTTCAGTTCAGCCCCACGATGAAACAGTCAGAATTCCTCCACAGGGTCTTTCTACCAACATGGACAGATGAATGTTTAGAGACCTACTTAAATGGCTTTGCAACCTACTCTCTAGCTTTATTTCCCTAACTTCCCTTAAGATATGAATCACCTGGGGTACCACATCAACCACAAGTTGCCCAGCTTGGACCATAATCTACTGAAACAGCATTTTCTGGAAGAGAGGTGTGGTGGTCTACGCATTTAACAAATGCTCCAGGTCATGCTTATGGTCAGGGTTCTTTACCCTGAGGGACTTTCAAAACTGCCTATGCCCCAGTTCAGCGCTTTCATAGTCCAGTAGTTCAGTTGCTGTGGGAGGGAGCTGGGACATGGATGAGTTTTCAGAGTTCCTTAGGTCATTCTAAGAAGCAGTCGGGGGCAACCATAGGGTGCAGCACTTTGTCATGGTTCCATTCGTGGGCTTTGCAGTCAGACTATCTGTGTTTAAATCGGGCTCTGCCATCACTTGCTACCTGTGTAACTCCAGGCAATTTCTTTAACTTCTCTAAGCCTCAGTTTCCTCAGTTCTAAAATAGGAACCACAATATGACCTGCCTCCTAAGATTATTTTGAGGATTAGAGAGCTAATTGTATAAAATAGGCTGGCACATTGCAAGCACTCAGTAGATTTTTGTTCTCAGTGTTAATTTCACACTGTGTTAAGAACTGGGGTCATGAAGATGAGTAAGATGTAGCTCCTGGGCCCTCAGGGAGTTTGCCATCTCTCAGGAGAGAAAGACCAGTGCAAACTCATGACTAATCCCGGGCCTGGGCTGTAGGAGCAAGAGGAACAAAGCGTGCTGAGCTTAGAAGACATGATGACTTGTCTCCAGTGGGATAAAGTGGGACTAAGGGCATGAAAGGTAGGTGACTTTTGAGCTGAGGCTTGAAGAACGGCAGGTGGACAAGCCCTTAGTGGGAGCAAACTGTAAGCAGAGGGAGTTCATGGTGTCACCAAGAGATAGTATTTCAGAGTAGTTGTGTTTAGTGTTTGGGAAATGAGACTTAAAGGCAGGTTGGGATCAAATTCTGAAGACCTGTGAAGGCAATGTTGAGGCTCTTAGTCATGTGATAATGGGGGCCAACTAGTGAAAGGCTGATAAGTGAGATAATTGGATATCTGCCTTACAGCAATAATCCTGACAGTAGCATGCAAGACAGGGACACAGAATGGAGATGCGGACACAGGGGTGAAGCCTGGACCAGACATTTCATTCATTCCTTCAGCAAATACTTTTTGGGCATCTGCTAATGACAGATACTTGATGCTGAGCTGCAAGAGTGAACAGGACAAAGTCGCTGCCCCCATACTTAGAAGGCAGTTACAACAGATCAGGTGAGTGAGAAGGAGGCCTGAGCAGACCAGCTGCCACAGTACAGGAGAGGTGAGGTGAAACAGGAGAGCGATTGTGCAGATCCAACCAACAGACATGGGGACAAATATCCAGGTAAGACCAATACCTCAGGCAAAGAGGAAAATTGCATGGGACAGCAGACACCAAAGGGGTGTATATCAGAGAGACCACATGAGCCAACCACTCTTGCCTTCTTCCACTTCTCTCAATCCCTTGATGTCTCCAAGTTCTTTCCTGTGAAAGCGTCTTTGTGCATGTCATTTCTTCTATTTTTAAATTTGTTCGTGGTTGGCTCTTTCTCATCCTCGACAGGCCTTTCTTGACTAACCCATCTAAGTAGGATCCTCACTGACCCTATCATCATAAACTGTCCTGCTTATGCTTTTCATAGTGTTCATTGCGAGTGTGCCCCTTCCCATCAATATAAGTCCATGCAAGTAAGAGATATACCCTTAGCTCATTGCCATATCCCTGGTACCTTGCACAGTGTCTAGCCATAGCAGGCTGCCAGTAAATATATATTGAATAATAAAACTCTATTTCAGGCACCACCTGTCCAGAGCAGAGGAGGAGACTACACTGCTGGAATGTGATAATCCAGACTTGGGCCCATGACTGGGCAGTGACATGTTGAGGGTGGTGAGCCCTGTTCTAGGCAGAATGTACTCACTGGCCCACAAGATTGAAGGTGAAAAAGACACATGGAAAATGCTATCAGAAAATGATAAATTGGGAGTTGGGCATTTATAAACTATAAAACATGGAAAAGTGTCCTGTATACTCACTTCCTCCATCCTGCCTATTCCTGCATGTATCCCTAAGTTGCCTCATAGATTCTGAAGTCTGGGTGACTTGGTGATCATATGAAGAGGTGGGGAACTATTTTGTAGCCTGTACTTGCCATTTGGTGTATGGAGTTGTCTTAGTCTGGAATCACTGGTTGTAAGTGAGAGAAGCCCACTTAGAGAGCTTAATAAAATGGATAACAAACAATCTCACAGGCATCCAGGGCCAGAAAACCAGGACATCTGGCCACAGGGACCTCAACTGGGGCTCCTCCCTCATTCTCACAGGGCCTGGGTCTCTCTGGCCTTAGCTCTGTTCTCTCATTTCTCTGCACAAGCAGCTTCTCCTGCTTCCCATGATCTACCCCCTCATGACTTCAACTTGCTTACGGGCTGGCTCCAACCCTGACTCCATATGACCTTTATTTAGTTCATCACCATCCATCAGCAGGCTGACTCAGTCTCTCCTTCTCCAGACATAAATGCTCTTGGGAGAAAGATTAGCTCAACCAGTCTATAAATGGGCTCCCCACTGACTCAGGTGTCTGTCCTTGGTCCAGTCATCTCAGGCCAGATCTCTGAGTAAAACAGGCAGCTGGGACTGGGAACAGGGAAGTTAAGGCAAGTAGACCAAATAAAACAAAATTCCTTTGAACGTAACTCTTGTACCACCCCACCACTAGTTGTACAGTTTTAAAAGCCTCAATGATGTGAGAGGGAGAAAGTAAAAATAGCATTACCATCATTTAACAACAGTTTCTAATATTATCCAGACCTTAATAAGACCAGCGAAGTCTTAGTTAAAAATAGTAACTAAAGTTTACTAAAGCAATATGATATTCTCTATGATATAAGCAAGTCCCATGTTACCCTTCTAGTGCTTCTTTAAGATTATTTATCCTAAAATAGCTTTAAACTTCCTGAACGACTCAAATGGAAACAGATCAAGTAGCATTTCATGTGCCTTAAATATGACATGACCTCTAAGTGATTCTTATGTTTAAGCTTTTTAAGTGAAATATGTTGCATTTTATATGCATTTGTTCAGTATGCATGTGGATCATACAGTTTTGTAGAGTTAACCAAAACTTTAATGATGAATTCCAGTTCAGAATTTCTGTAAGTCTGTTTCTTAAAAATTGCCTGGGAAAAGAATGACTGAAGTCATCTATTAAATTAAATCATAAAGATATCACAAAGTTCAATTAAGATACAAAGTTTAAGGGTATCATAATTTCTGCTCCCTTAATAATACACTCACAAGAAAAATAAAACATTACTAAGATGGCTAGTTTGTCTGGAAGACTAGAAGGTAAAATGTCAGTATAATTTGCCTGACCCAAAGTGAAACCTCTGGAGTCTACAGGGTGGTGCTTGTCACGGTTCTCATGCACTTCCATGAGCATGAACTGTGATGGAATGTCCTGAACAGCAAACAGGACTCTCACCACTAATCAAGTCCTGGAATGTCACCAGCAATTGCCATTCCACCATCTTGAAACAGATCCTACTAGTAAACAATGCTCCTGGAAGAAGAAGGAAGTAAATTAAGCAGAGAGAACAGCGTGGCTGGGGTTACACAGGAGGTTTGAATCTCAGTTTTGCTGATTGCTAGTTGTATTCTTGAATAAGCCACTTAACCCTAAGTTTTCTTATTTGTAAAATGGAATAACAATATCCACCCTGTAAGTTTGTGAAGCTTGAAAGGAATTTTATATATGAAAAGCACCTGTACATAGTAGGCACTCCATAAATGGTAGTTATTACTACTATGAAACGGAAAAAACAAAGGTAGGTCCATTAAGGTTCCCACTCTATTTACATTAAAATCCTTTGAGTTATGGTTTCTGTATGGTTCCCAGGTGGCCATATGTCTGTGCCAAACCTCTTCTAACCCCAATCCATGTCCTGTCAGCACAGCACCCTCACTCTTGCCTTTAATTCTTCACTTAAACCATGTGAGCCACTGGATCCACATGCCTTTCTACCTGCCCACCTATCATCTCCTGAGACTCAGCACAAGCCACACATGCAGTGGTGGGCCAGGAAATCAGCTCCCTAGAATGAGCCTAGATTTGTAGAGTTTGCTGAATGCCATGATGTAAATATTCCCACCATGGCAGACTTCAAGCTACCAAAGATGTAACAACTGGCTAACAAAATTCCTGATTAGTCTCCCGAAGTGTGGGAAGTCATTTAATGACTTCCTTCCAGAGAGTACAGTGTGGAAACACAGGGAATAAAAAGTAAATTTATAGTGAGGAAATCTAACAGATACTACCTCAGCCAGATGATCAAGATAAACATCAACAGGGGTAAGTCATGTTGGTAGGGTGTACCTTGACATGATGAGATGACAATGGCACTTTACTTCTGAGGTCTTCTTCCCCAAAAACGTATAACCCTAGTCTGACTGTATTAGTCTGTTTTCACACTGCTATAAAGAACTGCCCAAGACTGGGTAATTTATAAAGGAAAAAAGTTTAATTGACTCACAGTTCAGCATGGCTGGGGAAGCCTCAGGAAACACAATTATTGCTTAAGGCAAAGGAGAAGCAAGGCACCTTCTTCACAAAGTGGCAGGAAGAAGAAGTGCCGAGCAAACAAAGAAGAGACCCTTATAAAACCACCAGATCACTGGGCCCACTGGCTCACGCCTGTAATCCCAGCACTTTGGGAGGCCGAGGTGGGTGGATCACCTGAGATCAGGAGTTCGAGACCAGCCTGGCCAACCTGGTGAAACCCTGTCTCTACTAAAAATACAAAAATCAGCCAGGCATGGTGATAGGCACCTGTAATCCCAGCTACTCAGGAGGCTGAGGCAGGAGAATCACTTGAATCCAGGAAGTGGAGGTTGCAGTGAGCTGAGATCATGCTATTGCACTCCAG
Organism: Cebus imitator; assembly: GCF_001604975.1. Taxonomy (NCBI): domain Eukaryota; kingdom Metazoa; phylum Chordata; class Mammalia; order Primates; family Cebidae; genus Cebus; species Cebus imitator. The sequence continues at coordinate 2,907,490 of NW_016107365.1, read as the reverse complement.
CCTGGGCAACAGAGCAAGACTCCATCTCAAAAAAAAAAAAGAAAAAAAGAAAAGAAAAGAGAGAAAGGAAACATCAGATCTTGCAAGAACTCACTCACTATCACGAGAACAGCATGGGGGAAATCACCCTCATGGTCCAATCACTTTCTACTGGATCCCTCCCACAACACGTGGGGATTATGGGGATTATAATTCAAGATAAGATTTGGGTGGGGACACAACCAAACCATATCACTAACCATGAGAAAAACACAAAAATCTCAATTGAGGGAAATTCTACTAAATACCAATATGCCCCAAAACTGTCAAGGTCATCAAAAACAAGTTAAGTCTGAGAAACAGTCACAGCCAAGGGGAGCCTAAGGAGAAATGACCACTAAATGTAATGTGGTACCCTGGATGGAATCCTGGAACAGAAAAAGTGCACTAGGCAAAAACTAGAAATAAAGCATACTCAATAACATTCACTATGTACTTTAGTTAATAATAATGTATCATGTGGGTTCATTCATTGCAGCAAATATATCACACTAATATGAGTTGTTAATCATAAGGGAAACTGGATGCAAAGTATATGGGAACTATAGCCATTTTTCTGTAAATCTAAAACAGTTCTAAAATTCAAAATGTATGTTAAAAATATTCTGAGTGTACAACAGTTGGCTTTCACGGGCCAGTATGGTGGGATCCAGCACCCCACCATGTCCCCTGAGTTCAGCTTAGCCTGTCCATCCTTCCAAGGTGCATGGCCCTGGGGAGTACAGTGCAAGCTTTCCTCAGCCATGCAACTCCAAAGCTCCTTACGACGGAGGGCACAGAGTAAGTGCCATAGTGTAGAACCCCTACTCTGAACTAAAAGATACCTGGGAGTAATTCGCCAATAACATTCAACCTAACTCTCTGTTCTCCTCTTCCCATCTGGTTTCTGGTCAAGTACAGGAGATTCAAGCATAGGAACTGAGCATGGCTCCTAGCTGGAATGCCTGGTGCCTGGTGAAAGCCCTGCCTTAGTGCTTTCCAGCTCTGTGGTACTGGGCAAGTTACGTAATTTCCCTGGGCCACAGTCTCTTTGTCTATAAAATGGGAGTGATAATGCTATCTTCATCACAGGTTTTTGGTGAATGAATGACTTTTTAAAAATGAATGAATCCATGTTATTGGTATAGTGTCTGGCCCATGGCACAGCCTCTGGAGGAGTTTGGCTCTTATTATTCCATCCATTGTTCCTTACCTGACTGCAAGGGTTTTCCCAAGTGAAGCACTGCCTTGAGATCTTGGCTCAGCTTCAGCGCGCCTTACATCTGTCTTCCTTACGCACCCTCTGGTATCCTGAACCTCCCCTATTGAATGAATCAATACATACATTCTGGCCATTCTCTCTTAGACATCTTTGAACCTGGAAACTGCCAACTTCTCTTTTATTTTAGCTTGAAATCACCGCTAGGCATGAATGTGAGAACTGTCACACAAACATGTCTCTGTTTACTCAGGAACTCAAATATTTGGATTCTAAAAGGAAGTGCAAATTTTTCTTTGCTCTCTCTCTCTCTCTTTAGCCACCTTGGAGAAGTGGGAGGATGAAGAACTTCACAAAAGAATGGAGTCCCAAAGAAACAGCTTTAGGAACTGAGGAGAGCCAGAAATTTAATATATTTAGGGCTCCGTTGTGAAAACACAAAAACAAAAATAAAAATGCTTCCCGCTGCCTCGACATCTCTATTCTTCTGATGCCCCAACCATTCTCTTGAAAAATAAATGGAAAAAGTGAAGTGTTGATGACAGTCGCTGGGGGGTTAGAGTAAGGCCCTGCTGTAGAAGAGGGCTGCAGTTTCACAAAAGACCAGCTTTGTCTTGACTGACATGCCCTTAAAAACAAAAACCACAAGTAAACTCTGCATGGTGGGGGGGGGGGGGGGGTGTGCACGCATGTGCACGCTCATACATGCAAATGGGTGAATTGGAGGTGGGGCTCTGCCACAGTCTGGATTTGATTTGCAGGATTATGAATTGTCTTGAATGTCTTGGGAAAAGTTTGAGGATTTGGTGGATATTTGAGAATTATAAGTTTTATTTGAGGAGCATTTAAGGACTGAGTTGGTTATTTGGTAAACATTTAGACTCTGTCCTTAGCTACTTACAGGAGTCTCTTTTCTTTCCAGAAAGTTTCCAAGTTCTTTAAAAGAAACATTTGTTGCTGAGATTCAAGGTGGTGATGAGTGTGGTCTTAACTGTAAAGGAAAGAAAGAAGTGAAAAATCTCAAACATTGCTTGAAATTTTTACACTAGTCATACATTCCACTCCAAACATATAAGATTCTATATGTTGTATATATACTTAAAACATCATACTAATTTCTGGACTATATGGGACAATTTTTTTCTTGTAATAAATTTTTTAAACTAACAATAGATATGATTGGTGTCTCATATTAATCTTCTTTGATTACTAAGGAGGCTATACATTTTTCTATGTGTATATTTCCTTTCCTATAAATTGTTTAGTCATGTTGTTTTCACATATGTATTTTGGAATTTTAGGAGTTCTTCCTTAGCAATTTGTAAGTCCTGTTTCTTTAATTACAGAATATTTCAGACATATGGAAAAATAACAGATAGAATTAAAGCTCCCTTTGTAACCTTCCCAGACACCATTTCCCACCCTCTCTTCCAGAGGTAATTTACCACTTACAGTTGCTTTACATCTTTCCCTTCCACATTTTAATATTTTTAGTCCTTGGTCATCTGTCTCTTTTTTTTTTCACACACACATACACACACACACACACACATTCACTTGTTAATTTTTAAACTTTATATGACTGATAATATACTAAACTTGGCATTCTACAGTTTGCTTTTTAAAAACTCATTTTGACAAATTATAAGATCCATTTTATTCATTTCAATGGCTAAACTGAATTCCACTGTATGAATGTAATATATTTTTCCATTCTGATGGAATCTATTATATAATTATGTATAGTCCCTCTATTTCTGGTTGGTGTGTGTGTATATGTACACACATGCTACAAATATATTTCCCTATGTCTACTTATTTTATTTTTGTACAGAAGTGTAAAGTTTTTTACAGAGTTAAATCTGTTAATTGTGCCTCTGTGATTTCTTCTGTTGCTTCAAAGTATCTAATGTGTTCACTCCTCCAAAGAGCTAACATGTATCAATTTATATTTTCTTGTACTTTTTCTGAGATTCAAGACTGGTGATGAATGTCAGCACTTTGGGAGGCTGAGGTGGGCGGATCATGAGGTCAGGGGTTCAAGACTGGCCTGACCAACATGCTGAAACCCCATCTCTACTAAAAATACAAAAATCAGCCAGGCATGGTGGCACATGCCTGTAATCCCAGCTACTCAGGAGACTGAAGCAGAATTGCTTAAAACTGGGAGGCGGAGGTTGCAGTGAGCCATGATTGCACTATTATACTTCAGCTTGGGTGACAAAGTGAGACTTTGTCTCAAAAAAAAAGAAGAAAGAAATAAAAATACAAGTAAAAAATCTCAAACGTTGCTCAAAATTTTTACACTAGATAGTTATACATTCCACTCCCAAAATGCAAGATTCTGTATGTCATATACATATTTTAAAACATCATACTAATTTCTGGACTATATGAAACAATGCTTTTTTAAATAGCTTTTTTAATTAACTTAATAGATGTGATTGAGATTTTTCTTTCTAAAGAATTAAACTGTTTAGTTAAAAGTTAAACTTTTTCATTTAATTTTTTAGCTACACTTAAAATTGGGGAGTGGGTAGAAACTCACATATAAATCCCCCTGCCCCGTATGCTATCCCAGCAGGGTTTGTTCAATTACATATTCCTTGGTGATAATTTCTTTATCACAAATGATATTTTGTATTCTTATATATGATAAATTTATTTTGGGGCTTTCTCTTCTATTTCACTGATCTCTATGTTACTTCAGTATTTGGATCCTATTTTAATTATTATTGTTTTAGAAAATATTTTTGGAGCTGATAGTCCCCATAGTTTCTCTTTATCAAAATTTTATTTGATATTCATACTCGTTTATGTTTCTTACCAATTTTATTAAAGTTTTATAGAGTTTCAGGGAAAATTGTGTTGAATTTTTTAATTGGGGTCGTGTTAAAACTATACATTAATTTGAGGAGAGTTTACATTTGACTGTTTACTCCTCACTCCAAAATAGTTTCCAGTTGTCTTCTTTGTTTTTTCTTTATATACGGTCATCTACCAAAAATGATGTTTTGACTGATTATTTGAAATATTTATTCATTTCATTTATATTTCTTATCTTGTATTACTTGAAATTTCTAAAATAATATTAATGTTATTGAGGCCAACATTGTTCTGGATTTCTCAAGTGAATGTGACGAATGTATCTTTTTATAATTTTGAATACTGGTTTAAGGAGATATCCTTCTTTTTTTTTTTTTTTTTTTTTTTTTTGAGTCTCACTCTGTCACCCAGAATGGAGTGCAGTGGCACGAACTTAGCTCACTGCAACCTCTGCCTTCCAGGTTCAAGTGATTCTCCTGTCTCAGCCTCCTGAGTAGCTGGGATTACAGGCATGTGTGATCACACCAAGCTAATTTTTGTATTTTTAATAGAGTTGGGGTTTCACCATGTTGGCCAGGCTGGTCTCAAACTCCTGACCTCAGGTGATCTGCTGTCTTGGCTTCCCAAAGTGCTGGGATTATAGGCATGAGCTATTGCTCCTGGCCAGAAGTATCCTTTTCTGTCATCCTGTAATGTTTTTATTTGAACATCTATGAAAATGATCATATTCTCTTTCAGTGACTCTTATTACACATTTATCTCACTGTATTTAATACGTTTCTCTAAACTTTAAGAGCCCTGAATTTTTAGATTAATATATTTTATGTAATTGTTCTTTGGATTTAGTATATAATGTTCAATTCTGTTTCTCCGATTTTTGCATTTTTGAAATGCCTGTAGTTCTTGTTTATTTATATTGATTGAGTTTTGTATCAGAATTGTGTTTGCTTTATAAAATAATCTGTGTAGTTTTGCAGGTGTGTGGAGGGACATTAGTCAGCTGCAGCTTCCTTCCGCCAGAGTAACCTACCTTACTGGTGAGTTTGGGTTGAACAGACCCTGCCTCCTTGCCTCCTCCGGGGAGCCAGGCTGCCCACGGGGAACATGCTTTCTGAGCTATAACTTTCACAGGGGCAAACTCCACGTGGAGAGCACATGGTGATTTAGTGCTGTCCAGGCAGAGGAGGTGGGTAATTCAAACTCTAGGGTTTGGTGTTGAGAGATCTATGGCTGTCACTCATCTAAGCCACATCCTCAAATCCAGTGTTCATTACTGATAAAGCTGTTCTTTTTATTTCCATCTGTCTAATTTCCTTGCCTATCTCTTAATTAACTCTGACTTTCATGGGGGGGGAAAGGAATGTTACATATTAGTTGCTCAAACTCCAATAGTCTAACATGTTTAAAAGGATTCCCAGAAAGAGAAAATAAAATGGATGAAGGAAAAATAATATTCTAAAGGTAATGTGGTAAAGGTTGCACAGCTCTGTGAATGTACTAAAACTTTAAGTGGTTAAAGACTTTAAATGGCTGAATTTTATGGTATGTAAAATACACCTCAATAAAGAGATTTTTAAAAATAGCTGGAAACTTTTGAGAAGTAATGCAAAGTACTGATTTTATTCAGAAATTACAATATAAATCAAAATGAAGTCATCCCTAGGTATATCGTAGTGAAAGAGAAAAACTCTTGAGATACATAAAAGCTGCTAGGAAGACAGATAATCTATGGTGATTAGTTTAGCAGACTTCTCAGCAGCAAAATAGAAGCTAAGAGACAATGGAATCATATATGCAAAGTGCTGACAACCAGAGCCCCATAACCAGGTAAGCCATCAGGTCAAAAGTCACGGTGAAGTAAATCCCTTCTCAAAGTTGGAGATAATTTATCATTATTGCACTTTCACTGAATAAATCCAAAGAAAGCAGAAAGAAGGAAATATGACAAGAGGAGAAATAGATGAAAAAAATAGAAAGTCAAACTTACAAAGAATCATCAAACCTAATATAGGTTTTCTGAAAATAAGACTTCTTTTAAGATTAACCTAAGAAGAAAAAAAATGCACAAATACAGAAAAATTGTGAATTAAACGGGGGGATACATAAAGGTAAAGAAAATACTTTTAAATTGTATGATAATTTTTAACAAGTTTATGCCACTAAATTTGAAAGCTACAAGGAAAGGGTCATTAACACCTGAAAAATACAAATTTTCTAAGCTATAGGGGAAACTAAATACCGGAATAGCTTATTAACTATTAAAAAGTAGTATAATTAGTTTTAAAAATTTCAATCATTCAAGGAACTGGTAACCCAAGTATTACACAAACTGTTCCAAAGAGAACAGAAAATTTCCCCAGTTATTTTCTCTATGGGCTCCTGGGTGATCACCCTCACTTCTTGGCTACATTAGCTTCTGCCTCACTATCACTCTTTCCAGTATTACAACTCTCTCAATTCTTGGTGATTCCAACATACAGTCAGGTGAGCCTTCCAATAGCCTAAATCCTCAGTGCCTTAAGTTCCTCTCCTCCAGAGACGTTGTCTTCCACCCCATCTCAGCCACTCACTGCGTAACTGGCACCCTCCACAGCCTCAATTTTTCATGTATCTGCTCACTGACCACCACCTCCTCTTATCTTTCCAGCTCATCCTTTGAGCTCTCTGAATTTAATAAACCCTTTGACCTACCAGGACTTCCATTCCCTTCATCCCACCACCTTTTCAGCACCCATCATGCCCTGATGTCCTATCTTCCCACTGTTCCTGGCTGAGTGTCCCCAGTACTCTTGCCCCTCTTTCCCTTAGTCATGCTTACTCGGCCAAACCATGATCCTATTTAACTCAACTTTCCACCTACCCTGAGCCTACAGAAGAAAAACATTCCATCAGTCTAAGGGGCCCATTTTAAATTCAGGATCACAAACTTCAAAGTGAGCCCTTAATGCTCCCTGGCAGATGTACTGTATTTATCTCCTACTCTACTTTTTCTTTATTCTCACATTTTTGATACCTCCCTCCATTCTCTCTCATGGAATACCTTGCTTCCCATCACACTGAGGAAACTGGAGCAATCAGAAGAGAATTTCACAAATTCCTACCACCATCTCTGCTGTCCTTCTAACCAATGAACCTATATGTTGTCTTCTTCTTTTTTTTTCTTTTTTTGGAGACAGAGTTTCACTCTTGTTGCCCAGGCTGGAGTTCAGTGGCGCGATCTCAGCTCACTGCAATCTCTGCCTCCCAGGTTCAAGCGATTCTCCTGCCTCAGCCTCTTGAGTAGCCGGGATTACAGGCGTATACCACCACACCCGGCTAATTTTGTATTTTTAGTAGAGATGGGGTTTCCCCATGTTGGTCAGGCTGGTCTCAAACTCCCGACCTCAGGTAATCCACCACCTCAACTTCCCAAATGGGGGGATTATAGGTGTGAGCCACCATGGCAGGCCTACATGTTGTCTTCTTAGCAGCTACTGCAAATGAATGAACCACTCATCCTCCCATCTGAAGTCAATGTCCCCACTTTGGTGGAACTACATATTGTTTCCTCTTATCTCAGGGTTAGTAAAGGACAGCTCTCCAGCAATTTATCTCTCTGCTCCGTCTCTCTCTGTATCTCTCTTTCTTGTATCATTGACTTTCTCATTCTACTGGATCATTTCTATTAGCACATAAACATATGGTTATTTCTCTCATCTTAAAAGAAACTTTCTCTCGACCTCATGTCTCCTACCAGCTTCACCCAATTTCTCTACTCACCTTTGTGGCAGAATTCCTTCAAAGCATGGTCTGCACTCACTCCAATTCCTTTCCTCCCACTCTGTGAAATAAAGACTCCCATCAGGTGTTCACCTGCAACACCCCACTGAAGTCCCCTTCTTCAAGTCTTCCACTTTGCTAATTTCATGAACTTGTACCTGCTGTCCCAGCAACATTTAAACATAATCACTTATTCCCTGATCCTTGATACCCTTTCTTCACTTGGCTGCCAGGACACCGCACTCTCTTGGTTTCCTCCTACCTCACTATGCAGTCCTCAGTGTCAGCGGGTTCGTCATCTCCTCCCTGACTTCTCAACATTGGAGTGCCAGCAGCACTCAGCTCCTCATCCTCTTCTCCATCCATACTCATTCTCTTGTTGTTCTCACTTAGTCTTATGGCTTTATCTCCTACCAATATGCAACAATTGCCAAATTTCTTTCTTTCTCTTTCTTTCTTCTTTCGTTCTTTCTTCTTTCATTCTTTCTTTCTTTGTCTCTTTCTTTCTCTCTCTTCTGTCTTTCCTTCCTTCCTTTCTTTCTTTCTTCTTTCTTTCTCTTTCTTTCTTCTCTCTCTCTCTTTCCTTCTTTCTTTCTTTCCTTCTTTCTTTCTTTCTTTCTTTCTTTCTTTCTTTCTTTCTTTCTTTCTTTCTTTCTTTCTTTCTTTCTTTTCTTTCTTCCTTTCTTCCTTTCTTCCTTTCTTCTTTCTCTCTTTCTTTCACAAGATCTCATTCTGTCACCATGCTAGAATGCAGAGTGGCAATCTCAGCTCACTGCAGCATCAACCTCCTGGGCTCAAGTGATCCTCCCATTTCAGCCTTCTGAGTAGCTGGCATCACAGGTACATGCCACCACGTCCAGCTAATTTTTGTGTTTTTTGTAGAGACAGCGTTTCGCCATGTTTAACAGACTGGTCTTGAACTCCTGAGCTCAAGTGATCTGTCCACTTCGGTCTCCCAAAGAGCTGAGATTACAGGCATGAGCCACTGTGCCTGGCCCAATTGTCAAATTTCTATTTCCAGCCCATACCTCTCTCCTGTGGCCCATACTTATGTACCCAACTGCCTGACAGACATCTCCACTTGGATAGCCAATTGCAACCTGAAACTTGACAAGTCCAAAACTGAATTTCTAAGCTTTCCCCACATATACTAGCCTAGTTTTCCCCAGCCCAGTTGATCATAGTATATTTCCAGTAGCTCAACTCCACAGCCTTAAAGTCTAAAACTCTTTCTCCTATACTCTACATCCAATCCATCAGGAAATTCTGTTGGCTTCACCTTCAAGATATGTCTAAAATCTGACCACTTATCCTCACCCTTATGCCACTTATCAGCCTAATTGAAAACAAACTACTTAAATGAAGATGTCCTTGTAGCATAATTTATTACTCTGGTCTTATAAATCAGGAATAGAGGATCTCCTCCCCAGGACAGCCTCAGGGAAAAAGCATCCCACTTCATTTTCATTGCTAGTGCCCAGGACTAAGTTTCTTTCTCTTGCCTGAAGTCCTGCAGTAACCTCCTGGCTGATCTCCATTCATATATATATATATATATATATATATATATATATATATATAATTGCACTTTAGCTTCTGGGGTATATGTGCAGAAAATGCAGGATTGTTGCCTAGGTACCTACATGGCAATGTGGTTTGCTGCCTCCATCCCCCCTTCACTTATATCTGGCATTTCTCCCCATGTTATCCCTCTCTAACCTCCCTAACCCCCACTGTCCCTCCCGTATTCCCCTTCAACAGACCCCAGTGTGTGATGCTCCCCTCCCTGTGTCCATGTGTTCTCATTGTCCAACACCCACCTATGAGTGAGAACATGTGGTGTTTGATTTTCTGTTCTTGTGTCAGTTTGCTGAGAATGATAGTTTCCAGATTCATCCATGTCCCTACAAAGGACACAAACTCATCATTTTTTATAGCTGCATAGTATTCCATGGTTTATATGTGTCACAGTTTCCTTGTCCAGTCTATCATCGATGGGCATTTGGGTTGGTTCCAGGTCTTTGCTATTGTAAACAGTATCACAGTGAACAGTGCATGTGTCTTTATAATAGAATGATTTATAATCTTTTGAATATGTACCCAGTAATGGGATTGCTGGGTCAAATGGAATTTCTATTTCTAGGTCATTGAGGAATGGCCACACTGTCTTCCGCAATGGTTGAACTAATTTACACTCCCACCAACAGTGTAAAAGTGTTCTTATTTCTCCACATCTTCTCCAGCATCTGCTGTCTCCAGATTTTTTTAATGATCACCATTCTAACTGGCATGAGATGGTATCTCAATGTGGTTTTGATTTGCATTTCTTTAATGACCAGTGATGCTGAGCACTTTTTCATATTTTTTGGCCTCATAAATAGACCCCCACACAATAATAGTGGGAGCCTTGAACACTCCACTGTCAATATTAGACAGATCACCGAGACAGATAATTAACAAGGATATCAAGGACTTGAATTCAGATTAGGACCAAGCAAACCTAATAGACATCTACAGAACTCTCCACCCTAAATCCACAGAATATACATTCTTCTCAGCACCACATCACACCAACTCTAAAACTGACCACATAATTGGAAGTAAATCACTCCTCAGCAAATGCAAAAGAACGGAAATTATAACAAACAGTCTCTCAGACCACAGTGCAATCAAATTAGAACTCAGGATTAAGAAACTAACTCAGAACCATACAACTTCATGGAAACTGAACAACTGGCTCTTGAATGTTGACTGGATAAACAATAAAATTAAGACAGACATAAAGATGTTCTTTGAAACCAATGAGAATGAAGACACAACATACCAGAATCTCTGGGACACATTTAAAGCAGTGTCTAGAGGAAAATTTATAGCAATAAATGCCCACATGAGAAGCAAGGAAAGATCTAAAATCGACACTTTATCATCAAAATTGAAAGAGCTAGAGGAGCAAGATCAAAAAACTCAAAAGCTAGCAGAAGACAAGAAATAACTAAAATCAGAGCAGAACTGAAGGAGTTAGAGACACAAAAAACCCTTCAAAAAATCAATAAATCCAGGAGACAGTTTTTTGAAAAGATCAACAAAATAGACAGATTAATAAAAAAGAAAAGAGAGAAGAATCAAATAGATGCAATAAAAAATGATACAGGGGATATCACCACCAATTCCACAGAAATACAAACTACCATCAGAGATTACTACAAACAACTCTACGCACATAAACCAGTAAACCTGGAAGAAACAGATAAATTCCTGGACACTTGCACCCTCCCAAGCCTGAATCAGGAAGAAGTCGAAACCCTGAATAGACCAATAACAAGTGCCGAAGTTGAGGCAGCAATTAATAGCCTGCCAACCAAAAAAANAAAAAAAAAAAAAAAACAGTTCCAGATGGATTCACAGCCGAACTCTACCAGACATACAAAGAGGAGCTGGTACCACTCCTGAAACTATTCCCAACAATCCAAAAAGAGGGAATCCTTCCCAAATCATTTTATGAGACCAACATCATCCTGATACCAAAACCTGGCAGAGACTCAACAAAAAAAGAAAACTTCAGGCCAATATCCATGATGAACATAGATGCAAAAATCATCAATAAAATACTGGCAAACCGACTGCAACAGCACATCAAAAAGCTTATCCATCACAATCAAGTGGGCTTCATCCTGGGGATGCAAGGCTGGTTCAATATATGCAAGTCCATAAACATAATCCACCACATAAACAGAACCAAAGATAAAAACCACAGGCCAGGCGTAGTGGCTCATGCCTGTAATCCCAGCACTTTGGGAGGCCGAGGCAGGTGGATCACAAGGTCAAGAGATCGAGACCATACTGGTCAACATGGTGAAACCCCGTCTCTACCAAAAATACAAAAAAATTAACTGGACATGGTGGCGTGTGCCTGTAATCCCAGCTACTCAGGAGGCTGAGGCAGGAGAATTGCCTGAACCCAGGAGGTGGGGGTTGTGGTGAGCTGAGACCATCCCATTGCACTCCAGCCTGGGTAACGAGCGAAACTCCGTTTCAAAAAAACAAAAACAAACAAACAAAAAACCACATGATCCTCTCAATAGATGTAGAGAAGGCCTTCAACAAAATTCAAGAGCTCTTTATGCCTAAAACTCTCAATAAACTAGGTATCGACGGAACGTGTCTCAAAATAATAAAACCTATTTACGACAAACTCACAGCCAATATCATACTGAATGGGCAGAAACTGGAGGCATTCCCTTTGAAATCTGGCACTAGACAAGGATGCCCTCTCTCACCACTCCTACTCAATATAGTATTGTAAGTTCTAGCCAGAGCAATCAGGCAAGAAAAAGAAATAAAAGTTATTCAATTAGGAAAGAAGGAAATCAAATTGTCTCTATTTGCAGATGACATGACTGTATATCTAGAAGACCCCATCGTCTCAGCCCAAAATCTCCTGAAACTGATAAGCAACTTCAGCAAAGTCTCAGGATACAAAATCAATGTGCAGAAATCACAAGCATTCCTATACACCAATAACAGACTTAAAGAGAGCCAAATCAAGAACAAACTGTCATTCACAATTGCTACAAAGAGAATAAAATACCCAGGAATACAACTAACAAAAGATGTAAAGGACCTCTTTAAGGAGAACTACAAACCACTGCTCAAGGAAATAAGATAGGACACAAACAGATGGAAAAACATTTCATGCTTATGGTTAGGGAGAATCAATAATGTGAAAATGGTCACACTGCCCAAAATAATTTATAGATTCAATGCTATCCCCATCAAGCTACCTATACCCTCTTCACAGAACTGGAAAAAACCACCTTAAACTTCATATGGAACTAAAAGACAGCCCACATAGCCAAGACAATTCTAAGCAAAAAGAACAATGTTGGAGGCATCATGCTACCTGACTTCAAACTATACTACAAGGCTACAGTAATCAAAAGAGCATGGTACTGGTACCAGAACAGACATATAGGATAATGGAACAGACAGAGGCCTCAGAGGCAATGCCACACATCTACAACCATCTGATCTTTGACAAACCTGACAAAAACAAGCAACAGAGAAAGGATTCCCTGTTTAATAAATGGTGTCAGGAAAACTGGCTAGCCATGTGCAGAAAGCAGAAACTGGACCCCTTCCTGACACCTTACACTAAAATGAACTCCAGATGGATTAAAGACCTAACACTATAAAAACCCTAGAAGAAAACCTAGGCAAAACCATTCAGGACATAGGCCTAGGCAAGGACTTCATGACTAAAACACCAAAAGCATTGGCAACAAAAGCCAAAATAGACAAATGGGATCTAATTAAACTCCAGAGTTTCTGTACTGCAAAAGAAACAATCATTAGAGTGAACTGGCAACCAACAGAATGGGAAAAAAATTTTTGCAATTTACTCATCTGACAAAGGGCTAATATCCAGAATCTACAAAGAACTAAAACAAATTTACAAGAAAAAAACAAAAAAACCCATTTAAAAGTGGGCGAAAGATATGAACAGACACTTTTCCATTCTTACCCTTCTGCATTCAGAGGTCTTTTAAAAAGCTGATCAGGTCATGCTTTTCCTCTACTGAAACCTTCATAGACCCATAAGGCAGAAGGTGTATACCACCCACGTGCCCTCCCCGAAGCTTCCCCTCCATTTCACCTCTGACCTCATCTGTCACCTCCTCCATCACTCCACTGCAGCCTGGCCAGCCTACCCACTGTGTCTCAGCCAGAGCCTTTGCTGTGGCTGCCTCCTCTTCCTGGAGTTCTCTGGTCCAAATAGCTACCTGGTTAATGCCCTCAATCCAGATTTTTACCTAAATGTCACATTCTCAAATAGGCCTTCTCTATGAAAAATCACAGGTAACCCGAGCCCCACCACTGCCATGCTTCTGATCACCAACCTTCATTTATTCATACACTATGCAATTCACCCATTTAAAGTATACAATCCAGTGGTTTTTGGTATATTCACAGAGTTGTACAACCACCATCATAATCAATTTTAGAATATTTTTATCACCAGTAAAAGAAACCACATTGTTACCAGTCTCCATTTCCCCCAAATTTCTCCTCTCAGGCTCTAGGCAAACACCAACCTTGTTTCATTTCTATGGATTTGCCTGTTCTGTACATTTTATATAAATGAAGACATACACTATGTGGCCCTTTGTGACCTGCTTCTTTCACTTAACATTATGTTTTCAAAGTTTATTACTGTTGTAGCGTGTATCTACATGTATCAGCAGTATGAATACATGTAGAATGAAGCAGTAATCACCACTTTATTTCTTTTTATTACTGAATGACATTCCATTTTGTGGATTTGCCACATTTTTTTTTCTCCATTCACAGTTAATGGACATTTGGATTGTTTCCACTTTCTGACTATCATGAATAATAGTACTATGAATATTTGTGTACAAGCTTTTTTGTGGATAGATGTTTTTATTTTTCTTGGGTATACAGCTAGGAGTAGAATTGCTAAGTCATGTGGTTAACTCCATGTTTAACCTTTTTAGGAACTACCAGACTGTTTTCCAAAGCGGCTATTCCATTTTACATTTCCACCTGCAGTGTCTGAAGGTTTCAATCCCTTCATATCCCAGCCAATACTTGTTATTGATACTTTTGATGCCTGCTTGATTTTTACAATAGCACTTATTACTTTCCAACATGATATAACATGTATTTATTTCCTACATTTTAAAGTATTGTGTCTGTCTCTACTGCAACATAAACTCAAGGAAGGTAGAAATTTTTGCCTTTTTAAATCTGTTTTGTTCACTCTTGAAAGTGCCTAGAACACAAGAAGCAGTCAATAATATTTGTAAAGTGATAATCCCAGTTACTCAGAAGGCTGAGCTGGGTGGATCCCTTGAGCCTAGGATTTTGAGGCCTTGCCACTACCTCCAGCCTGGGCAACAGAGCAAAACCTAGTCTCAAAAAAAAAAATTGTGAGTTGAAATGGGATGAGGTTAGCATAATTGATATCAAAACCAGACGGCAGCATGAGAAAAGGAAGTATAAGTGAGTTCTGTTTATCAGCCTCAAAAATGAATTTATATTTTTAAAATTTTGTTTTTATTCACAAATAATATATATAATAGTGTGTATATGTAAGTGTGTCACATTATTATATTAATTATAAATAATATAATATAATAATGTGATGTTTCTATACGTGTATACATTGTGGAATGAACAAATCAGGCTAATTAACGTACCCATTACTGCAGATATTTATCATTTATTTATGATGAGAACATTTAAAATCCTCTCTTTTTGAAATTTTGAAGCATACATAACTATTAACTATATTTATTGTACTAGGCAGTAGATTTCCAGAACTTATTCCTCCTGTCTCACCACAACATTGTACCTTTAACCAATGTTTCCCCTTTCCCCATCTTCCCCTCTCCCCTGCTCCCAGCCTCTGGGAACCATCATTCTACTCTGTACTTCCACGAGTTTGATTTTTAGATTCCACTTATAAGTGAGGTTATACCATTTGTCTCTCTGTGTCTGGCTTATTTCATTTATTTCACTTAAAGCACAATGTTCTCTAGTTTTATCCATGTTGTTGAAAATGACAGAATTTCCAGTTTTTTAAAAGTTGATTAGTATTCCATTGCGTATATGTGCCACTTTTTAAAATCCATTTGCTCATTGATGGGCACTTCAGTTGTTTCCATATTTTTGTTTGTTTGAGAAGGGTCTGGCTCTGCTACCGAGACTGCAGTGCAGTGGTGTGATCTCGACTCACTGCCACCTCTGCCTCCTGGACTCAAGTGATCCTCCCACCCCAGCCTCCTGAGTAGCTGGGACTACAGGTATGCTCCACCATGCCAGGCTAATTTTTGTGTGTTTTTGTAGAGACAGTGCTTTGTCATGTTGCCCAGACTGGTCTTAAACTGCTGAGCTCAAGCAATTTGCCTGCCTCTGCCTCCCAAAGTGCTGGGATTACAGGCATGAGCCACTGTGACCAGCTGTTCCTATATCTTGACTATTGTGAATAATGCTGAGATGAACATGTGCAGACATGTCTTCAACATACTGACTTTCATCCTTTTGCATATATACCCGGAAGTGGGGATTGCTGGATGGTATAGTAATCCTATCTTGTATTTTTTGAGGAACCTCCATACTGTTTTTCAAAGTGGCTGTACTAATTTACACCACCACCAATGGTATTCAGGTTCCAGTTCTCCACACCCTCACCAAGACTTGTTGATCTTTTTGATAGTATCCAATCTAACAGATGTGAGGCGATAGCTCAATGTGATTTTCATTTACATTTTTCTGATCAATAGAGAGGTTGACCATTTAAAAAATGTATCTGTTGACCATTTGTATGTCTTCTTTTGAGAAACGCCTATTTAGGTCCTCTACCCATTTTTTTGATAGGATGATTTGTTTTCTCCTTATGAGCAGTTTGAGTTCCTTATATATTTTGGTTATCAGCCCCTTATCTGATGTATGATTTGCAAATATTTTCTCCCAATCTGTGGGTTGTCTCTTCATTCTGCTGTTTCCCTTACTGTGCAGAAGCTTTCTAGATGGATGGAATCCCATTTGTCTATTCTTGCTTTCATTGGCTATGAGATTCAAAAATTGAGATAATATATTACCAATGAAATAGATTAAGATCACAAAAACCATGTAAGTCTTGGAGAGATAAAACAAGCTTAAAAAGACAAAGCTACATATTAGACAGTTACTGGAAGACACTGGGCCAAGGATTCCATGGCAATATAAAACAAAGTCATACTGAACTTTGCTTCCCACAGGGCCCAATATAGCTCATTAACTATGAAAGAAGCAGAAAATAAATCAAGGAACCACTTTATCCTTCAGGAAACCAGAAAACAAAATAGGGTGCCAACTTGGCACCAAATTTTGTTATAACTTGAGCAGATTCACAGGGCAGGCATGCTGGGCCTTAGAGTGACAGGAATGGGAAGGAAAAGGTAAACAGAAAGTGGGGTGAGGAGCTCCTAGCCTAGAAACTTAGTGCAGTGCAGGATTCTAGTGCCCCTGGGCAGCAGATGGTGTGCCCTGGGGTCCATTCCTATATGGGGTGTGGGTATTGAGTCAGGAAGTCAGCTCTCCTAGTAACCAATCTATTCCCAGCAGGGACCCAACCACTGGCCAAGGTAAAAAGGATACTGTTCCACCTCTGTGCCACTCCCAGGGATTGGCAGAAACCAGGCAGGGTGTCAGACCAGCTAAATGGGAATGGAGGGCAGGGTTTCAATCCCAGGAATGGGGAGAGGGGAAGAGGGGATGAAGGTCTGGATAGCCAAAAAGTCTAGCTACGAAAATTGACCAGTTCAATGTGGTATATGTGATATATATGGGGGAGGAAGGAGATGGCAGACACAACATTGTTACCAGTTTCACATATTTGGCACTTGAAATGTCTTGTTTTATTTCAAGGGGAGGCATTTACCTAGCCCCTGTAAGACTTTGTAAACCCTTGTCCAAATTTTGCATTTCCTTCTGCACCCAAGCAGGGCCCAGTACCCAATAATCCTTTGCAGTTTATAATTGGACCCGGTTCCCTGAATAAAGACTTTCCACTGTGCAGAATCTACATCCCCGTGGTCCTCCCAACACTTTCTGTCATTGGGGGGCCCCAGATTGCCCCCAGGGCAGAACCGTGAGATTCATGGGACATCTGAACTCCGTCCACAACACTTTTTAACCCGATGGCTACCCCTTTGACTCCGATGACCTTTCGGGGGTGGGGGAGGCAAGAAAACCACCCTTCCTTTCTCCTCGTTATCCCACCCTGTCACCTCCGTTTTCTACAAAACACATGTACTTTTGAAAAAAACGTCTTTCATCTGGGACATGTTTTCTTTACCCGAGCAAGTGTGTGTGAAGGGGCGGGGAGGGGCGGGGAAGGGAAGGGGTACCAAAGTGCCCAGCAGCAGGAGCACCTACAAAAACAATCCCGCCCTGGGCGAGGCACCGAGGGGAAATAGCACCGAGGAAGGTGACTCGCCACTCCCGGAGGCTGAGCCGCTAGCCCAGGGCAGTCCTGGGCGGTGATGGTGGGGGGGAGGGATGGAGGGAAAAGAGATGGAGGTGGGGGAAGGGCATGAGGAGGGGGAGGGGTTGGTCCCGAGCAATTCAATGGCGCTTTGATTTAACAACTCCAAGCCCTTTGAAAACATTTTGCCAAGAAAAGCTTGCCATCAACACGTATAATCT
This sequence comes from Cebus imitator, assembly GCF_001604975.1. Taxonomy (NCBI): domain Eukaryota; kingdom Metazoa; phylum Chordata; class Mammalia; order Primates; family Cebidae; genus Cebus; species Cebus imitator. The sequence continues at coordinate 2,889,456 of NW_016107365.1, read as the reverse complement.
CTTATCAGAGGCCCCTGAAAGCCCGGGCCCCGGGGTTAATTCCCCCATCGCAATGAGTTTGAATCAGCTCTAAACCCGCAGTGACATGAAAGCGCCCGAGCCTCGGGCAGCACAGAGCCCACTGAGATCCGCCGACCGGGGAGGATTACGGGGCCTGTTCCGCGGCGGGCTCGCCGGCGGGACGGGCAGGCTCAAAAGAAAAAGAATAATTAGGGATAATTGCTTGTGTCCAAACACAAGCATTAAGGCCCCCTGTTCCCCTTTGGGACTTTGTGAGCCAGAATGAAAGAGACACCCCCTGTTTTGACAGCTGGACCAGCGGCCTGGATCGGTGACCGAGGGAGGAAGCGCTCCTGGCTGCTGGGAACGCCGCCGGGCCGGGCCGCGGGTGGGCATGGGACTGGCCTGGCCCAGCGCGGGCGGGATCCACGAGTGGGTCCCCGCTTCGGCGACAGCCCTCTCTGAGCTCGGGAGTGAGTGTGCGGGCGGCGTCCCCGCTCCGGGCCTGCGAAAGCCCAGGGGCCTGGTGCGGGCTTTGGGCAGGCGAGGCCCGCGTCCTGCGCGCACGTGGCTCTAGGACCCAAGGGGAAGCGCAGACCTGGCGCCCACTGCGAGCCGCTGAAACGTCTGGGGCCGCGGAGCCCTGGTCGTGACATTCCTCCAGGTTCCACACCCGGCCGCGTGTAATCTCTTCAGCCCCACCAACACTACTCACAAGCGGGAATATCTGATCCCACCTCGTTCAGCGTGGGGCGGCCTGAGCTACAATTGGAGACACCCGAGTCCCAGGGTGGTCCCAGCCACATCCGCCCTTGAAGCTGAGGCCCGAGTAGGAGGCCTCCCTTAGTGACTCGGGAGTGACGGGAGAATTAAACACAACGGGCGCAACGGCTTAATACACACCCGCTGAATCAGGTCTCGCCTATGGGCCCCGCAATCCTTAGAGTGGCTTGCTGTTGGTGTTTGGGACCAGGGCTTTCCGGAAAGGAGCTTGCACAGGCTAAGGCCTCCAACCTCCAGGGCCCAACTGCCTGGGGGCTTGGCTATTTGCCCTGTGTCATTCAGAGTCCAGGAATTCAAAGTGCCTGAGGTGGCCAAGACACTTTTTGAGAGATCCTTGGGGGGTGCAAAAGTTGGCCGTTGTCAGCGGGGTGTCAGCGGAATGCCAGCTCCTAAGCGGGGATGAGGAGGAGGGCAGAGAAGGGAGGAAACCTGAAGGAAATACGGGCTTCGAGACCACCCTGAACACCTGGACCACCCAGGCCGAGGCCTGGAACTGCCGAGCCTCGAGGCCAGCATGGCCAACCGGCCAGACAGTCCGGAAAGGGCAGTGAATCTTCCAGAAGGCTTATCTGGGAGGATATCGCTGTCTCTGGGCAGCGGCCCGAAGCCCAGCGGCTGGCAGAACCACCCGCGCGGCAACCCCAGATGCTCCACCAGCTCTCCCGCTGCCAAATACACATCATATGCAGGACTGGAGGAAGAGTGAGGAAGCGGCGCGGCGGACACGCGGGCATGAGTGATTAATTAAAGGGAAACCACATCCGACAAGAAAAGAGTTTTCTGAAAGGAGCAGAGTCCAAGAGGAGCTCCCGACCCTGCAGCTGCAGCCCAGACGGATCCGCCAGCTGCCAGGCCCTCCCCACGCAGCACGGGACGCGCGCTGGGGCCTGTTGGTCTGCGAAGGGGACCCGGCTTTCAAAACCTGAGTGTTTTAAATAAAGCCCTTAAGTTAAGAGTTTCCATTTCAACCCGGGTATGGACAGGGAGGTAGGTGGGATGATCTCTGGTCTTCCCAAGGGCGGCCGCAGCCACTTGGGCTCTACTGACTGCAGCCCGCAATGGTTAGAGAAAGTGCCCGCCCGCCAGGCTCGGAGGGCGTCTAAGCTCTCCCGGGTTTCTGAGTCTATACAGCAGGAACCCAGGTTATTAAGTAAAGCAAAGCCAGCTTGAGTTCACCAGACATGACTGTGATGGAGACGAAGATTTGAGATCGAAAGTTTCAGACCTAGGCAAAGCTCAAACATGCCCATGTTTTTCTTTCCTTCCTCCCACCCTCATGATTCTGGGGAAAACTGATGACAGCAACATTGCCACCAAATAGAGAAAGAATGCTATTTACTGAACATCTATTTATTTTCCTTTGACTTCTGATTGCCAGTGTTATTAAAATACTCTCAGCTTGTCAAGGATTAACATACAAAATAAAGTATATAATTGTAAGTGGATGTTTTGTTTGTTTGGGGTTTGTTTTTTTTAAATTGTAGATTCCTACTAATTTTCTTCACGAGAGGATAGTTGGGAACACTCTAAATGAGGAAAGGCATTGTGTTTCTCTGTCGTATAAGGATGGCCTATTTCAGCCTTCTTTGAGTTTAAAATTTAGGAAATCATAAAATGTGGGTTTTGAAGAAGTGAACTGTTTCTCTGTGCAAAAATGGGTGATGCTCTCTGAATCTGTGTACTGCAGCACACTTCTCAGATTAGGTCTGAGGTTTGGAGGTAATCAATGCTTTATTTATTTGTCCTAGAAGACAAGGGGTGGGGAGGAGAATATTCTGATGACAGCAAGAGAGACCTTCCTACCTTTTTCCCGTGATTCTGCAATCCTCCCTCTTCTCTCTCCAGCTGCTTAATCAGCCTACCCTAAAGAGAGGGTTTTGGTTTGGGGTTTTGGTTTTGTTTTGTTTTTGAGATTTAATACTGCATATATTTCATCACGCCACACTGGTTTCAACAACACGTAAAAGGCATGAAATTTGACATTCGTTTCAGAGCCTTGGCCAAGAGATGAAATTATTATACCAAGAAAAAAAACGATGCTTAGGAAAGTGAGAACTTCCTTCGACTCCGTACCTCACCAGAATTACAACATTTTTGCTTAAGCTGCTGTGTGGGCCTGTTCTCTTGATGGGCTCAAAATAGGCGAGAAAAAACGAAAACGGAGGTGTGAAAAAGACGCAAGAAGTCTGATTCCGTGCCCTGCAAAAGTCAGTTTGGCGTCCCGAAGTTACTCCATGGTTACGCCTGCAGGCCGCACCCCAGACTGGTAACCCCGGAGGGCACTGCAAGAGCTGAGCGGGTCCTGGACCTGGAGGGCTGCTACGTGGCGGGTGGGCCGGCACTGGGCGGACCCCAAAGTTGCGGGCCTGAGATTAGAAAATGGGGCTGGCAACCCTTTAAAACTGAGAACCCACAATTTAGAATCCAAGATTACTAGCGCCTCTGTCAGGGCTTCAGAAGGGGCAGTGCAAACAAGGGACCCAGAAACTCAGGCTTCGTGAGTTCCAGGGCACATTTGCTTTGGAGTTTAAAAATGTGTCTCTTTTGTTTCGCACATCCCTGCTAGAGCAGCCCCCAAACCGCTCTGGCCGACCGTGGGCGCCAGCTAGTTATACGAGGCGCGGAGTCTGCATGGACGCGGCGCTTGGGTACGGAGAAGCACTCGGAGAATGTCCTCGAGGAGTTTAGGGCTTTTTGAGGAGCCCCCCCTGAAAGGTCTGATGGGGATCCCCAGGCGTGAGCCCCTCCAGCCGGGAGGCTTGGGGCTGCCCCGGGTCCTCCTCCCTCTCCAGCCTCTGCGCTCTAGCCCCGCGGCCCGGGAGCACTGGGCCCACCTGGCCCCAGGACTTCGTGGCCAGCCCAGCGTTGTGGTTGCTCTGGTCCCCCAAGAGGCCAAGATGGAAGGGCGCAACCTCCTGATCTCCAGATCGCCCTTCCCACCAGCAAAGCGATCACTGGCCTGCTCCCGCCTCTGACCCTACAGGGCTGGGCGCAGCGGTCAGGCTTCCCCAGCCCAGGGCGAGTATCTCTGAGTTCTCGCCTCAGGGATAGCCCCGGGGTTGGGGAAGAAGGCAGCAAACAGGATCTAATCGGGCGTGGGGATGCCCCTGTCCCACCAACCCAGGTCTGGCAAACAGGCCGCGCAAACCCTCCTGACAACCGGACAGTCCAGGGCGAGGACTAGCAGTAGCCTGCCCATACCAAAGGAATGAGTTCGAGTTTTGAAGCAAATCTCAGGCTTCACTCTTTAGCTGATGGACTTAGCTTCTCCTTTTAGGGAGCAAATTAAAGTTCAGATGGAAAAAGCTGAAAAGATGTTTCCCACCCTCAGGTTTCCCTCTTTGTCCAAAGATCTGCACATCCCCCTTGCCTCCCAGCTCCATCTTTCACAACTGCCTGAGCTACTACAGCAATCAAACATGTTTGGTGGAAAATGTTACAATAAGTGACAATGAAAGCTATAGTAAAAAAGAAGTAAAGATCTTTTTACCAGTGTTGCTATGCACATTGTGTGCATGCATATACATGTCTCTATGCATGTGTATCTATTCATATGTTTATAGATAGATATTTGCTTGATTTGCTTGAGTATATACTATAGGTTTAAATTCACACTCTAAAACTCTGCAAAAATACAGTTTTATATCACAACCACAAATGCCAAGCTTGGTCATGCATGATCTTTTAAAAGGCCAACTAAAATGCTATTTTCTTTTCATTTTTACTTAGAACCTCCAAAACAGGAGCAAGCTTTACTTTTAAAATGAAACCACTCTGTATGTGAAACATGACATGCATAAATTGTATTTACAATGGAATGTTTAAAATTCATTTCTTTCTGTAATGTAACCTGACTTCTGGGCAAAGGGATTTTGCTTCTTGGTGGGGCCTCTAGGCACAGCCAGTTCTTGGCACCAATAGCATTGCCTGATGCTGTAAAACACTAGATCTGGACAGATTTACACAGAACAGAAGCTTTCATTTCACCCTTCAAATTCCAGCCAAACAGCATTGGGGGCCTTTCTATGTTCCAGACTCCATAAATGTTTTTCCAGGTTGTATAGTTGAGCTCCAGCCTACCACAGCTCAACCAGAATCACCACATTATCAGGCACAGAAAAGAGATCTCTGTCCTCATATTTTTTTTATTGTGTCCACACTGTGAAATAAAGACATTTTAAAGACGCAGCTACTGTGACATTAATGAGACAATATATGTCTGTATGGTGAAAGAACAATTTGGAGATGGGTTTTACACGTCATAAAGAAATACTGTTTTATTTGTAGGCCTTTACTTGCAACTGTCTTCACCGTTGTTTATTTTTTCTAAATTATATTTTTATGAAAACAAAAATTAATAAGGAAGGCATTCAAGATCATTTTTCCAGACACCATATGAATGAAACTAATTTCTTCTCATTAGGACGGGCATGGATTTTCCTCTAACTTTAAAATAAATGACTACTATTTACATTGGTAGAGAGACCACTCTGAAAGCTGCTTTCCCCTACTGTTAATGAAAAGTATATTGCATTTCTCCCAAATGAAACCCAGAATTACTTAACTGGACTGCTGGGTGTATCACCATTAATAGTGTTTAAGTACTTTTCAAGGGAGGTGGGAAGACTTGTCTGCTAGGCCCTAGATGTACTGGATAAATAGAGTGATACTCTCAAGATGCTTATAACTTACCACAAATACTATTCAGGACATACATTGTGAGAAAAGATGCAAATCAAATATGCACATATTTACATCCATAAAAGCAAAGACATTTGCATGATCAGAGTTAGGATGGAGAATAGACTAAAAACATATATTCTTGGTGCTAAATTCATTCATAGCTGGTAAGATAATTAAGGACATTTTCTCCACATAAATTTAGTCACATATGTTTGAAGCTTGGTGCAACCATGGCATGTACCAATACTTCTAGAGAACTCCTCCAAAGCACCCAAGAAGCCTGAAATAGTTAAGGTAGCCCCTACATCTCCCTTCTTTTACAGGCCATGCTTGTGAAGAATAGCGGAAAATACAACGTACTGAGTTAAACAAATATTTAACTTGTTCCATGTCCAAGGCAAATCAGATTTCAGGCCAACATATGGGCTCCAGTTCAGGGCTTGAGGCCCAGGCCTCAGGTTAGGACTGGGAGTAAATGATGTGTATGGCCATTGTTAGGGCCAGGCAGACTCTGGGTCACCCACTTTTCCATGGACCGTGGAGGTACGGAGTTTTACCTTGTGCCAGAACCCATCATAGTGTAGAGCTCTCTGAAGTAGGCCCTGCATGGCTGGACTAGAATCTGAAGTTAACCTCTTACTTGTCTGAGTTCCTTTAGGGCTGGGCATTATTAATTATTGACTTGAGGTTCCCTACATTTAGCACCATGCCTGGTACATAGCAAGCACTTGATATGTCTGATAAATTGCATAAATCATTTAGGTTGCTGATGAAAAAGACCCCATAGTTAGGGTCTTTGGCTCTTCAACTGGCTTCAGACCATCTAGATGTGTTCTGTGCTCCAGTAGCCACTAGCCATAGGTGGCAACTGATGCTTGAAATGTATCTAGTCCAAATTGATATAAGCTGTAAGTGTAAAATACATTCTGGACTTTGAAGCTTGTCTTAGTAAGTCTAGGCTGCCATAACAAATTCTATAGGCTGGGTTGCTTCAGCAACATTGATTTCTCACAGTTCTGGAAGCTGAAAGTCCAAGATTAGGGTGTCAGAATGGTTGGGTTCTTGTTGAAGATCCTCTTCCTGTTTATATCCCCAAATAGCCTTTCCTTGGTGCTTGAAAGTGGGGGCAATGAGGGGGTGGGCTTGAAGAGGGAGAGATTTCGTGTCTCTTCCTTTTCATATAAGGGTATTTTAGTCTCATCATGGGGACTCCATCCTTCTGACTTCATCTAAACCTAATTACTACCCAAAGGTTTCACTTTCTAGTATCATGACATTGGGGATTAAGACTTCAAAATACTAATTTTGGGGAAAGTGCAAACATTCAGTCCACAGAAAAGAGAGTATAAAAACAGAAGGTAAAAGTCTCATTAATATCATTAATAATTTTATATTGGTTATATATTGAATAATACTTTGGGTATATTGGGTTAGAGAAAATATATTTTTGGAAGCCAACAAAAAATAAACAATGGGGAAAAGGACACACTACTGAATAAATAATGCTGGGAAAACTGGGTGGGCCTATGCTGAAGAATGAAACTGGACCCCTATCTCTGACCATATACAAAAATTAACTGAAGATAAAGATTTAAATGTAAGACATCAAACTATAAAAATCCTAGTAGAAAACCTAGAAAAACGCTTCTGGGCATTGGTCTAGGCAAAGATTTTATGTCTAAGACCTCAAAAGCAAATGGAACAAAGACAAAAATAGACAAATGGGATTAAGTTAAAGTAAAAAGCTTCTGCACAACAAAGAATCAATCAACAGACAACCTATAGAATGGGAGAAAGTATTTGCAATTATGCATCTAACAAAGGATGAATATTCAGAATCTATAAGGAACTTAAATCAACAAGAAAAAAATAACCCCACTAAAAAATAGGCAAAGGACATGAAAAGACACTTCTCAAAAGAAGATATATAAGCAGCCAACAAACATATGAAAAAATACTCAACATCATTAATCATCAAAGAAATGCAAATTAAAGCCACAATGAGATACCATCTCATACCAGTCAGAATGACTATTATTAAAAAAATAAAAAAATAACAGATGTTGATTGGCAAGGCTGCAGAGAAAAGTGAACACTTATACACCGTCGATGGGCATGTAAATCAATACAACCCCTATGGAAAATAGTATGAAGATTTCTCAAAGATCTAAAAACAGAACTACCATTCAATCCAGCAATCCCATTACTGGTTATCTACCCAAAGGAAAAGAAATAGTTATACCAAAATGACACCTGCATTTGTATGTTACTGCAGCACTATTCACAATAGCAAAGTCATGGAATCAGCCGAAGTGTCCATCAACAGTTGACAGGATAAAGAAAATGTGGTCTTTATACACCACAGAATACCATGCAGCCATAAAAAGGAATGAAATCCTGTTCTTCACAGCAACATGGAGGGAGTTGGAGACATTATCCTAAGTGAAGCAACTCAGAATCAGAAAAGCAAATACCACATGTTCTCACTTATAAGTGGGAGCTAAGCTATAAGTACGCATCGGCCTAAAAATGTAAGTAATAGACACTAGGGACTTCAAAGGTGTGGGGGGATGAGAGCTGAAGAACTACCTGTTGGATAGTTTACTGTTTTGGTGATTGGTTCGCTAGAAGCCAAAACACCTCAGCATTATGCAGTATACCCATGTAACCAGCTTGTGCATGTACCACCTCAGTCTAAAACTTTTAAGAAGTATATAAATAATATAAGTACACACACGTATTTGTGGTAGATAGCCTCTAAGATGGCGCCTACTGAGCTCAGCCTCCCAGCATTTATGCCCATATGTAATTTCCTCCCCTAGACTCTAGGCTAGACTTAGTGGTTCAATGCTAACAAATGACTATGACAGAAGTGATAGGCTGCAGCTTCCAAGCTGAGATTGCAAAAAGACTGCGGCTTCTATCTTGGGTGCTCCCTCTGTCACTCGTTAACTTGCCGGGTCTCTATCTCTCTTTCTATCTCAAAGCCATCATGCATTGCTGACCCAACACAATGGTAGAATGATAAATGTGTGTTTTAAGCTATATTTTTGGGACAATTTGTTATGCAGCAATAAATAACAAATTCACTATTACATAAATTAATTTCACCAGTTTCCTTTTACTTTTTAAAATGTGGCTACTAGAACATTTTAATTACATGTGTGGATCCCATTATATTTCTATTGGACAACACTGGTCTGTCTCTGTGGTTCAGATGGGACAACACTGATCCAGATGTAATTTGGGACTCTAGGGAGCTGGACTCAAATTTATGTTATTAAAAAATATGAAATATTTAGGCATAAATTTAACAAAATATGTTCTAATCTATAATTTCTTGGATAAACCAATTTCTGATATTAAAGACTAAACAGCCATGGACTGAGAGTCAAGAGTTACTCTAGTCCCAGGGAAGCCCACAGTCAGCTGAAAATTGTACCCAAGGAGACAACTTTTAAGGGTTCCTTGTAGCATTAATATTTTATGATTCAACAACTGCTCACTTCAGCATTCACTTGAAACCAAGGAGCAACAGCAGAATTGGTAGTAGCTGCTTTAGTGTTTTATTTTAATAATGAACCCAACATTAATAGCTTCACTTCTCTAAAACAGCCTTTTAGCAAAGAGTGGTGAGAAGATCATGAGGAGGAGGAGACCGTCTGAGACTAAGGAGCATTCTGCAGCACACCCCAAACTGCTCTCTAAATCTAGCTATTCACAGACCTTCCTGGAAGTTCTTGCATCTCTGTTCGTTACCACCCTTGACATCTCAGAACTCCAGAAAGCTGTGTTTTCATTTAAGAGTGTTTGTAGCTAAATTTGAAGTTGAGAAGAAATGAAAAACTTAGCTCTCTATTTCTTTGTATTTGCAGGACCACAGAAAGTCAAGGTGATAATTAGAAAAATATTTTAGAATGCTATATTTTCTATCGAATTGTATTTTTTTAGTGCAGTGACAAATTCTCGTAAGTTTTCAATGGCTAAACATATCAGAGTTTCCATTGTTGACCAGAAAGCTGATTTAAGTCTCCAGTGCTCTGGTTATTTATAGATAATCATGGAATAGGACTGTGTTACAAGAAAGAACATTGTCTTGTGTGGTTTTTTTCTGCATTTAAGTAAGAAATTTTCTTCCTTATATGTCTTAAACGCATTTTATTTTGACAACATGATTGCAGATATAATACATGACACTTTAAAGAGGGATGACTTTTCTTGCAATATTTTCACCAAAAGTGGATAGTCTATTCAAAGGCTGTCATTGACAGTTTCAACCACTGAAAAATGTGGCTGAAAACATTCCAGCTTTGGACATACTGGGTGATTTAGTGAGGGGCAAGCATGTAACACATGCCATCATTCCATAACTAGTGGGTTGCAGCTGCTTTGAAATATTGTATTAAAACAGTGAGACATGTTGTTAATGTAAATTTGCATTATTTTGGCAGATAGTGTTTCATGTTTTGTTACATCTATTTCTATTGTTTTTAATTTTTTAAATTGTTATAACAATATTTTAGTAGATTTTAGATTTCCTGTTAGAGATGAGTTTCAGCAATCTCTTGTTAAACTGTAGGTATAACCCTGAGGGAATGATAAAAGCTACGCCACCTGTTTTGAGAAAACAATTACAAATCAGAGCTTTGTGTTAAATGGCCATTTTAACACTGGGTTTTGAGTTTCAATTTTTTAAAATCAACATCATTTTTTTCTAATTTTTAGTGTCCATCTAAGTACACAAAATAAGTTAATCAATCATTTCAGATAATACTAAAGTCTTTCCAAGTTTTTAAAACAATGGGATTAAAGTAGTGTGTGTGTTCTCTTCTGTTTTTCGTAGGCACTAACGCCAGACATTGCTTCACTGAGCTAAGCAAGTTGGCTTTCTAAACATGCTCAACATATGCTTCTGATAACTTTCTGAAACTAGTAGTGAATGGCACAGTATGTTAGAGCTTGCTTATTTAAATTAATGTCCAAGAAGTAATGGTTCTTAATTTTTATTCTCATTTTAAAGCCAGTTTTCCTGCTTTAGCATTTAATATTATGCAACAATCACTCAAATCTCCCAAATCTTGGAGAGCTTTCTTTTTTCCCATATTTGCAGGTACAACATAATTTTTAAAAAATAAAGAACACCATTATTCTAGCATACAAATTATATTAGTTTCTTTAGGATGTGATGATTTACATTGTAAAGGTTTGGAACATGAAATTTTATACCTTCAACTCTTAGAATCTAATCATGCCATTTTTGGCCTATGTCTCGTCTTCAACCCTCCTTCTCATCTTCCTCTTTGTGGATCTTACATCCTTCCCCAACCATACACAATTTCATTATTCTTCCCTGAAAGCCATTCTCTGTAGCTCTCTATTCTAGGCAGATCTTCTAACTTCAGCAATCTTCCAGCATCAGTAAACGCTTTCTGGTTCCTCTGCCACTGGTGAATAACTATGTTCCTTCCTCCACTGGCTCCCACTCACCTTGCCCACCCACCACACTCAGCAGAAGGGTAGGATGCATTCCCTCCCTCTTTTCTCTGCTGACCCCAGAGAAAATTCCCCAAGAAGCTTTCCAGATAGACCCGGCTTCAGCAAAGGAACATGCTTACAGGGCAAGGAGAGAAAGAGGGAGGACTTCTTAAGACTTGTAATAACATTAAAAACAAAGAGGAGAATTGATATTCAGCTTGAGGTGTGTGGAGGATGCTTCTAGTTGTCTTTCTAAAGCATCCTGCTTGCTACTTTCCCAACCTATTCAGGGCACTCCCCCATAATTTGCTGTTACTAGCATGCAAATATTTTTCTAATTCACAATTCAAACTCCACCTTGCAAACAGGTGCCTTTTAGTGCAATCTGCATGTGTGGCTAGTATTCTGTTTCTTTGAAAGAGGTGATGAAGGGCACAAGGGACTATCAGGCCCACCATCACTGGGTAATCTGCCATGAGCCTCTGTGTAGATCCAGACCCTCCCCTGTTTGCAGTTCAGCATGTGATTCCTGTGGATGACTGACAAGGGCAGACTTGTAACAACATTATTTCAGGGAGATGGTGACCAGGCATCATAAATTCCTTTTTTAATAGTTTATTGCAGGTTGTAGGCTATTGACAACGACTTTATTTTACAACATGAAGGAAAATAGATCCTTGTTGCTGTTAGTCTCTAAAACCACCTTATGACATTTTAGTACCCTCTGAGAAAACCTAGCCTTTCATGAAATGAATCATAAATAGTTGAGTTAGGAAAACCAACTCAACTATTTAAAAAGGAGAGGGAGAAAGGGAATAAAAAAGAAGTATCTAAGATCCAAAAGAGATGCTCTAGGAGTCCCTTTCATGCAAATTAAATTTTAAGGAAACTTTTGTGGCTGTCTTTCTTTTCTGAGTGATAAGTGAAATTGAATGATAAATGTCTAAAAGTCTTAGCCGTAACTATGTAAAGAAATGAAAATTAGTTAGGAAGTAGCTCACTCTGAGATTTGAATGAGGAATTCAGTTTCATTTCATTTCTTATTCTGCTAGAAGTATATCATTTCACTACTAATTCCTTTCCACGAAAAAGAGACATTAAATTTTTCATTGACAGTCTCATATTTTGTTAGTATTACTACATCTTTACCTCAAATTATGAGGCAACAGATCTTTACCACTGTCAGTTCTTATAGCTTCAGACCACACACCAGTACCTATGTCAAAAATGTCTATCAAGAAATAGAAAGTAATTTTATGGACATTTAATTAGAGAAGAGAGTTTATAAGAGTGTGTGCATCCATTTTTCCTTTACTTTAAACATGTGTTGTTTTTCATTGTAAAAATATGTAAGTTCTCAAAATATCTTTTTAAAAAACAATTCTTATAAAACACATAGAGCTAGAACCATGCAACTCAGATACATATGTGACTAATTATATTTTTGATACATCTCTCTGCCTAATCATTAAATTTAAATGCCATATAATAATTTGTAATCCACAGTAAATTATTTCATAGAAATAATTTAAGAGGGCGGCTGACTAATGTGAAACAGTCTAAGTTTCCACCAGCAGTTGGCTGCCAAATGTTGTAAGAAAAAAAAAAAAACCCAGATATAAGTTGACATAAATTATAGTGAATATAAATCTCTAATGATCAAGTGGTTGTTTAGAGATTATCGCATTTAGGAGATAGGAACAAACGTATTAAACATCATGAAGTCTTTCCAGTTTCAAGTCTATGTATTAGGAAGCTGGATCTTTAAAATTCCCCTCAAAGCCTTTTAATTTCTTTGTTTGAGAAATTCAATGTCCCTCATTTCAAAAATATATTGTCATATTTTATTGAGCATAGAAAATAGAGGAAAAATCATATTTTAATGACAAGAGACGGCCTGTGTTCTATTTTTAAATGTAAATTAGAAAATCAACTAAGACTTCTAACTTTTTCAAATGTTCTTCTTGGAGTATTACCTTTGGCAAAAAGTCAGAATAATGCAAAGTGATAATTATTCAAATATTAGTTACGAAGAAAGTTTTCCCCCCCTTTTCAGATTCTTAGGTTTTGTGCAAAGCTGGAGACATCTGAGTGGAAATAATGTTGAGATTATAAAAAGCAGCAGCGCATGAGTGAAATCAGGCAGAATTGGCCTGACAGGGGGTCAGAAACCAGAAACAGTGACATGCAGTCGCTCAAATGGCAGCATTATTCAGGTAGAAATCCATAATTAGCTGAATTTTTTTGTGTTTAAAGGATTACTATAAAGTACAGGGGGAAAATAATAAGTCCGGTCAAGAAAATTAATTCCCTTCCCAAGTCTTCATCTTTTCCTTCAAGGTGTAACTCCAGAGAAAGACAATTGTGTCAAGGAAGGTTAGGGGACTAATTTTGAACACTGCCTTTTAAGCACATTCTAGAGGCCTATTAGACATCATGTAAACTGTAGACAGCAGCGTTTCTACCACCCCAATACTTAACATCTGTACACCAGCTTCTTGGGAGCAGAAATAGAGACATATGCATTTTAACATATTCCAGGAAGAAAGTCTCAGGGGAAAATCTACCTTTCACCATATATGGCCATTGTGCAGCTCCATCCAAGAACCCAGTACAGATACTGATGTAATATTGCCCCCACCCACCGCCCCTTGGGTTGGCAGTGGTTTAAGGAAATACTTTGGGGAGCCCCCTATGAAGTCTGTCTTCTAAAATGTGAATGGTGCTGATGGAAAGGGCTAAAATGTTTTTTTTCAAGCATGGATTGAACTATTAGCATGTGGGGTATGTCAGGGTATTTTTTAATCAATCTTGCTAAAAATATATATGGTTATAATAATTTACAGTTATTGTTTCTACTAAATATTTTATTTGTGCTTCAGTTTTTTTTGTTTTTGTTTTTGTTTTTGGTAAGTTGTGATCTTGACTTATTTCTTTGGGACACATCCTAGTAACCACCTGTCTAGTAATGAAAAAGAAGCTCTGTGGGATAGAGTGAATGCTAGGTCATATTTTCTAAGTGGCTTTGGGAAATTGTCCAACACAATTAGATTAAAACCTTGCGGATTATTAAAGAGGGGAAATGCAACTAATATGTGGAACTGCAATAATGGAATTCCAAAGGAAATATAGTGTTAATAATGATACTTTGAATTTTTTAGTAGACTTTGCATAATTACAATGTTGTAAAATTACCATATGTGAATGTAGTGGCCATTTAAAGAACATATAACAGACTTGGCAATGTAATCAAATAAGAGACTACGATGTTTTATTACAGAACTTGAATGGCATGCAGAGGAGGGGGACCAGAAGGCTCCAGTTCTAATTCTGCCCTGCTTTTACTAGCTATCTGACTGTGGCTAAGTCCTTTACCAGGAAGCAATGGTGATAATACCTATACTGCGTACTTCACAACTATTATGAACATCAAATTAGATAGCATATAGAAAGGCAGGGTGTGGTGGCTCACGTCTGTAATCCTAGCACTTTGTGAGGCTGAGGCAGGAGGATCACTTGAGGTCAGGAGTTCGAGACCAGCCTGGCCAACATGGTGAAACCCTGTCTCTACTAAAAATACAAAAATTAGTCAGGACTGGTGGTGGGCACCTATAATCCCAGCAACACAGGAGCCTGAGGCAGGAGAATCGCTTGATCCCAGGAGGCAGAGGTTGCAGTGCCACTGCATGTCAGTGCTAACATAGGGCTCCCACTGTGAGGAAAGTAATCAAAAGAACCCCACAGTGGTACCCCACTCAAGCTCTCTGGAAGGAGCCCTCTGGGCATTGAGGAAAGGCTGTGGCCCCTCTCATACATCATCCCCTGCTCCCGATGGACACTCTGTGTCCAGAATGTTCTCCAGGAGAAGGGGTCAGTAAGCTCATGCTCATGTAGCAGGCTTTGCTCTCTCAACGAATCCCCCTCTGCTTGAGGGTCTCTCACGTGTGCCAACTGATGAGATTTATTTTGAAAACATAAAGGCTTTTTTTAAAAGCCTTGTTGAAAGTTTGGCAATTCATTAACATCTCCACCAGAGGGTGAGCAGGAGAAAGGAAAGCTGGGAACACCAGTCTACCTTGCATTTCTTAGTACTTCTAGTACTAGCTGGCTTTGGTGGGAAAAGAGCAGACTCTTCTCAATGCCTCCAGAATCAGAATACATCATAAGAGAACAGAGAAGTTCCAAATCTCCAATGCCACGTGGCCTATTCTCTTTTAATGCAACAGGAGTGGGTCATCTGTTTTTCTACTCAGCTCATCCCTTTCTGCAAAATATATTATACTTCGAATGTGTTCAGTTAATTGTTACCCAGGAGTGATTTTAGCGCCATGGGGAGAAAAGGGGCCCTAAAAATGTTAATTATCTGGAGCATAGAGCTTAACATTCTGGATTCCAAGATGGTATTTAAGCCTATTTAGATTTTCTCTAAATTCTTTGAGGCTAATGCAACTTCTGAATGAGTCTAATAATCTCTAATTATTTGTGGAAATGGTAGATGTGAGGAGACCAGATTAAATCCACAGATAATCACAAAATCTCATTTTAGCCAGCAGCACAGCTCCTTTCCCACCAAACCCAGCTAACAGTAGAAGTACTAACTACTAAGAAATGCAAGGTGGACTGGAGCTCCCACCTTTCCTTTCTCCTGCCCATCCTCTGGAGGAGATGTTAATGAATTGCCAAATTTACAACGACAACAACAAAAAAATCCAGCTAAAAGGAAAGTGGAAGCTCAGGGCCACTACCCAGCCAGAAAAGGAGACGCTGAGGAACTAGAAGGCAGGAGTCCTATCATAAAGGAGCAAAGCATGTGCCCACACCTGAGCAGCTGGGCTACCGTTTCCAGAGGCGCAGTGCTGTCCCAACTTTCCGTACTGTCCCACTGACATCACCGTGCTCTGCCCAGTTTAACCAGCTTCATTCTTGGAAGGTGGTGCCACAGAACTGTAACCTGGGGCCTACTCTCCTGTCTCAAAGCACCAGATAAGGATCAGGCCAGGGATGGTCCAAGTGCTGTCCCCAGTTGACTAAGGATGAGGAAAGAAAGAGGAAGACAAAGACTTTGTCTGGGGGATGACTGTAAATCCCACAAGCCTTGGCTTTAGCGTTGCCCACAAAGATGTGATTTGATCTTTCGTACGTGTACGTGTATTTGTTCCCCCTCCTCCTTTTCCTGGGCCATTTTCATTTGGGTTGGATGCCTCTGGAGTGGAACTTTTGGCTAGTTTTGGTTTAAATGAGTTAAGAATTAAATTCGGGCCAGGCATAGTAGCTCTCGTCTATAGTCCCAGCACTTTGGGAGGTCAATGCAGGCAGATGGTGTGAGCCCAGAAGTTCAAGGCCAGCCTGGGCAACATGGCAAAAACACACCTCTACTAAAAATACAAAAGTTAGCTCGGTGTGGTGGTGCGCGCTTGTAATCCCAGGTACTCTGCAGGCTGAGGCGGGAGAGTCACTTGAGCTAAGGTGGTCGAGGCTGGGGTGAGCTGAGATCACCAGCTTGGGTGACAAAGTGAGAACCTATCTCAGAGAGAGAGGAAGAGAAATAGAGACGATTTGGTGAAGGAAAGAGAACCAGGTCACCATAACTTCTTGGAGTGGAATGACAGAAAAGTGTAGAGGTCTGTACTAAAAGATAAAAGAGCTGACGTGGAAAAAATAGAAAAAGGAAAAGGAAAGGTGGCGATCCAACTCTACAAAAACAAAACCAAAAACCTGTCTCCTGAATTTAAACTTTGACCACAGAGCTCAGAATCATAATTACTTTATGTTCTAAATGATGTCCTTCAGAATCCCACCATGTCAGGTCTCACTAGCTGCAAAATGGGGGTGACAAAGGGTCGCCAGCTGCAGGGAAGGTGGGTTCGGAGGCTGGGGGGTGGAGGGGAGCACAAGGAGAAGCTCGCCACCTTTCTTCCCAGGGCGGAATTCCCCAGGGTCCGAGTGACTTTCCGGCCGGTTCTGCTCTCCTGAGCGTCCCTTGCGGCCACTTCCAGGACTCGGTCCCCGAGTGACCGGGGGCGGCAGAGCCCGAGTGCCGAGGCGGCCGATCGTGGGCCTGTTCCCGGAGGTCGGGGGTCGTCTCCCGCGGACCTCTCCGACCCCGGCCAATTCCTGAGCCCTCCCCGCGCCGGGTACCCCCGCGGCCTCCCCCGCTGCCTGCGCATTCCTGGCTCCCGCGCTCCGGGTCCCTTTCCGCAGGCCCTGCGCGCCACGGCTCCTCTCTCCTGCCCCCCTGTGGCCGTCGGGGGGAAGATGCGCGGACGCTCAGGGACCCTGGCCGCCCGGGCCGCCGCTGCCGCGCCCTCGATGCTGGGCACCTGGGTGGTGTGCGGGGGCACCGCACTTATCCAGAGAGGAAAGGCTACGCTCGAGGAGGATGGTGCTGATTCTGCGGGACCGAGACTCTGTGGGATCTTCGAGAAGGTTCCGGCAGCTCCTCACCGTTCCCCCTTCCCCCCATCTAAGCCTGATGACCCAGAAGTGAGGACAAGAGGGAAACCTTCTCTCCCCAGCGCCGCGGGGCTGGCCGCTTGGAGAAGGAGAACGTGGCTCTGCACGGACGCAGCGCAGGGCATCTGCAGTGAGGAGGTGGGAGATGGGGGCGGGGACAACTTGGGGTTTAAGGCACCACGAGCAACTAACGTAGCCCCAGCTTTGCAGATCCGGGCTTGGGTGTTTATTTCATTTTAAGTTCCCCGTTTCACTGCCTGTACTAGCCTAGAGGGAGTTACAAATGACTTCCACATCCTGGTGATACGTGGGTTCGTGGCCTTTCCTTTAGCCAACCCAACAGCGAGGTTTCAGCTGCCAGAAAACGTGTTTCCCATCCAACATTTCTCACACAAGGGCAAAATATAACATGTCTAAAAATGGCGGGCTTCCTGTCTGGGGTCCCCTCTTCCACCCTGGTTCCCCACTTAGGAATACGACTTGAGGAACAAAGATTAGTTTGAAATCTATTTCTCCTTGGACATCCCAGATTTCTGCTGGTTCAGTGTCCCGTGTCAGGTGAAATTATTCATGCAGCTCTGAACAGAGTTGATAAGTCTTACTCCTTCTCCCTAGGAATTCCGACTGGATTTAAATCACTCCCTGGTTGCTGCAGAAGGTCTGTGTTTTATGGAGTTCTCTAGTGAACTTTGAAGTATTTGCTTACCAAAGCCGCTTCTCAGCTTCCAGCTCCTGAATAAATTACCTGCCCCTTCTCTCTGCTGCCACTCCCCTGCCCTCCTCAAATATGAACAGTGGGGATGTTTTCTGAACAACAGCTTGGAATGAGGGCTCTGGAACTTATCAGTCAATTGCCAGCCCTGGGACACCCATTTGCAGCCGTGGCTGACTGGAGGTTTCTAGTGGCTAATGGAATAGACAGGGAACAGGAGCCTGTGGACTTTATTCCGTTCACAGATTTATCCCTCACTCACAGAATCACCATTTACTATCTTAATGTGTGTCGCCATTTACTATCTCAAGCCTGGTTGCTTTGTCAAGGAAATGGTCATTAGAATCCTCATTTAGAGAACACATTAAAATCCTCGTGTTAAAAACATCTTGAAGCTTTTCTGAGGATTGCCACTTGTCAGAGGTTAGTGCTAATTGATATCAGGCAGGTCTGCAAAGGCTGAAGACTGTAGACTTCTATTTATTTTGTCCTTTGCGTAAGGGCTAGGGAGGGTAAAGGGAATATGGGCAGCTAAGACCCTTGGGTGAGCCAAGAGGCATTTTGCATTATGTCCCAGCAGCTTAGAAAGTAGTTTTGTCCAGCATCCTCTATGAACAGGATGGGGTATGGCTAATTGTCCATTTTGATGTCTGCCAGGAAGATGCTTTCGTTTCTGTCCCAAATGCTTAAAATGTCACTAAAATCACCATTTCCTTCCTTCATGCAATGTGTTAGAGAGATCATTAAAGATTCCCCACGCGGCTCCAGAGCAGCCACTTCTGGGGTTGTGATTTATCACATTTCCATAATTCACTTCATTAGGGGCCTCTGCGGCTTGAGGATGCCTTGACTCTCTCACTGGGCCTTCCCGGACATGAACAAGGATCCCATTACCCTTTTCTTACTTTGAGTTTTACTAAACCAACAACATCATCAACAACAGAAAGTAAAACAAACAAAAAATTAAAATATACAAAAGCAAAGACATCTGGCATATTTATAAAGCACAGATTTCTTACCCTAAAATAAGTGAAGCCTGTCCCAGACTTGGCTGATCCTGCCTCTGGCTGGGCTCACGGCTTCAGCCTCCTGTCCCCTGATCACTGCTGCTTCATCGGAGGAAGCTGCTCCCTGGTTTTCTTCTTCAGGGGGCTTAGAGCATGGCTGGATGCCCACTTTTGTATGTGCTCTACCCCATGGCCGCTGAGCCTGAGCAGTGGTCCTCTGGGGGGAGAAAAGCCTTTCCCAGTCAGGTCTCAAGGCTCCTCCCTGGGCCTCTTGGCAGCCCTAGGCGCTCCTTGGGCAGCACAAAGTAAGGTTCAGAGCCCTCACCTGCCACTCTGTACTCTCAGGCAGCCAGCCCAGGCTGTGGGTGCTGGGCCCCATCCTCCCAGAAGCCTGCCTACTTTCTATCGACCCCTCCCCTCCCCACCTCTCCCCCAGCCAGCCAACACCACTGAAAACCACCTGTTTTGTGTTTTGAAATCCTGGAAACACCCCCATCCTCCACCCTCCCAGACCTCCCACTGTGTTCCAGTTTCCTGTTCAAACTCCAGATTTGAGTTCTTGACTCATTTGAAGAACATTAAGAAGTCACAAACCCTGAACTTGCTGCAAATTCAAGTCTTTTCTTCTCTGCTCGGGTTGCCAATGGTCCCCCTCTCAGGGGAAGGGGAGTCTTGTAAAATTCCAAGCCTGGCAGCCCCCAGAGGTGATCTCAGACTAGTCAGATATCAAGTACCTGCAAAGTCACAGTCATCTCTGCAGGGCACCCGGTAACCAATTAGTCCCCTTGAATGTTCTAGGAACAATTTTAAAAGCAAAAACTATGACCCTGTTATGTCATCTACTGTAAAATCACAACCACAGACAAGTTCACACACAAATACTAACACAAAGAAAACTACTGAATTCTCTGATTGGCAGACTGGCAGTTTCTGAATGTTCTGGTGATGCTAATTTGTTCAATAATCTCCTCCCCCTCCTCCCCCTCCCCCTCCTCCTCCTCCTCCTCCTCCTCCTCCTCTTCCTTCTTCTTCATTCTTCTTCTTTTTTTAAATTATACTTTAAGTTCTGGGATACATGTGCAGAATGTGTAGGTTTGTAACATAGGTATACGCGTGCCATGGTGGTTTGCTGCATGCATCAGCCTGCTTGTGTTCTCTCTTATTTCCTTGAGCAGTGGTTTGTAGCTCTCCTTGAAGAAGTTCTTCGCATTCCTTGTAAGTCGTATTCCTACGTGTTTTATCTCTCTGTAGCAATTGTGAATGGAAGTTCCCTCATGATTTGGCTCTCTGTTTGTCTGTTAATGGTGTACAGGAATGCTTGTGATTTTTGTACGTTGATTTTGTATCTTGAGACTTTGCTAAAGTTGCTTAGCAGCTTAAGGAGACCAGGGGCTGAGAATATGGGGTTTTCTAAATACACAATCATGTCATCTGCCAACAGAGACAATTTTACTTCCTCTCTTCCTATTTGAATAATACCCTTTATTTCTTTCACTTGCCTGATTGCCCTGGCCAGAACTTCCAGTACTTTGTTGAATAGGAGTGGTGAGAAAGGGCATCCTTGTCTTGTGCCGCTTTTCAAAGGGAATGCTTCCAGCTTTTGCCCATTCAGTATGTTGTTGGCTGTGGGTTTGTCACATACAGCTCTTACTGTCTTGAGATACATTCCATCAATACCTAGTTTATTGGGAGTTTTTAGCATGTAGAGGTGTAGAATTTTATCAAAGGCCTTTTCTGCATCTATTGAGATAATGGTGGTTTTTGTCATTGGTTCTCTTTATGTGATGGATTATGTTTATTGATTTGCATATGTTGAATCAGCCTTGCATTCCAGGGATGCAGCTGGTTTGATGGTGGTGGATAAGCTTTTTGATGTGCTGCTGGATTCAGTATGCCAGTATTTTATTGAGGATTTTCTTGTTGATGTTCATCAGGGATAGTGGCCTGAAATTTTCTTTTTTTGTTGTGTCTGTCAGGTTTTGGTATCAGGATGATGCCGGCCTCATAAAATGACTTAGGGAGGAGTCCCTCTTTTTCTATCGCTTGGAATAGTTTCAGAAGGAATAGTACCAGCTCCTCTTTTTACCTCTGGTAGAGTTCGACTGTGAATCCATCTGGTCCTGAGCTTTTTTTGGTTGGTAGGCTATTAATTACTGCCTCAATTCCAGAACTTGTTATTGGCCTATTCAGGGATTTGACTTCTTCCTGGTTTAGTCTTGGGAGGGTGTATGTGTTCAGGAATTTATTCATTTCTTCTAGATTTTCTAGTTTATTGTGTAGAGATATTTATAGTATTCTCTGATGGTAGTTTGTATTTCTGTGGGATCAGGGGTGATATCACCTTAATCATTTTTTATTGTGTCTATTTGATTCTTCTCTCTTTTCTTTTTTTTTAGTCTAGATAGTGTTCTATTTTGTTGATCTTTTCAAAAAACCAGCTCCTGACTTCACTTATTTTTTGAAGGATTTTTCATGTCTCTTATCTCCTTCAGTTCTTCTCTTAGTCATTTATTATCTTCTGCTAGCTTTTGTATTTGTTTGCTCTTGCTTCTCTAGTTGTTTTCATTGTGAAGTTAGGGTATCAATTTTAGATCTTTCCTCCTGTGGGCATTTAGTGCTATAAATTTTCCTCTAAACACTGCTTTAGCTGTGTCCCAGAGATTCTGGTACATTGTGTCTTTGTTCTCATTGGTTTCAAAGAACTTACTGATTTCTGCCTTAATTTCGTTATTTACCAAGTAGTCATTCAGGAGGAGGTTGTTCAGTTTCCATGTAGTTGTGCAGTTTTGAGTGAGTTTCTTGATCCTGAGGTCTAATTTGATTGCACTGTGGTCTGAGAGATTGTTTGTTATGATTTCCATTCTTTTGCATTTGCTGAGGAGTGTTTTACTTCCAATTATGTGGTCAATTTTAGAATAAGTGAGATGTGGTGCAGAGAAGAATGTATGTTCCATTGGTATGGGGTGGAGAGTTCTGTAACATGTCTATTAAGTCCACTTGGTACAGAGCTGAGTTTAAGCCCTGAATAACTTTGTTAATTTTCTGTCTCATTGATCTGTTTAATATTGACAGTCAAGTGTTAAAATCTCCCATTATTATTATGTGGGAGTCTAAGTCTCTTTGTAGGTCTCTGAGAACTTGCTTCATGAATCTGAGTGCTCCTGTCTTGGATGCATTTATATTTAGGATAGTTAGCTCTTCTTGTTGCATTGATCCCTGTACCATTATGTAATGCCCTTCTTTGTCTTTTTTGATCTTTGTTGGTTTAAAGTCTGTTTTATCAGAGAC
>NW_016107365.1:2855404-2863970 GCF_001604975.1 Cebus imitator | reverse complement strand
AACAACACTTAACTGGCTTATAAAATAACAGCATTTTTCCTAGAAAGAAACAGGTTCCCCTCCTCTATGTTGTTAGCAGATTCAGGGCCCTTTTATTTTTAAAGCTATGGCAGCTAAACAGTTAAGCTGGTTTGCAGAAAGAGCTGCCTTTTGCAGAGAAAATTAGCAACAACTTTTTTGTTATTAGCTCTTGAGATAGCTTATAGTCACTGAATACAGGTAGTAGCTTTCCTAATACAAGCACCAAGTTTTTCTATTATTTGAGGGATAGCAAAGTTGAGGGTTATAGTCCCATTGATGCCCGGGTAAATTAGACTTAGGAGGAGTTACTCCCCTGAGGATCTTGTTGGAAAAGCAGATGTAGATCTTCTAAGGGCTCGCAGGTGTACGAAGGGTCATCTTGAACTTCAGGCTGCGGAGTGGAGCGTCTGTGACTTTCCTCAGTAGGTGTCCAAGGCTTCAGCCGAGTGTGATGAATCCATGAGTCAACCCCCACCGCCTTAAACTGCCACTGGGGTGAACAGAATAACCAAAAATGGTCCTTCCCAAGATGGGCCTAGACAGGGAGAGTCTGAGGGGAGAGACTTAACAAGCACCAAGTCTCCAGGGCGGAACACCTCTTTCCCTGTTTCCCTAGGGTGTCCTTCAGGCAAAGTCTTGAGAACCTGTTGGTACTTAGCCAAGGAGGTTATATCTTTTATTAGATCTGCTGTTTCCTTGTCTGATACAAGATCATTAGTAAGAAAGGGCTGTCCATAAAGCATCTCATAAGGACTGAGTCCTATTTTCTGAGGAGAGTTTTGAGCTCTCAAGAGTGCTATTGGTAATAGAGAAGGCCGTGAGAGGTGGGTTTCCTGTGCCAGTTTCTTTAGGTGTCTCTTAGGAATGTCATTCATCTTTTCTACTTTCCCTGAGGACTGAAGCCTCCAAACACAGTGGAGATGATACTGTATCCCTAGAGCCTTGGAAATTCCTTGGGTCACTGCAGCTTTGAAGGCAGGACCATTATTGCTTTGAAGACAGTGAGGGAACCCAAATCTAGGAATTATCTCATTAATCAGGACTTTTATTGCTTCTTGGGCTTTGACTGTTCTACAGGGGAAAGCCTCAAGCCAGGTTTCCACACAGACTAGCAGATATCGGTACCCCTGAGACTTAGGCATATGGGTGAAGTCCATTGGCTAGTCCCACCTGGGTAATGTCCATCTCGTTGTTCCCCAGGGGGAGCTTTGCAATGTGCCAAAGGATTATTTTTCTGACATACTTCACATGCTTTGACTATGTGTTGGACAACCTTGAAGTGACCTTTGTCTGTAAATATAGATTTTGCCATCTGATGTGTATTCTCTATACCCACATGGAAGGGTTGATGCAGAGTTTTAAGTACTTTCCACTGGCCGGCAGCAGGTAGAAGCACTTTTCCCTCCTCAGTGGCTAACCATCCTGAAGGAAGAGGATTGTGTCCCTGGGAGATCGCCCACTCTACTTCTTCTGATGAGCATTGAGGTCTGGTTCCTTGGAGTGGGTTCTCCCATATTAAAGGTCCTTCCATAAATGCTTGTCTAGCTGCCCATTTTGCCTCTAGGTCGGCTCGGCGATTGCCCTCGGCTACCTTCTCATCCCCTCTCTGGTGGCCCCGACAGTGTAAGACTGCTACCTCTTTTGGTTCTTGGACAGCTTGTGATAAGTCTAAAATGTCCTTGTGGTATTTAATGGGAGTTCCTGCGGAGGTTAGGAATGCTCTTTCCTTCCTTAGAGCAGCATGAGCATGCAAAACCAAGTAAGCATATTTGGAATCTGTATATACATTTTTTTTTCCTTTTCTTAATTTCAGAGCTTGGGTCAGGGCTATCAGTTCTGCCAGCTGGGCACTGGCACCAGGAGGAAGGGAATTGCTTTCAAGCACTGTTTGATCACTGACTACTGCATATCCTGCTTTTCAAACTCCATTTTCCATAAAGGAACTTCCGTCAGTGTAAAGGTTAAGGTCAGGGTTGGCTAGAGGAGTACCTAAGAGTTCTTCTCGAGCGGCATAGTTCTGAGCTATAATCTGCTGACAATCCTGCTGTGTGTCTGCTCCTATCTCAGGGAGGAAAATAGCTGGGTAGAGGGCTGCACATGTGCGCAGCTGAAGTGCAGGCCCTTCGAGCATTAAGGCCTGATATTTGAGGAGACGATTGTCAAACAGCCATCAGCCTCCGTTAGAGGCCAGAATTCATCCACATCATGTGAAGTCCATACAGTTAGATCTTTTCCTGGCACTATTTTAACTGCCTCTGAGACCAGTATGGCCATCGCGGCTACAACTTGTAAGCAGTGTGGCCAGCCTTTTGCTACTGCATCAATTGCCTTGCTTAGGTATGCCACCGGTCGTGGTGTGGCTCCCCGAGTCTAGCTGAGAACTCTCATGCCACTCCTGACTTCCCTGTAACATATAGGGAGAAGTCGTTCCTGTAGGAAGGCTTAGAGTTGGAGCCTGCAGTAGTGCCTGCTTCAGGGTCTGAAAGGTGCCTCAGCTATCTGGCCCCAGAGTACTAAATGGGTATTAGCTTTTTGTGTTTCCTTAATCAGAGTGTACAGAGGTTTTGCTATTTCACCGTATCTGGGAATCCACAATTGGCAAAAACCAGCTATTCCCAAGAATCCCCGTAACTGTTTTAAGGTCTTGGGTTGGGGGAAGCCCAGTATGGGTTGAAGACGTCCCTTATGTAGGGCCCGAGTGCCCTTAGTCAAGACCAACCCTAGGTATTTTGCCTTCTGCCTACAAAGTTGGGCCTTCAGTTTGGAAACTATATATCCACAGTTGGCAAGGAAGTTTAGGAGGTCCTGAGTGGCCTGCTGACACTGGGCTTCTGAGCTTGCCGCTAAAAGTAAGTTTTCCAGATATTGAAGAACCTCAGCACCTGGATGTGAGAAACTACTAAGGTCCTGAGCTACAGCCTGGCTGAACAGGTGGGGCTGCCTCTAAAGCCCTGAGGTAACACTGTCCAGGTGAGCTGAGAACTCTGGTCTAACGGGTCTTGAAAGGCAATCAGAAACTGAGAATCAGGATGAAGTGGTACACAGAAAACGGCATCTTTAAGGTCCAGAACTGTAAACCATTGTGCCTCTCCTGGTATTTGAGAGAGCAAGGTGTAAGGATTAGGTACCACTGAGCATAAAGGAATCACAGCTTCATTAATAAGTCTAAATCCTGCACCAGCCTCCATTGTCCATTAGGTTTCTGCACTCCGAACATTGGAGTATTAGAAGGGCTGTTACAGGACTTCACTAGACCCTGAGCTTTTAAGTCCCTTACAATATCCTGTAGTCCCTTTTTGGCTTCTGGTCTTGGGGGTACTGTCTTAGGCAAGGAAACGAGGTAGAATCCTTTAGCCTTATTTGAGTTGGGCATGCATTCTTTGCCCATCCAAATTGTCCGTCCTTTCCCCAAATGTTGGGATTAATCCCTTCTTGAAATAATGGGCATCAGAGAGGGATTTCCTCCCTAATGAGGTTCGTATAGATCATGGCTCCTGCTCTGGCCAGCAGGTCCCGCCCTAGTAAGGGAGTGGGTCTTTCTGGCACAATGAGGAAGGCATGGGGGAAAAGTATATCTCCCCAGTTACAGCTTAGGGGCTGGGAGAAATATCGGGAGGCTGCTCGTCCTAGGACTCCTCGGATGGTTACAGACTCAGAGGACAACTGTCCAGAACAGGAGAGTGAAACAGAGAAGGCCATGCCAGTGTCCAGGAGGAGATCCACTTCCTGGCCCTCTATGGGCAGCGTTACCCAGGGCTCACTTAGGGTGATGATTCGAGCTGGCGCTTGCCCCAGGCACCTTCAGTCCTGCCATTGGGTCATTTGGTTAGACACCTCAGGCCCTGAGAATCTTTGCCCCGGGACAATGTGCTTTCTAGTGATTTCCTTGGCACAGCAGGCATGGATGAGGTGGTGGCCCATTCCTCTGGGGACAGTTTCTTATAACGTCCCTTCAGACCACACTGGTAACAAGCTTTACTAGCCTGGCAGCTAGCCCGAGCCTTTCCCTCATTTGAGCCCCTGGAGTCTGCTGCCTGAGGGCCATGACTAAGGCCGCAGGCTTTCTCTGGTCTCTCCTGTTCCTTTCAGCCTGTTCCTCCTGGTCTCTATTATAAAACACCGAGGTTGCCTGGTTCAGCAATGATTCTACACTCTGTTCTGGTCCCAAGGCCACCTTCTGAAGCTTCCTCCTGATATCTGCTGCTGACTGAGTAATAAACTTGTCCTTTCGTGCTAATTGACCCTCAATAGAGTCTGGTGACAGGGGAGTGTACTTTCTTAAAGCCTTTCACAATCGCTCAAGGAAAGTTGTTGGGTTTTCTTCCTTTCCTTGAGTTACAGTGGACAACATTGCGTAGTTCATTGACTTCTTCCTAATTCACCTTAATCCCTCAAGTGTACAGGTCAGGAAATGCTTACAGCTCCAGTCCCCCTGTTCTGAATCCAGATTCCAGCAAGGGTCCATGCCAGGGACTGCCTGTGTACCTGTGGGATCCATGCCAGGGACTGCCTGTGTACCTGTGGGATATCTATCTTTATCCTCTGGTGTCATCAGGTTATGTGCCTGACAAAGGTACCAGGTGTCCCCAAACTCTTGAGCTGCTGCTAGAGCAGCCTCTCTCTCATTGCTGGTTAGGGTTTGATTAAGCAAAAGCATGACATCCTTTCAGTCTAATTCGAAGGACTGACCCAGGCCCTGCAGAACGCCTATGTACTTGTCTGGGTCATCTGAAAACTTTTCAAAGTCCACCTTAATTTGCTTTATGTCAGAAAGTAAGAAGGAGGTGTGCACCCTAGTTGGGGGCAGAGTTTGGGCATCCGGGTAGCCTGAGATGCCCTGGCTGTCTTGGCCCTCCCTGGCTCCTGTTGGGGTACAGGAGCTGAGGCGCTCTGGTTGGCACTGGTGGAGATAGTTGCCACAGGGAGTCCCACATGTGGAGGCAGTCCTGAGGAGGGCTGAACAGGGTAGGGGGCACAGGCCTGACAGAGCTGACGCTTATTCCTTAGGGAAAAGAAAAGTTGCACCTAGGGGACCTCAAACAATTTACTTTCGCTTTTACAATACAGGTCTAATTGTAGAATAGTGTCATAATCTATACTTCCCTTTGGAGGCCAGGTTTTTCCACTCAGCAGCAGGTATTTTGGCCACTCTATTCGGCAGAGAAAGATGAGCCACTTCTTCAAAAGTCATGTATCAAATTGGTCCCAATTTTCCGGTATACATTTTAATGGGGACTTTAGCTTGGGAATAGAAGCACCCATCTGAAATTGAACAAAAGGGATGCCTGCATCCCCGGCTAAAAAATTACAGCTGCTTCAACCTGAAGGGTCCCCCAGGTAAAATGGGTACTGAAAGGAAACGTCTTTCAGTCAGTACCCCGAAATTTTGGGTGCCCAAGATGCATACATAACCTAATGAAGCCAGAGGAAAAGGATAGATATCCCACAGGTACACAGGCAGTCCCTGGCATGAACCCTCATTGGGATCTGGATTCAGAACAGGGGAACTGGAGCCATAAGTATTTCCTGACCTGTATACTTGAGAGATTAAGGCAAATTAGGAAAAAGCCCATGAACTGCGCAATGTTATCCACCATAATTCAAGGAAGGGAAAAAAACCCAACAGAGTTATTTGAATAATTGCCAGAGGCTTTAAGAAAGTACACTCCCCTATCACCAGACTCCATCCTATCAGAGGGCTTTCCATGTACTGGATTTGAATCAGGACCCACCAGTGTCATGGACTCACACCCACGGCCTGCATGACCTCCAGTGACCACCATAGAGGCATGGAAGGAAAGGAGCTATGGGATTGGGTAGTAATCGTACCAATGATCTCCAACGAGGCCAGTGAGGCCCAGGAGATGGGTACCAATATTTCCAGCAAAGGTCCAATTTTTGCAGGCTAATTTATAAAACTGCCCTAGAAGGGTAAGCTTCTAGGGAGGGGCCATTAGCACACACAATTCAAAGAAGCAGGCTGGGCCATGCAGCCACCCCGCCCATTCAAGTGCCTTTTTTACACCGCCTCCTGCCAGAGGAGAAAATTTGCCAAGCCCCGCTCGGGGACCTGCCCCCACCATGTTGCCTGGACCACGGGCACACCCTAGGCCACTCCCCAAGCCGCTGCCCACACAGGGACCCGCAGCCCCCAAGTTGCTGAGACCATGTGCGTGCCCTGGGCCACTCCCCTAGCCACAGCCCACACAGGGACCCTAGGCCAGCAGGCGCGCACCCTGGGGGAAGTTCCCTTGTTCTGTCCCTGACTGTGGTTTTTTAACAGCGGCTTTCTGTGGCTTTATGCTGCCCCCAACTAGGGATCTGAACGTGTTGGCCAGTGAGCAAGCAAACCAGCAAAAGCATTTTCCCTGCGGTGCTTCCTTAAGCACTGCCGCTTTGCTCAGAGTCTCCGCACCCGGCCAGGGCGCACCTTGCCCCACCCCACAGCTCTTTTCCCGGCCCAGCTACCACTTACTGCGGGGCTGGGCTGTGGGTGGCCCCAGTTCCCGATTTGGCCAGCAAGGGGCAAAAGGCCTGGGGGCAGGGGGAGTGCACTCACTCCACCTCGCTGTTTCATGAGCCCAACACCTGGCCGCACCTGTGCACGCCCCGTTCTACCCCTGGTACAAACAGAGAGCGTT
Organism: Cebus imitator; assembly: GCF_001604975.1. NCBI lineage: Eukaryota > Metazoa > Chordata > Mammalia > Primates > Cebidae > Cebus > Cebus imitator. The sequence continues at coordinate 2,857,308 of NW_016107365.1, read as the reverse complement.
TGCTTGTCCCACCTCCCACAGGTTTTTTGACCAGAGAAGCAGCCGAGAGAGAGAGGAGAGAGCGAGAGAGAGGGAGAGAAGAGAGAAAGAGAGGGAGGGAGGGAGGGAGGAAGGGAGGGGGAGAGAGAAATACAGCTTGGAAGAAAAAGTGTGCTTTTAGTTCTGGCTGGCCAGTGCTGCTCAAGATGGGCCCCACCCCTGTGGCTCCAGACCGCTCCAGTGTTCTTAAAGACACAGTACAGAAAGCAAGTGTGAAACGTCCAATATCTTCACTTATCCCTCCGAAGTAACCGTTCTTTCTTACACATTACTCCTTCGTCCCACGTTGGGTGCCAATCCTGTAACCAGGTTTTTTTCTTGGGTGCTGGTGAGGCGCAGCTCCCCCGAGAGAATGCTGTGTGTTCTTGGTCTCCAATCTCTTAAAGAATAAGCGATGGGACCACGGCAGGTGCACCGTATGCTCGTAAAAGTAAATATTGGACCCAAGAAGTGTTGCAGAAAGGTAATTTTGTTTAGGTAGAGAAAAGAGAACAAGAGAAAGACTTCCATGAAGAGTGTGGAAGGGGATTCCAGAGGGGAAATCCGGCCAGGGGTGTGGTTACGGACTTTTATCCTGGGAGGAACCCCCACCTTCTCCAAGACGCTGGGTCAATGAAAGGAGTTCCTTAGAACTTCCGTTGGAGTGATTGACTTTTAGTTTCTTCCCGTGCCCATGAAATTCAAACATAAACCGTTAAATCTCCCAGATGGAGAGAGATGGGAGGGGGGCATGGTGCTGGGAAATTCTTACCCTTAAAACTATGCCACCTCATGGACCTAGAAAGGGAACACATTGCCTCGCAAAGATGGCTGCTTGTTTCTTCCTCTGGAAACTTTGTCCTATAGCGGCACCTGCCACATGCCAGCCGGAGCTCTCCTGTATGAGGTGTCTGTTGACACCTGCTAGGAGGTGTCTCCTAGTCTGGAGGCACAGAGGTCAGGGACCTACTTGGGTAGTCAGTCCCTTAGCAGAGCACAAGCACTGTGCCGGGAGACCCACTGCTCTCTTCACAGTCAGCAGGCAGGAACAGGTAAGTCTGCTGAAGCTGCGCCCATAGCCGCCCCCTCCCCCAGGTGCTCTCTCTCAGTGAGAGGGGAGTTTTATCTATAAGCCCCTGACCGGGGCTGCTGCCTTTCTTTCAGAGATGCCCTGCCCAGAGAGGAGGAATCTAGAGAGACAGTCTGGCTACAGCAGCTTTGCAGTGCTGCGGTGGGCTCCACCCAGTTACAACTTCCCTAGCTTTGTTTACACTGCAAGGGAAAAACTGCCTACTCAAGCCTCAGTAATGGCAGATGCCCCTCTTCCCACCAAGCATCCCAGGTCGACTTCAGACTGCTGTGGTGGCAGGGAAAATTTCAAGCCAGTGGATCTTAGCTCTCTGGGCTCTGTGGGGTTGGGATCCACTGAGCCAGACCGCTTGGCACCCTGGCTTCAGCCAGGGTCAGTTCCCCGACCCCTTGCACTTTACAGATGAGGCAACAGTGCACTCTGCTTCAGCACGCCCTCCATGGGCTGCACCCACTGTCTACCCAGTCCCAGTGAGATGAGCTAGTACCTCAGTTGAAAATGCAGAAATCACCCACCTTCTGCGGTGATCTCTCTGGGAGATGCAGACCAGAGCTGTTCCTATTCAGCCATCTTGCCAGCCCTCTTCTTTCTTCTTTTTCACCTTCCACCAACATTTGCTATTAGGCAGGTGGGAGCAGGTGTCATAGTTTGGAGAAAATCTTTTGGAAGATAACAAATTTGAAATCAACAAAGCTCTCCCCATGTAGAAGGCAAAATAATGGCCTTCTTCCTAAATGTCCACTTCCTAATCCCCATAACCCGTGCATGTTACCTCACAAGGCAAGAAGGACTTTAC
>NW_016107365.1:2793943-2855374 GCF_001604975.1 Cebus imitator | reverse complement strand
ATCCTGAGATGGGGAGATTATCCTGGATTAGCTGGATGGGCCCTATGTAATCACAAGTCTCTTTACAAGTGGAAGAGGGAGGCAGGAAAGTTAGGGTCAGAGAAATATTTGAAGATGCTAAGCTGCTGGCTTTGAAGATGAAGCAAGATGGTGAATCAAGGAATGTAGGAAGCCTCTAGAAGTCGGAAGGGTCAAGAGCTTTGAATAGAGTCTTCCTAGAGCCTACAGAAAGAGCATAGCCCTTGCCAACATCTTGACTTTAGTCCAGTGAATCCCATTTCAGACTTCTAACATCCAGAACTGTGAGATAACGAATTTGCACTGTTTTAAACCACGAAATTTGTTGTAATTGGTTACATCATTAGGAAATTAGCAGTTTCCATTAACTTGTTTATGTGGCTTGAGAAAAGAACACCTTTTGGATCTGATGGGAACCCTCTGGTACAGCATGAAGAATAAAACGCATCCCATTTATTTTTTATTCAATAGCTGTCATTTGTCATTTGCCCACTGCCTATGGTACGCCAGGACCTGTGCTAGTTATGGATATACTAGCAAGAACGTTTTGAGGTAAGTGTCATTTTGCACTTTTTACAGAGGAGGAACAGGCTCAGAAAAGGTAAGTAAATTCCCCAGAGCTAAACGTGAATAGCTGATAGGTGGAGAGAAAGGATACAAACTCGGCTTCAGTGGATTCCAAAGCCCTTACTGCTTCCTCTACTCTTTCTCAGAGCGCAGCCATGGCAATGCTGGCTCAGTCAGAGGACTGCCTTTTCATGGGGGGGACTCCTGCCATCATAGGTAGTGAGCCACAGTCAAAACCGCTGGTTGGAAAGCTCCTTTTGGTTGCAAATAAGATTTGGGTTAAAAGTTCCTCAGTGGCATCTTCAGAAATTCTTTATTGGTAAACTGGACTTAGGTTCAGTTAATGCACGGAACTGTGTGTTGCTTCATATGATAAAATATCAGTTTTAAAGCTCAGGATGTAGGGGATTCACTGTCCTATGACCAGCAGCACCTCAGTCCTGTGCTGGCTACACAGAAGTCCCACTTTCCTTGGTGAGGGGTAAGAAAGGCAGTGGGGAAGATCTGGCCGATGTCCTCTTTGCCTGGATCCAGTGAATCTCAACCCCAGCTGCACATTGCAGTCACCTCAGAAGCTGAGGTGTGGGTGGTCAAGCCCTACCCCAGTCAGTTAAACTCCACCCTGTACAGTAGGGCCTGGGTGCCAAGGGACTGTTCCATCTCCTCAGGTGATAGAGGCCTGCTGCCAGAGTGTGTGCTTATCTGGATGTGCCAGCCTGCTGGCCCAGAAACCACAGGAAGGACCTACAAGAGTCCCCGAGTGCCCCTCACAGAAGAGAATGTGAAAGCCTCATTCACAGGATGTTAGCGGCTGGTAAAGCACATCAGACCTCTCCCTGGATGGGATCATTTAACTCTCAGGCATTTTGACAGGGAACTGCAAGTCTGAGGTCCGCAGGAATAAACTGTTATGGTTGGATGGTAGCACTCTGGCATCAGAGGAAGGGTGTGTGTGAGTGTGAGTGTGTGTGTGTTGCACCAATATGTACATGCAGGTGTATGTGTGTGCATTTGCACTAATTTGTGCATGTGTGTGAGATTGTATGTGTGCAATTTGTGCAAGTGTGTGCATGTGTATGAGAATACGAGAGATTTTGGGCATGAATCCGAGAGTGTGCGAGTGTTGCATGGATGTGTGTGTGAGTGTGCATTCACATGTGGGAATGTGTACATGTCTGAGAGTGTGTGTGCACTTGTGTGACAGTGGTGGTGAGTGTGTGTATGTGAGAGTGTGTGTCTGAGTGTGAGAGTGCAGACACTCTGGAGAGTGCAGATCTTGCCAGCCCAGAATCGATCCACTGCAGTGGCCTCTAAACATTCTGAGGGTATGTGCCACCCGAGTGGGCCCTGAATCCTGCCAGAGAGCAGCTCAGGGAAAAGTTTACCTTGAGTGGTTCATTGAGCTCAGGGGTAGACGTTGTAAATTTCTTTCGCTCTATGACAGTATAATTAGCTCCCCCTCTTGTGAGGAATGAAAGGGCTGTGTGCTTCTGACAGCTGTGGGAGCCGTCTTCCTGCCTGGATAAATCTAGTCTCCACTGATACTGTTGCACCTGTTTAAACAAGGAACAGAATAGGTATTTATTTGAAGTTCAAGAGGCCATACGAGCCATGGCCTAAATATAGGCCTGGATATAATTATAAAGATACTTAATTCTTTGTTCTGAAAGATTTTTGCAGCCCACTATTCCCTCAAAGGCTTGGGCAGTTTCCTTTAACACATGTACCTCCCAGAACGAGTAAAGGCAGGGTGTGAGAATGCCTCCTGAAGGCCAGGCGTTGTGGAAGACCCCGGCCCTAACCTTGCTCATCGTCAGAACCACCCGGGGAAGACTCGATAAAGATGCAGAGCTCCAGCCCCTCTCCCAGGAACCGTCATTCCTGTGCTTTTGGAGTGGAGCCCGGGAATCTGTATTTTTAAGCTCCCCACATAATTCTAATGCTTACCCAAGTTTGGGAACCCTTGATCTAAGGCATGGTAGTGGGGGTGAGGGGAAGCAGTCCTTTCTGTGAGGCATTTCTGGGACCAGGTCAGGGATACTAATGATTGATATTTTCTGAGCACTCCTCACCTACAGGTACCCATGATGGTTACCATTTTGCAGATGAGGCAACTGAGCTGTTTCATTTATTTCTGTGTTGTGTACTGAACTGGTCATGGAAGCTTTTGAGACTCTAGTGAAAGCTTTAAACCTTCTTAGCATAAAACTGCACATGTGTGGAAGATTTTGCAATGTTGGAGGGTTCTTGGAGCCCCCTGAAGTCCATCCAAGAATGCTTGATAAGAATGGTTATCCTGAAGGCATTCTCTCAGGGCAGGCCACCAACAGGCACAGTAAGCTTGATCGGAGCAGCCTGAGGAAGGGCTTCAGGAGCACGCACGTGTGCAAAGCACATTGAGAGATGCTGCAGACACAGGAAATGAAGATGACATGCAATGAGCTGGAAAGACACAAGTGAACAGAAAGAGAGATAATATGAAGTTCAAGGTAGTTTATGCCAAGTCCTAAACAACAGGAGCCAACCAGCCCTGCAGCTCAGGGTAAAGGCAGGGCGTGAGAATGCTGGGCATTGTGGAAGACCCCCGCCCCGGTGACGAGTCATGCTCTGTGGCCTTGGTAGGAGTGCTGAGAGATCAGGAGGTGAGGCCTGGCCTGAGCTCAGCGGCAGGAGAGAATTCTGGGCAGTGGGGGGCTTGCAGAACAGCATCTCTTTTTTTTTCAGATGGAGTTTCGCTCTTGTCGCTCAGGCTGGAGTGTAATGGTGTGATCTCAGCTCGCTGAAACCTCTGCCTCCCAGGTTCAAGCAAATCTCCTGCCTCAGCCTCCCAAGTAGCTGAGATTACAGGTGCCCACCACCATTCCTGGCTAATTTTGGTATTTTTAATAGAGATGGGGTTTTGCCATGTTGGTCAGGCTGCTCTTGAACTCCCGACCTCAGGTGATCCACCCACCTCAGCCTCCCAAAGTGCTGGGATTATAAGCTTGAGTCACCACACCTGGCCTGTGAACAGCATCTCAAAGGAGAGGACAGTTTGGGAAAGGACAGAAGAACCACCCACAGGGCAGACACAAGGGGAAAACCCTGCCATTTGGTTTGGTTTTAAGGGATTCTGCATACTAGGAAGTTTTTTTAAAAGGAAGCGAGAGCAGAATAAGAAAATTATTTTTTAAATGTTCAAATGGGATGAGAACTTTTGTAGCCTTTTTATTTTTTATTTATTTATCTATTTTTGCACTGAGTCTTGCTCTGTCACTCAGGCTGGGTGCCATGTTGTGATCTCGGCTCACTGCCACCTCTGCCTCCCAGGTTCAGGTGATTCTCCTGCCTCAGCCTAATGACTAATTTTTGTATTTTTCATAGAGAGGGGGTTTCACCATGTTGGCCAGGTTGGTATCAAACTCCTGGGTTCAAAGCGATCCACCAGCCTCAGCCTCCCAAAGTGCTTGGATTACAGACGTGAGCCACCACACCCACGTGTAGTCTTTTTAAAAAATATGTTTACGATGAACAATTAAAGTATTGAAACACAAAACATGCTATATAATTGTTCTGTTCAGAAAAAAAAATACAGAATTTACAAAAAAATATTAACTTTCCCACAAGCAATGTAGTCCAGTAACAGGGCCAAAGTTGAAACCCCTGTCAGCTTCTCTGGGACTGTGTGCATAACTTCATTTGCAGATGGCGTCTAACTTGAAGTGCGCCTCTTTGTGAAAGCGGGGTTTGAGGCCTTTCCTCCCTCGCCCTGTGACAGGCCCTGCGAAAGGCTCTGCCTTAGTGTGCGGAGGGTCTGTGCCGGGATGTGTCCCTTTGGGTCCGATTGGAGAGGGCTCTGGGGCCCCGCTAGCGTTTCCTCCTTTGTCCTGTAGGGGGAGCCGCTGTAGTTTCACGGGATATCCGCTGACTCCCAGCGGCCGAGGCCAGAGCCCTGGGTCCGTGGAGGAAGCTGGAGCCAGGGGAGATGGGCAGGAAACGATCACAGGAGGCCAGCGCGAGGAGAGTCTGGGCAGGGGTCAGGAAAGGGCAGACTCCGACAGAAGAGGACTGTTCAGCCCTAGGGGCCGGGGAGAGAGAGACGAGGCCGAGAGGAACCCTGATTTTGCAGCAGGATGTCCGGGCAATGGTGGCTCCACATGCAGAACCAAAAGAATCCTTCGGGTCTGATGGGTAAAGGCAACAAACTCGGCGTGAGTCCTGCCTCACTGCGTGGGTCGTCTCAACTGTGCTTCCTGCCGAGCGCCGTGGTAGCTCCCAAAAAGAAGGGCGCTGTCGGGCAGGGTCCCCTGCGCGCCTGCCAAGGTATTCTCCCTGAAGAGTGTGCAGATTCTGCGGAGCACCTGCTTTTTTTCAGCTAGGAAGGTCCCAATTTTTTTGCTCTCGTCCCAGGACATGGCATCATCATATGAGACTTGGATTCTTGAAATTGGGAAGGTATTTCAGCAACTCGAGGACAAGTTGCAGATAAATGTAGATGAAAGTTAATCATAAGAAGACAATGCCAAGAGTGAATCTGTAATGCGAATGTTAGGTGTGGGTAGAAATATGAAATGTGCTGGCTAAAATGAACTCTTACTTTTCAGGAATAGCAGTAATTAATATAGAAAGAAGTTTGTGTGGAAGTAGAAGGAAGAGTGGAATCGGCTATCTATTTCCCATAGTGGTCCAGTTTGCTATGAATTTCAGAAATGCCAATCACCACCATCTAGGATAGTGAAATTATTTCTTAGGTAAATAAAATAATTTTCTATTTCCAAATGTAGTTGTTTTTTAGACCTAATTTCACTCTTTTTGCCCAGGCTGGAGTGCAATGGCGCGATCTTGGCTCACTGCAACCTCCGCCCCCCAGGTTCAAGCAATTCTCCTGCCTCAGACTCCCAGGTAGCTGGGACTACAGGTGCACGCCACCATGTCCAGCTCATTTTGTATTTTGAGTAGAAATGGGGTTTTACCATGTTGGCCAGGCTGGTCTCGAGCTCCTAACCTCAAGTGATCCACCTGTCTCAGCCTCCCAAAGTGCTGAGATTACAGGCATGAGCTCAGCCCCAAATATAATTTCTTTGTGTAAAAGCGAGCTTACTAAACAGACCCAGAAATTATTGTGAGATCCTATAACCCATTTTAAAAGACAATTGAAAGTATGCTGCATGTCTGATTTCCCATGTTGAGACAAAGCTACATATGACCACTTTTGAAGAACAATAGTAATATAAAGGTACATTTAGCTCTATTCTCATTTTAAAAGATGCTGTTATTTTAATCAACAAAACGTTATTCCTGGGTTTCATTCTCCTTTTTGCATGGAACTTCCTTAGTCCTCACAAATATGATGTTTTAATTATATGCTTTTGTATCAACTGGTAAAAAAAAACAACAAAAAACAAACTCCATCCTGTCTCCTCTAGAACAACTCAAAAAAAAAAATGATGCAGTCATCTTCAATTCTCTTCTCTTGTAAGTTTTGCTCAGAAATGGGATATGTGCTGGAGTCTGCTATAATCACTGTGAGAGCAATGCTGAGTGTTTCTGGCATGTTGGCCCTGTTCTAAACTATATACATTAACAGATTTAATCCCAAAACAAAACTTTGAAGAAGGTAGACTATTATACTATTTAGAGACAAGGAAAATAAGGCAAGAGTATAATGCCTAACGTCACTGAGCCAGTGACTTTAGACGGCAGAACCGAGATTGAGATGCAGCCCGTCTGACTCCCAGGTTCTTGCTCTTAAGTACTCCAGCATTGCATCTATCATTCCAGAACTCAAGAAATGCCCTTCGTTCGGTGGAGCACAGGGGCTCTGAGCTCTGGGAATTACAACTGATAACATCTCAACACAAGCCCAATGTCAACAGATTTTTCTCTCTGGTTTGTGGGTGTCTCAAAGCAAATAAAGCCATCACCTGGTATATAAGTGACAATCGCCTCAAGGCCCATGTAACTTCCCTGTTGTGTCTTCCCTGTGTTTCTCAGAAAGGAATCAGTTGGTATTTATTCGTTATATTTCCTTGGTTGTCTACTGTGGGGAAAAGAGTGACTTTATTTTAAATGTTAATCTGCCTAACCCCGACTCCAGGAATGCCTCCAACATGTACCGTTGATGTATTACTCTTTATGTAGGAACACCTGTTCACTCTGAGTTTCCTCCAAAACAATTCTTGATGTTGTTGCAGACACCATAGGATGTGATGTCTGTAGCCATCTACATATTCTTCCAGAGTGCACAAACTTTCCCCAAGATAAAAGCCCTGAGTCTGTGCGCAATTGCAGTGTGGAGATCAATCTCTGTCTTGTGGCTACCCAAGACCACAGTTCTCTGTGTAAGCGCCCCCTCATAAATCACCTCATATGGGCAAAACTGGGTTTGTCTGCCTCATTCTTGGGTTTGTTGGCTCCTTCAGCATTTGGGGGTTGTTTGCATATATGGCCCTTTCAAGGAACATCTACTCTGTATCAAATGTAGGAACAGTTCCTCATCTTAGAAATGAGAAAAACCAGTTCAGAACAAGGTAGTCAAGGTGGAGCTTCACAGAATTGAACATGGGAAGAGTGTCTTAAACCCTGGTGGCTTGGCAAGAGCTGACAAGGTTCCACCCTGCAGGGAGCATGACTGGTGTTTCGCAATATCCTCCTTTCCCCTCCTTCCTGGGTGTGCACTAGCGTCGACCTCTCAGATCCCTTGCAGCTGGGCAGAGACATGCAGCTAGTTCTGCTCAGTAATGTGAGTGGAAGTGTCATGCATTGCTTCTGGACTGGGCGGTTTTCCAGGTTCCTCCTCCCCTGCTGCAGCTAACATGGATATCTTGTATGGAGAGGGTGGAGTCAGGAAGAACACACGTTAAGTCACTACCTGAAGGACAGCTGCCTGGACGGTCACCTGGATCACAGTGGACTTTGCATGAATGAAAACATAAAAAGTGAGATTGCAGAGTTATTTGTTACTGCAGCAGAACTCAGCCTACCCTGATATACTCACCTCTTCTTGTCTCCTAGGTTTCCTTTTTTTTTTTTGTATAGGCAGTTTGCCAACCCCCTACATTCTCAGTCTGACTTCCTCATCCCACTCATCATGGGAGGCAAGCGCTACTGCTCATTGCACAGACAAGGAAATTCAGGTCACAGCAATGATGGCCCTGAGTCAATTTGGGAAGGTGTCTGGCTTACTCTCCATTCCTTACCCCCTGTCCACTGCCTATCTCCCGCTGGGCTCCCCACCCAGTCCTCTGTGGGATGCAAAGGGTGAAAGGGTTTGGAAGACTCAGGAGATGTGAGGCCCAGGTCCCACCACTACCTTGATAATGCTGAAAAGGGCAAGAATAGAAAAAAATCTCCCCTACTGAGGTGGACATCTGCTTTCCCCCCCGACCTGAGGAAAGAGGGCAGCAGCATCTTCCTGAAGGCTGTGACTTCCTAAAGTCTGTGAGGGTTTAATATGGAAACATCATGGAAGGGAGAGGGAGGGAACATGCCTTGAACCGGGGGAGTAGCCCGATATCGAGAGCAGTTCTGTCTTCTCCCAGACCTAGAGAGGGGAAGAGAGGGCCAGGGAATATGCGGAAGTTGAGATTTGGCAGCTAGTAGATAAGAAGCCTGCAGCCAGTGCGGGGAGGAGAGCTGTGAGGGCCTCTCCCAGCCTCCAAGGAGTGCCTGAAAGATAGGAGGGAGGCCTGGGGTTCGCCAAAGGCACAATGGTAAAGGCAACAACCCCAGGGTTGAAGGCTGTGCCCTCTGCCCCTCCCATGTTCTAGCCCCACCCAAGCGCAGGATTCCTGCAGGCTCCCAGATTGAGAGAAGGAATACTCTGATTTTTTTGGAGGCTAAATTTTGTTTCAGGGAGCTAAAGGAATGTGACATTTCTTGAATTGATATTTTGGCTTCAAGGATGTGGTTGACTACATAGTCACAAGACCTACACCATCACACAGAGCCCCACACTTAGAAGAGCCCCACACTTAGAAGAGGCCCACACTTAGAAGAGCCTCACACTGGTTTACTGGCCCGCTGTCACCACCTTGAAACTCCTAATAACTTTTGAACAAGAAACCCTATATGTTCATTTTGCACTTATGTGCAAATGATGTAGCCAGTCCTGCTAAAATGCATGCCTCTGGCATCCCCATGTGGCAGAAGTTTCAAGAGCCTTAAACCTTTAGGGGAAATCCTCACCAAGCGAGCTTGAGCAATTGATGAGAAGGTCAACCACAGGCCAAGCCACTACACATGCATCATGATGACCTCATGTTTGCTTGTGCGATTCGATTTCTGTAATGCTCCTCTGATGAAGGGGTTGGTTACAAACATCATTTCATGAGAATAGAACCAAATATAAGCTTAATAGGTATTATTATAAAGCTAAATATGAAAACCATGGTGGTGCATAGAAAGGGTAGCTGAAACGAAACCAAGCTGCTCAGGGGGACATTTCTGGGTGAATTCCAGTGGAGAGGGCTCAAAAGTGCCAGAGAGCCCTGAGCGGTTATGTGTCACATCGCTCCTGGCCTCCTCGGAGCAACCAGCCCTCTCCTAGCTGACAGCCTGGAGTGTTTCTGCAGAGGCAGCCTCCTCATGTTCATTGGCCTTTCATTTGTGCAGATCTTCAGACGTTATAAATCACTTTGGAGTCTTTGTATACATTTGGGACTGAATAATTTGCTTTTGAGGCTGTCAGCAGAGACCTTTATAATGTCCCTGCAGTTTGTTCCCAGTTTCCTGGGTCTTGAAAAGACCCCTTTATGGAGTGAAGACACTTTTTCTCAAGGTTCTGAAACTCTTGCTGCTCCAGCCTGAGGCTTCCAGAAGCTCCTTGCAGGTGCCCAAGTGCGTGGGCCTGCTGCCTGCACATGTACCCAGGGGGTGTGGGGTTTGGCGTGTATAGATGTGACCAGGAGCTAAGAGACCGGGGCACAGCCTCCCTCCAACACGGACTCTATTTCCCCACGCGCTCACTCCACCTCCCTCAACTGCAGTCTTCTTTCTCTGTATACTTAACACAGGGATCACTGCCTGTATTTTCTTAGCGGTACCGTTCATCGTTCACCCCTCACCCAGTAAAGCTTGCTCTGCTTTATGCCTAATGGTGGAGTTTAAGGCAGGTGAGGACAGCGTCTTGCCTCCAATTGACTGGAACAGCTGTTGGAGCTAAACCTAGGAATGGTCACATCCCATTGCAAGAGAGGAGATAGAGTGTGAACATCATGAAAATGCCAATGAGATAGGTCACAAAAAGTAGAATATTGCCAGTTTCATTTGTTCATTCTAGTTCACCCTGGTGGGCAGCTGAGCGTTCAGCTGTAGCCCGGACAAGGCAGGTTGACACGGTGGTCTTAGCTAAGTGCAGGGAGCAGCCCACATGGCGTGGGCAGAGACACTGGATCAGGGCAGAGGACAGACAGGGCACACATGCGCAAGCTACCCCAAAGAGCCCTTGAACCTAGAGGAAGGAATTGCTGCGTTACCTTAAGCAGGAGCTGGAGGCTGAGACCAATGTCCTGTGACCACTGTTCAGACCCTGTTGTGAGTGGTTGTGGTTGGGGAGTATGGGTTATACCAATGCTCAGGCAGAGGTGGCCACCAATGCCAGGCACCCGTGAGTGATCAGGAGAGGCTCCTTGGAGGAGGTGTATCTGGAGCTAAGCCTTCAAGGACAGGTGGGAATTAAAACAGGTTCAGAGAAGAGGAGAAGGTGTAGACTAGAGAAATGTAAAATTCTAAAGGTAGTTTAAGATAGAGGGAGTCACAAAATAGTATTGCTACTATGATTCCTTTTTTGTTAAAAGTATATGTGAATATATACATATACATACAGACACTCACATTATATATATAGGGAATGATGGAATGAAGAATGTACAGCTAGTGCTCAACTTACGGCCACGATTGGTTCCGACAGTCCGGTCGTAACATGATTTGGTCGTAAGCTGAGTAGGCTATATGCACGCGGAGATGGTAGTGCTGCCGGAAGCTGGTCCGCACTGTCGTACGCCCAGCTGGGCAACGTTTGCACTGCCAGACGCGGAGCAGTCGTGGCTAGCGATTGTGGTCGTAAAGTCGAATGGTCGTAAGTTGCATAGCTCATAAGTCGATCAATACCTGTATAACAAAATTTTAGCTATCTTGTCATTACAGGGTGGTTTTATTCTTTCTTTCTGCTCATCTGCATTTTCTAATTGTTCTACAGTAAGCATGTATTATTATTCCTACAGCACTTTTTTAGAGGATAAGGAATAAGGCTGCTCTAAGTCTCTCATGTGTAAGACGGTTCAGGTATGAAGCGATATCTGAAACTTCGTTAATTTCTACAGCTTCTAGTAGATATAACAGAATGACTAAGAGCACATACACTGAAGGTTTGATTCTGTCTCCACAGCTTGCTAGCTAGTCACATGAAACAGTGGTAGTACCTGCCTCTTAGGCTCCCTGTGACAATTCAATGAGATAGTGCATGCGAGACATCTCCCGCATGGGGAGCACGCAACACATGTCAGCTGTTAATAGCGGCACCTCTCTCTCTCTCTCTCTCTCTCTCGTTCTCTCTCTCTCTCTTTCTCTCTCACACTCCCCAAAACTTTATTTGAACACTGCTCTCAGCCATCCATGTGACAGTGCTGTCATAATCCACCCAGGGCTTCTCAAATGTTAACGTGCAAAGAAATCACCTGGAGATTTTTTTTTTTTTTTGAGATGGAGTCTTGCTCTGTCACCCAGGCTGGAGTGCAGTGGTGCGATCTCAGCTCACCACAACCTCTGCCTCCGGGTTCAAGCAATTCTCCTGCCTCAGTCTCCCAGGTAGCTGAGATTATAGGCATGTGCTACTACCACGCCCGGCTAATTTTTGTACTTTTAGTAGAGACAGGTTTTCACCATGTTGGCCAGGCTGGTCTGGAACTCCTGACCTCAGGTGATCTGCCCACCTCGGCCTCCCAAAGTGCTGGGATTACAGGCGTGAACCACCGCCCCCCAGCCAACCTGGAGATCTTGTTCAAATGTAGGCACTGACTTAAAAGGCCTGAGGTGGAGGCAGATTCTGCATTTCTAACAGGCTCCTGGTGATGGTCAGGAGATCACATTTTGAGATGTGAAGTCAAGGATGAATTAATGTCCTTTTAGGACTTCCAGGAACAGAATGCCCTTAAATGTTCAGATAGAACTTATCCTGTGGAGTCCCTTTTCTCTTAAGTAGCACTATGTCATTCTGTTCATTCATACACATAGGCACCTACTATGTGTAAGATCTTATGCGCTTGTTACAATACAGGGCCCCTGACCTTAAGGAGCTTGTATTCGGCATCTCAACGCACATGTAAGTGGCCCAGGAAACCGATCCTGGGTGCTCGGTGAGAGCTGCCTACAACAAATGAGAGCAACGCTCAGAGTCTATTGTAAATTCCAAAGAGAACTAAAGTCCAAATACTTACTTTGAAATGTTAAGGTTGAGCACATGCTCCAGATGCAGGGTTTCATTAATATGTCTTAACTTTACAATGAAGGTCATGTCTCTCTATATAAATACCTACTTTCTTAGGACGTGTGATATTGTGGTGTATTGTCATGTTTTCAGAGTGGCAGGTTTTTTCATTCCTCGTTAGTGGAGGAACCACTGGTTGAGATATGGACGTCATCTGGAACATAAACGCACTGGCTTGCAGTGCGCCACACCACCGGGCTCTTTGTTTAAGGAGTACGTTGATCTCATCTGGCTGCCTCTTGTGGGACTTTCAGCTCCTGCTTTATTCCATTTGAAGATTACTATTTGCTGTGGAAACAGTGATGTCAAATTGATGTGCCTGGGGCTTGGGGTCATGAATAGACACAAAATAGTTCATCTCAAGGGTGGGAGTTATTATTAGGTTTAGGAGTTGCCAGCTTGTGCGGGTTACCCACCCCAGGCCCTGCTTTTTGGGTGGAGCAGTCTGGCAAGATGTGAGGTGGTACACTTGGGAGAAAGTGTCCGTTCTAAATAGCACAGGTGAATTGGAACAGGTATATCATCCCTACTGAAACAGGACATGATCTACCTGCAGGCACAATGGGAGAAGAAGATAGACATGACTTGAAGTGGCACACTAAGACAAATGATCAAATGTTAGAATAATTTCAAAGATGGCTATTGCCCTAGAAAGCAAGAATCCTCCAGAACTAGTTACGCCCTTTCTATACTTTCACCACAGGCTAAGCGTGGTATCTCCAGTCTTATCAAGTCAAGTCTTACATGGCTTAATACCACCTCCCTCTGCCCACCCCACATTCTGCTGATTATATAAGGAGATCGCCTGGATTTAAATCCAGCTCTGTTACTTACTACCTGTGTGTACCTGTGTGAGAACTGGTAAGGTTTTCTTGTTTGGTTGGTTTTTGGTTTTTGAGACAGAGTCTCACTGTATTGCTCAGTCTGGAGTACAGTGGTGTGATCTTGGCTTACTGCAACCTCCACCTCCCGAATTCAAGCAATTCTCGGCCTCAGCCTCCTGAGCAGCTGGGATTACAGGTGTGCACCGCCATGCCTGGATAATTTTTGTACTGTTAGTAGAGACGGGGTTTTGCCATGTTGGCCAGGCTGGTCTTGAACTTCTGGCCTCAAATGATCCACCCGCCTCAGCCTCCCAAAATGCTGAGATTATAGGAATGAGCCACTGTGCCTGGCCCCAAGAGCTTTTTGGAGGTAAGAAATTTTCATCAAGCGAGGACACTTTGAAATGGAAACTCCTGGAAAATAGGGCTTTCCTGGGATCCTTGGAGTTGAACAGAGCTGAAGTTGGCTGAAGCTGCCATGGGAAACCATGGGAGAATAGACTAAGAGAGCCTTTAGTCCTAGATCACAGGGAGGGGCTATGTAAACAGGACTGCCCATATCAGATGCTAATTATGTTCCAGACATTATGTCATTTGATTCTCCCAATAAACCTATGTCATAAGCATCAATTTCATCTCAAAAATGTGGACCTTGAGTCTTTAGGGAGGGCATGAACCTTGCCCCAGTGTATTAGTTCATTCTCCTACTGCTATGAAGAAATACCTGAGACTGGGTAATTTATAAAGAAAAGAGGTTTAATTGACTCACAGTTTCACATGACTAGGGAGGCCTCAGAGAACTTAAAATCATGGGAGAAGGCACCTCTTCACAGGGCAGTAGGAGAGAGAATGAGTGACAGCAGGGAAATGCCAGATGCTTATAAAACCATCAGATCTTGTGAGAACTCACTAGCACCAGAACAGCACGGGGGAAACCACCTCCATGATTCAATTACCTCCCACCAGGTCCCTCCCACGACACATGGGGATTAAGGGGATTATAATTCAATGTAAGATTGGGGGAGGGACACAGCCAAACCATATCAACAAGACTTGGAGCCCATTTTGACTCCAGAACCTACTTTCTTAATCACTATTCTAGTCCTTAAAGAAAAGGACTGAACAGGAACCTTACCATTCAAATGTATTCTGCTAAAAGTGTTAGTTATCTCTTGATCCTTGAAACAAACCCACATCAAGGCCGGGTGGTAGAGGGCCCATCAGATCAGGGCCTGGGAAACAGGAAGGAGACCAGGCTCCCCCTGCCGGTTTTCACTGGTAAAGGCAATAAAATCGGAGATAGACCGGAGCCTGCAATAATATCATTGCCACCAATAATGAAGTGCCTATTAGGGCTCCAGGCCCATGCTAAACAGCAGCTGAGCCTCACAGCAACATTAAGAGGCTGGGACTATTAACCCCACTTGACAGATCAGAGAGACAGAGGCGTGACAATTTCTACGGACATGTTCAAAGTCAGCCAACCAGGGGCCAAGTCTTCTGGCTACAGGAAGTTGGCTGCTCTGCTCCTACTGCCTGTGGGCCAGAGACCTGCTGACTGCACGTGAGTGCTAGGCCACCTGAGGACCCAGACTGTGAACTCAGCCTCCATGCTGGCTCACCAGGACAGTTTCAGGAGGCCCCTTTGACTATTGCCTTACACAAGGCTAAAGATGAGCTAAGACCAGAATCCTCAAATTTAAAACCACTTAAGCTTAGAATGTTCCATTCTTTTCCATGTCCATAAGTCTCCCTCTCAGCACCCAGAGCCTTCCTCCGGACTGGTGGCTGCCTGCATGGTTTGCCAGCACAGCATCCACTCTGCATTTGTCCCACAAAGTACTGCGGAGTGCCTCCCTGTGCCTAACACTGGACCTTTGGTGGAGATCAGAGGGCTGTTTGACCCGGGCCTCCACCTTGAGCAAGGATGAGGCCACATCACAAATGCTGGTTTTGCCCATAAACTCATCCTTCAAGTTGATCCATAGTAATTAAAACTTCAGCAAAGAAAGAAAAATCCCCAGCAGATACCATAGATGGCAAACCTCTGCGTAGAAGCTCGTGAAAAACCAATCATCCAGTTCTAACGGCACCTGGATCTGAGAAGGAAAGGGACTTGGACTCCACAGACAGGGGGCAGAGATTTTATGAGTTATCCCGGTGAGGATAATGGGCATTGAAAAACTGCTTTGCAAACTCCGAAGTGATGCTTGAGTGTTTGTCAGTTGCTATTTTATTTACATAAAAAACATGTCTTAGACAATATCCAAGAAATGAAGACTAGGAACTAGAGTAGATTAAGAGGAGAGAAATCTGGGATCATGTAAACTCTTCAGGAGCCCCAAATAACAGAATGCCTTATTTTTTTTTACCAAGTCTACAGGGAAGCCTAGTCACAGGATGCTGAAGTGAGGGTCAGCTTCTAAAGATCCTTTCGACATGTCTTTTTTTTTCCCTAGAAGGTATCCTCATCTCACTAGTGTCCTCTGCTAACTCTTTGCATCTCCACCTCCACCCAGGGCTATGAAATATGTCTTTGCAGAGCATACTCAGCACAGCTACGGGGAGTGCCATTCACATCAAAGTCTACATGAATGAGACTACTGGGCCTTAAACTCAGCTGCATGTTGGAAACATTTGGAGGAACTTTAAACATTATTGATGTCCTAGTCCCTCCTCCAGGTTGTCTGATTTAATTATTCAGAGTTGCAGCCTGGCTTGGGACTTTTTAAGCTGTCTGTGTGATTCTAATAAGCTTGTGCTTATTAGAATAATAATATGAGAACCACTAAATTAGACTATGCTGTGAATGGTGCCTACAGGGGATGTGTGGTAGATAACCCACGTGGCCCTTCAGAAGAGCCCTGCCCACCCCAACTGGCCTGATGCAGTCCCCAGTGACCTGAACTTGCTAGTGGAACAGATCATAGACTAAATACATACTTCTCTGCCTTTTATGTTGTTTTCCCTTGGGTCGGGATTGGGGTTGAGGAAAGTGTAGGAACTGAACTCTGATCCTTTGAGAAATCCCTTACACTTCCTGCATCCTTCTGAGGAATGCAGAGAGGCAAGGGTCTAATCCTGCTGAAAAATTGGGAATTTTTTCAAGACCAGTTTTGGAGGCTGCCCAACTCTGGTGCTCTGCCCAGGGTGAGCATGTTGTTTTGATCGCCTGACTAAGAGAGTGATTTAGGCTCTTGGAAGAATCTGGCTCATTTCCCCTGGTACCTCAGCCATTCCCTGCTTGTAAATCAGCCACCTTTAGCAGCTGCATTTTACTTTCCCAGGCCGCAGGGAACTGTGTAGTTTTTACTGAATTAGCAACTTAATTGCACCAAATATAGTTCTAATGCCCCCAGAGAATTCATGGCAGCTCCCAAAGGTGTCTGGTTTCCTTCTCTTCCTCCCTCCCACCCTGTCCCCACCAAACTCAGGGACCAGGTTAAACTCTGGAAAATTTGAGCTTATTAAATCACAGCCTCTGGAATGAACTTATTTTATTTTCTTTATGTCAGTATCATCAAATCCTGCCATATGATTTTAATGTCACTGTGTCCATAACAATTGATGTTCTTCAAGTGGAAAGATGGGGGAGACCAAAAAAATCCTGTAAAAATCCAGCCACATGAGACAAATATGTGACACAAACAAGTCCTTGGTGTCTTGGTTTAGTTAAAGCCTTGCCTATTTTAAAGCGCAGATGCTCTGGAACTCATTGACAGCTCTCCTGCTGATAAGTGCATCTGTTATTCTAAAGTCACAAGTCAAACGTTTTTAGCCAAAACCTTGCATCTGGCATGTGTATTTATATTTGGCATTTCAAAGTTAATATTTTTGGTTCAGCAGAGGGATTCTAAACAAACATTTTTTCTTAAATTCCAAATTCTTGAGCAGGTATTTGAATCCAAACAGGAGGGAGAGAGAGAGAGAGAGAGAGAGCGACTGAGACAGAGAGAGAGAACCAAGTATGGAAGAGGCAGCTAGTTGCCTACCTAATACCTCTTCTACCCTTTATTCTTTATAACAGAACAACAGCAACCAAGAAGACTACATTTCCCAGACTCCTTTGCAACTTAGTGTGGCCATCTGGCCAAATTCTGGTCAGAAGCTGGAAGTTTAAGTATGGCATTGAACTTCCAGGAAGGCTTTAAGAGAGTTGAATCAGGTGTGAGGTATTCTCTTTTTTTCCTCTCTGTTTCTCCTTCCTTCTGTTTAGAGCATGGACATAATCCTGGAGCTTCAGCAGCCATCTCGGACCATGAGGTGACTTTCAAGAGGAAAGCCACATGCTGAAGGAAGATGGCACAGCAGGAAGATAGCCATGGCCATGGGGAACAGAGGGAGCAGTGATTTAATACCTACCTCCAGACTTCCTTTATGTGACAAAAAAGTAAACTGTTCTTGTTTAAGTTAAAGTTATGTGGAGTTTTTAGTTATATGAAAACAAATCTAGGTCGGGTGCTATGGCACATGCCTCTAATGCGAGCACTTTGGAAGGCTGAGGTGAGCAGATCACTTGAGGTCAGGAGTTCAAGACCAGCCTAACCAACATGGTGAAACCCCAGTCTTAACTAAAAATTAGTCAGACATGGTGGCACACACCAGCAATGTCAGTTACACGAGAGGCTGAGGCAGGAGAATCACTTGAACCTGGGAGGCAGAGGTAGTAGTGAGCTGAGATTGCACCATTGCACTCCAGCCTGGGTGACAGAGCGAGACTCCATCTCCAAAAAAAAAAAAAAAAAAAAAGGGTGAAAAAACAAAACAACTCTAATCATAAATGATATATTAGGGTAAAATTGATTTTTTTTAAAAAAGTCATTTTTCAAACTGTGTAGTATCTTTTTACCCATGTTTGTCCATCTGCTAGAATGAACATCATTATTTGAAAAGGTGTACATCAAGCTTGTCCAACCCGTGGCCCACAGGCTGCATGTGGTCCAGGATGGCTTTGAATGTGGCCCAACCCGAATTCATAAACTTTCTTAAAACATGAGATTGTGTGTGTGTGTGTGTGTGTGTGTGTGTGTGTGTGTGTGTGTGTGTGTGTATGTTTTAGCTCATAAGCTATCATAGTGTTAGTGTATTTTACGTGTGGCCCAAGACAATTCCTCTTCTTCCAGTGTGGCCCAGGGAAGCCAAAAGAGTGGACATCCCTGGACTGTACATACTTATTTCTTGTGCTCTGCAAGGTTAAGCAACTTGCCTAAAGTCACCCAGCAAACAAGTGACAAAGCCAGTATTCTAATTCAGCCTATGCTTTTAATTGAATTTTATTTCCCTATAAAGAGAGCACAAGTTAAGAACTATAGCTCTGCAGAATTTGTACAGTTTTTGATCACATATTATCAAGTTTTAGCCTCACTAGGCTGTGCAGTGGTTAGGTCTAGCCTGAATCCATCCTGAAGCCAAGGAATATGGTAGAGATTTGCTTACTCTAAAGCTATTGCCCTTACAGAATCTGCCTGGTTTTTGTGAGGGAGGCTTTTGGATATCTCTCATTTACTTACCCCTCACCTATAATGCCCCCAGTTAATGGCAATAGATTCTGTGTAATACAAGGAAATAGACCATCCGATGTTCTCTAGAAAATTATCTTTGCTGACCTGGAACCAACCCAAATGCCCATCGATGATAGACTGGACAGGGAAAATGTGGCACATATGCACCATGGAATATTATGCAGCTATCAAAAAAGATGAGTTTGTGTCCTTTGTAGGGACATGGATGAACCTGGAAACCATCATTCTCAGAAAACTGACACAAGAGCAGAAGATCAAACACTGCATGTTCTCACTCATAGGCGGGTGTTGAACAATGAGAACACATGAACACAGGGAGGGGAGCACTATACACTGGGGTCTACTGGGGGGAAATAGGGGAGGGTCAGTGGGGGGTGGTGAGTTGGGGAGAGGTAGCATGGGGAGAAATGCCAGATATAGGTGATGGGGAGGAAGGCAGCAAATCACACTGCCACGTGTGTACCTATGCAACAGTCTTGCATGTTCTTCACATGTACCCCAAAACCTAAAATGCAATTAAAAAAAAAAGAATGATCTAAAAAAAAAAAAGAAGAAAGAAAATTATCTTTGCTTGGAAGATTTTAGTTACAGGGTGGGTCCATGGACAAGGTCTGCTGACTTTCTGCAACTGTACTTTCAAATTCATTTGGTTACTATATTGATCATGGTAGCATGGGAGAACACTGAACAGCTGACGTGGCTCATCAGGGAAATTAGACATGTCAGCCCATCAAAATTCAGGAGAGGGAAGCCTCTTTGTTTACCTGGGCCATTCTGGTTCAAGGAGTGTGGGTGACAGATTTACTCAAGATAATTTTAAGTCCTACCCCAGAAACACCAGTTAAGTGACAAAGTGATATGCTTCTCTCTCCATGCTGAGAATAGTGTGTTACCCGATAGTGGGGCCTGCAGCAGGGCTGTGAGGACAGTGCTGGGCCCTGGAGGGAGGTGATTTTTCTCCACAGCCCATAGGGCTCTGAGGACACATGCGCTCAGAGCCTGTCTCATTGCCTGCCAATAGCATGGGCTCCCAAAATGTTTGTTGCTCAGGGTTGAACAAATTTCTGAGTGCCTTTATTACTAATCTTGAAGAATAATGTTTTTCAGCATGACACATTAAGACATGGAAAGAAAACACGATCTTAAAAATACAGAAGAAATCATTATATAATACACATCCTAAAACTAGGTCTGCTGTGGTTGGTCTTAGCATATTGTCACATTTAAATGAAATAGTAGGATTAGGTTCTGCTACATGTAACAGAAAAATAAAAATAATAGAGGCTTACACAAGGAATAAAAAATTTTTTTCTCTCTCATTTAAAAGAAGCCTGGAATAGATAATCAGGCAGCATCGTTGTCATTGGGGATCCAGCCTGCTTTATTTATTTATTTATTTATTTATTTATTTATTTTAATCTTTTCCCTTCATCTCGGTTACAAATACTTTCTGTCCTCAAGGTCACTGCATAGTTCAAGGTAGCTGCTAGGGCTTCCACAATCATATGCAAGTGTACTCTTTGAGAATGAGAAAAAGCAGAAAGTCAAAAAAGGAATTTCCCCACCCATCCGTTCTTCATGCAGGCTTTCAGGAAGTCCTTTTTACAAACTTCTGCTTATATCTGATTACCCAGAACTCACCACATGGCCAAATTTAGCTGCAAAGGCATCTGGAAAATGTAGTCTTTCAAATGGGTGCATTGCCCCACTTCTTAATAACAGAGGCCTGCAGTTCTTAACCTTTTCAGTCTCAGAAAAGGTTGATGCCTTTTATACCCTAAAAAATTATCGAAGACTCCTAAGGTCTTTTATTTATATAATAGCTATTAGTATTTGCCATATTAGAAATTAAAGCCCACAACTCTGAAAATACTTGTTTATTCATTTAAAAAGTATATTTATGTGCCTTTTACATGTTAAATAATATATACTTTCCAAAAAAAAAAAAAAAAAAAAGACGAGCAGAGTGATATTGTTTGACATTTTTGCAAATTTCTTCAATGTCTGACTTAACAAGAGACAGCCACACTTTTATATCTGCTTCTACATTGACTCTGTTGTAATACAACATCTTGGTTGAATTATATGGAGAAAATCTGGTCTCATGCAGATATGTAGCTGGAAAATATAAAAGTGTTTTAAAAACTTTTTTCAGGTAATTGTGGATATTTTTCTTTGATAATACATGATAATTCATGTGGTAGTTAAAGGTTAGTTGCAATGTAGAATCTGAAACCTATCAATGAATATTTTGTACTCTATTATGATAAAATTCATTGGGGTATCTTTCACAGCTAATGGATTTTAGCCACACATGATATTGCAATATTACATAATAGTTATATGGAAAATGTTTGTTTAATGAATTATGCAGATCTTTCATATGCTGACACATTTCATTGTATAGTTTTTTAAATCACATTTTAAAATATCACCACTGATCTGAAAAGAAAAGAACACTTTCGAGAAGTTGTCAAGCTCATGATGACAAATATAAGTTTTCAAAAATTCTAATTTTTACTTGAAAGGTTGTTGAATGCTATCATTGGCAACTAATACTGTCAGATATTTCTCTTGAAGTGGCAGGCTCACTTTGTTCAGTTTTGAAAAAATATCTACCAAGTATACGTATCTGAATAACTATGGCATATCTGGCAGTCATTTTTCCAAGTAAAAATGGTGTTCCATGAGAAATGTGGCTAGTTCAGCTTGCAACTCACAGAACTGCTTTCCCTCTCAGTAACCATTATAGTCATGCACACAGCAGAAGCATGTTATGTGTACCTCCCATTCCATCACGCAGACTGTTAAAAAGCTATGTACTCAAGGGTTGAGATTTAACAAAACTTTTTACTGCTTCAATAAGAGCATTTCAAAGTAAAACTGGACGTTTGTATTGTACCTCCTTGTGTTTACTCTGAGTGCATGGTGCTGAGGAACAGTTATTGCTAGACAGTTTGGTGCTTGTATTAGTTTCCTGTGACTGCTCTAACAAATTATTACAAACTAGGTGGCTTAAAACAACAGCAATTTATTTTCTCACAGCTCTGGAGGTCAGAAGCCTGAAATCAAAGTGTAAGCAAGGCCACACTCCAACTGGAGGCCCTAGGAGAGCGTCTGTTCCTTGCCTCTCCCAGCCTCTGGTGTCTGCGGCATTCCTTGGCTTGTGGCCGCATCACTCCAGCCTCTGCCTCTGTTTTTACATGGCCCTCTCTTCTTCTGTCTGTAAAGTCTCCTACTGTTTCCTTTTAGGTATACATGTGGTCGCATTTAGGGCCTCCTCCAGATGATCTAGGATCATCGCCCCATCTTCTTAAACTAATCACATCTGCAAAGATCATTTTTACAAATAAGGCAACATTGACAGGTTCCAGAGATTAAGTCCTGATATCTTTGTGGTGTTGGGGTGGGGGGTGGTTGGTGTGCACTTTTCAGTCTGCCACAGTGCTATTGCTGTGATTGGTGCTAAGACACCAGCAGTTTCAGCCACTATTGCTTTTATACCATCAATGCAGATGTCCACACAATCAAGAAGGTAAATAATGTTTTAGAATTATTATTGAATCTGTTTTGACCTTGCAGAACATGCACCCCAATTCCCTCTGCCAAAAACAAACCAAGAAAAATCTCAGGGAGTCCCAAGGACTTATGGACCACAAGTTGATAACTGCTGATGTCAGGGAATAGATGTTAGATATGCAAATAGAATTCTCTGCCTCAGCAGCCTGAAAGGGAGGCTAGTCCTTACCATTCCTTCAAAGTGAGCCCATTATTTTCTGGGTTCACTTTGGGGGAAATAAAAAAGGAGATGTAAGACTCCCTTGTCTCAAATAATGGATAAAGCCATGGGACTACATCACCCTTTAGAATCGAGGTTTTGACAAGACTTCTTTACCTGGGATCCACAGAGCTCCCAAAATGATGAGGATATGCATAGTTCTGGGGAGGAACCAGAGCTCTCCTTGGGTTCTTTAAGAGCTCTGGCCCCTCCAGGAAGAAGGAGAACAAGAGCTGGGGCCCAACAGAGCCCAAGAGAATCGGGACTAGAAAGCCTGCAGGGGAGCATGAGAGCAACTTGAGCCCGCAAAGAGGCTTCACCACGGTCCTGGCATTCCACAGGCAGGCCCAGAATGTTTCTTTGAGTCCTGTTCAGGCTATTGAGAGATTGAGGTGTCCCTCATGGCTGAGGTGGGATGGAACCAGCCCCAGAGAGAGGAGGAGGAGTCCAAGCCAAAGGAACCAGGGGGCCAGGGGGCAGGTGCAGCTGATGTGACCATTGATTCCGAGTTCCTCCCTGCTGTCACCTTCTGCTGAGGAATCAGATTACTTAGGTTACTCTCAGCTTTAGCTCTCAAGGTACAAAGGTGGCGGCTCCCCGTAAATGAATTACTGTCTGCCGGGAGTGAGCACTTTTTCTAGGTGTGGCAGTGAGGGCTGGGTTGGGAAATCTTTCAAAGAAAGACTCACAGGATAATCTGAGCTGACATTCTGTGTGTGTGTTGCTGCGACGCTGTCATTAGCTAGCAGAAGACTTTAGCAACAACATATATACGTGAAATATCATTCATGTACATGAATCCCCGCTCCCTCCCAGGAGGCATTGCATCTATGTGTCCATGTAAAAGTATTATTCATATTACAATGCATTTGTGTCCACATAGATGTCTGCATACATGTCACATTTGTATCTATGTGCCTTATGTGTTTATCTGTGATATATGTAAGCGGCAGCACGATGACACAATGAAAACCTCAGGACTCAAGAAGATGAGGTTAACAGAAGTACACGGAGATAGATCATTTCCTTCTTTTCCTCCTTTATTCTAAAAGTAATTTTATAAATAGGTAATATATGAACATGGTAAAAAAATCATGAATCACCATCAAATAAAGTTAAAAATGAGTCTCTCATCCTCCACCCCAGAAATAATTATCACAGTTCTTATGCATTCTTCAAGAGATATTTCATGTATTTGAAAAAAATGAGTATACACACACATACACATATATAGAGGTATAGATATACATATAAGATGTGTGTGTGTGTGTATCCCATTTTAAATTAGTTATTTTAAACTAGTGAATGGCAGGGTTGGAAAAGGAAAATCTCTATCTTCTCATACTTGGTATATAAGCACAGATTCCAGAGCACATATTTGTTTGCATCTATGATTTACACGTGTGTAGGCTTTGTGATAGAGGGCAAATTTTTTTGTTAAAGAAAACTTCTGGAACCTAGAAAACTAATTTCCTTACCAGATCATCTGGTAATTAATCTTAAAAGCTCAAGACAAACAAAATTCCCTATCTGAGACCTTTGTGGTTTCCCAGAGGCAGGTGAGAATCATTCCCGTGGAGTTGTCTGCACTTTCTGATTTGTCATCAATTCCTTAGGAGCAATCCAGTAAAGGGTTATTTAGTACAGCCCTCTGTTGATTTTATAACCACTTCTGACTGCTTGGGACATAAAACTCTTGATGATTTACAAGCAGTAAGTGGGCAAGAAATTCATAAATCACATTTTATAATAAGGGTGTAAGTGAATACACACACACACACACACTTATTCATATCCACCTTTGGAAGAGGAATCGTAGGTATGTCCAGGAAATATATTCGTTTTTAATTCAAAAGAATTGAGAGCTCATTGGTAAGAGGCCCACAGTCAATAATATCTGAGAGTTAAATTATATCAGGTAATATTTTAATGCAAAGCAAGAGGCTTTGCTCTTGTATTTCTGAAAGAGGAGACTCTGGTTCGTACTTTTGAGATGTTCAAAGGGGTTTTTATGATCCCTGAAGGAAAAAAACAATTTTTTTTTCTGAAAAGCTTTACTGACCATGCCAAAAATGTTGACAATTGCCAAGGTTTCCTGATACTCTTGAAATTATTCTACAACAGATAATTCTCAGCTAAGCAGTCATTTAAAGATCTCTCTTTTTTTCTAAGTCTGGGTTTAGAGAAATCTCTAATAGTAGCCAAAAGTAGGAAAAATATGAGTTTCTAATTCCAGGGGAGTAGTAGAGTTTCAGGGAACTAACAGAGAAGGAGAAAAATCTTGAAAATATATTTTTTTGGAAAGTGAAATTTAATAATTATGAATCTGCTACCATGAATAGTTTGCCAACCATCTGCCTCTCAAAATGTAGTGTAAAACAGAAGTTTAAGATGCAATTAGCAAAATGCAATTCTTATTTGGATTGTGATTCAAAGCAAACAAAGAAAAAAATAAGAGAACGTGGGATAGGGAGAAAATTGGGGAAGTTTGAACACTGATTAGGTATTTGATGACATTCAAAAATCATTGTTATTTTTTAGGTATAATAATGGTGTTCTAATCTTTTCAAGACTATCTTTTAAATATACACAACAAAATATTTTAGGATGAAATTATTTAATGGCTTGAATTTGCTTGTTAAAAATCCAGTTGGGGGAATTGTGAGTGGGGGTATAAATTAAAGAAGATTGGCCACAAGTAGATAATCATTGAAGCTGGAAGACAGACACACGTTTCATATATAGGTATACTTCAGAGATATTGTGGGCTCAGTTCTAGACCACATTATTTGCAAGAAAGCAAATAATGCAATAAAGTGAGTCACACACATTTTTTTTTTGGTTTCCCAATGCATATAAAAGTGTATTTAGGGGTCAGGCATGGTGGCTTACACCTGTAATCCCAACATTTGGGGAGGCCAAGGCAGGTAGATCATTTGAGGTCAGGAGTTCAAGGCCAGCCTGGCCAACATGGTGAAACCTTGTCTCTACTAAAAATACAAAAGTTAGCTAGGTGTGGTGGCAGGTGTCTATAATCCCAGCTACTTGGGAGGCTGAGGCACAAGAGTCTTTTGAACCTGGGAGGCAGAGGTTGCAATGAGCCAAGATCGTACCACTGCACTCCTGCCTAGGCTGCAGAGCAAGATTCCATCTTGGAAAAAAAAAAAAGATATACTTGTCTGTTAAGGGTGCAATAGCATTATGTCTAAAAAAACGTACATACCTTAATTTTAAAGTACTTGATTGCTTAAAAATGCTAATAATCATCTGAGCCTTCAGCAAGTCATAATCTTTTTGCTGGTGGAGGGTCTTGCCTAGATGCTGGCAGCCGGCTGACTAATCAGTATGGTGTTTGCTGAAGGTTGAGGCGGCTGCGGTCATTTCTTAATGTAAGACAACAGTGACACTTGCTGCATAGATGGACTCTTCCTTTCATGAAAGATTTCTCTGTAGCATGAGATGATGTTTGATGGCATTTTACCCACAGCAGAACTCAACTTTCAAAATTGGAGTCAATCTTCTAAAACCCTGCTGCTGCTTTATCAACCAAGTTTGTGAAATATTCTCAATTCTTTGTTGTTATCTCAGCAATGTTCGCAGCATCTTAATCAGAAGTAGTTTCCATCTCATGGAACCGCCTTCTTTGCTCATTCATAAGAAGCAACTTCTCATTCATTCCAGTTTGATCATGAGATTCAATCACTTCTTTAGGCTCCACTTCTAAACCTAGTTCTCTTGCTGTTTCCTTCATGTCTGCAGTTACTTCCTCCACTGAAGTCTCGACCCTTTCAAAGTCATCCAAGAGGACTGGAAGCAACGTCTTCCAAACACCTGTTAATGTTGCCATTTTTACCTCCTCCTACAAATCACAAATGTCCTTAATGGTATCTAGAATGATGAATTCTTTCCAGAAGGTTTTCAATTTACTTTTCCCAGATCCATCGGAGCAATCACTATTTATGGCAGCTATAACCTAATAAAATCCATTTCCTGAGTAATAAGACTTAAAAATAGAAAGCATTCCTTGATCCATGGGCTACAGAGTGAATGTTATCTTAGTGACCATGAAAACAACTTTAATCTGCTTGTACATCTCTATCAGAACTCTTGGGCCAATGAGCAGTAATATTTTTAATGGGATCCTTCTGAGCAGCAGGTGTCAACAGTGAACTCAGAATATTCAGGAAACCATGCTGTCAACAAATGTGCTCTCACTCAGGCTTTGTTGTTTCATTTCTAGAGCACAGGCAGAGTAGATTTAGCATTATTCTTAAGGGCCTTGGGATTTTTGGAATGGTCAATGAGTATTGGCTTCAACTTCAAGTCTCCAGCTGCTATAGCCTCTAACAAGAAAGTCAGCCCATTCTTTGAAGATTTGAAGCCAGGCACTGACTTCCCCTCTCCAGCTGTGGAAGAACTAGATGGTCTTCCAAAAGAAAGCTGTTTTATCTACAGTGAAGGTCTGTTGTTTAGTGCAGCCACCTTCATCCATGATCTTAGCCAGATCTTCTGGATGACGTGCTGCATCTTCTACATCAGCACTTGTTGCTTCGCCTTGCACTCTTATGCCATGGAGATGGCTTCTTTCCTTAAACCTTATGAAGCAACCTCTGCTGGTTTCCAACTTTTCTTCTGCAGCTTCCTCATTTCTCTTAGGCTTCATAGAATTGAAGAGAGATAGGGCCTTGCTCTGGACTAGGCTTTGGCTTAAGAGAATGTTGTAGCTGGTTTCTGTCCAGACCACTCAAACTTTCTCCACATCAGTAATAAGGCTTTTCAATTTCTTGTTATTCATGTATTCACTGAAGTAGCACTTTTAATTTCTTTTGCATTCACAACTTGGCTGACTATTTGGTACAAGAAACCTAGCTTTCAGACTGTCTGGGTTTTCAACACACCTTTCTCACTAAGCTTAATTTCAAGTGAGCTTTTGATATTGAGTAAGAAGCATGCAACTCTTTCTTATGCGTGAACACTTAGAGGCCATTGTGTCGTTATTAGCTGGCCTAATTTCAATACTGTTATGTCTCAAAGAATAGGAAGGCCCAAGGAGAGGGAGAGAGTTGGGAGAATGGCCGGGGGGTGGAACAGTCAGAGCGCATACCTTTATCAAGCAAGCTCCCATCTTCTATGAGCAAGGTTCATGGTGCCCCGAAATATTTACAACAGTAACATTAAAGATCACGGATTGCAGATCACCATGACTGATATAACAATGAAAAAGTCTGAAATGTTGCAAGAATTACCAAAATGTGATGAAGACACACAAAGTAAGCTCATGCTCTTGGAGAAATGGCACTGAGAGACTTGCTCCACATGGGAGTGCCACAAACCTTCCATTTGTAAAAAAAAAAAATCTGCAAAGCACAATA
Organism: Cebus imitator; assembly: GCF_001604975.1. NCBI lineage: Eukaryota > Metazoa > Chordata > Mammalia > Primates > Cebidae > Cebus > Cebus imitator. The sequence goes on along the minus strand of NW_016107365.1, from coordinate 2,827,829 downwards.
AAATGAGGTCTTCCTGTACTCTTACATTTGTTTGAAATTTTTTACAATGTAAAAAACAACAAAAACAGCTAACAAGCTGGAATGGTTATTTATTATGTATTTGGACATTTTTTCATATACTCATATCACATTTATTATTCAACAGAAACCAAGCATTGGTTGTGTAAAGGGCTCTGAGTGAGACCCTTTAGTGAATGTTGAGTGATGTGAGCTGTAGTCACTTCAGACAGAGCAGGTGATGACAGGTGGGGACACTACTGATATCTAGACCACAGCAGCCTCTGTGATGTGTGCGGGAGCCTCTCTCCTCTTGGTAAGTAAGAAGGTGTCTACCTGTTGGTTACTGTGAGGAGCTTCTGTTTGGGAGACTGGCCACCCAGCAGTATTCAGCTTGGTGCAATCTACTCCACTGATCTAACAGTCATCAAGGCCAGGGGAGCCCCAGTGGTCTGAAGCTGAAAACAGAGACCCAAGCCATCTCTCCAGAAAAAAGGAGGCTTTATTTTTATGCTGTACCTAAAAAAGAAAAAAAAAAGTAAGGAGAGCAGTCAAAGGGCTGGTTTTGTAGCAGAGACCCATGTGGTGAATTTGAAACTTACACCTGTGCTGGCCTGCAGAGCAGAAGGGAACGTGACTGGGATATCTGGGAATCCCTCCACCTCTAGAAGGCACTTCCGAGAGGGCAGGGAATCCAGAGCCTCCTTGCACAAGAAATTGGCCCTCCAGTGGCCCAAAAGGGGGAAAGAAATGTCTGAAGAGCATTGTGAAAGCTTCTTTCCTTTGGTGTCTGGGCCTCATTTCTCAAACCTGGATGATCCCTTTCCTGCTCCATCAAAACCATCAGCTATTTTCATTTGCCCAGTCAAAAGACCCAGCCCAAATTGCTCCTGGGAGATAACAAGTTCTTAAGAAATTCATTTCCTGTAATCAACAAGAACTTTCAGCTTTATTTTTAATTCTGTGTAGATCCCCAGAGTATGCCCACCACATGACCCCTCTGCAGGCTGAGGATGGAGGGGAGGGGAAGAATGGCTCCTGATATTCTGGTCACTGTGCTCTGAATGTCACCAGCAAAGTGACTATCATACTGGTATGTATCCTCTGGGTCTTGCCCTAACCAGTCAATGTGCAAAATCTGATTGCGGCTCCCTCTTCAGAAAGACACTTTCATGGCTTCCCAATTGCTCTTCACACAAAGCCTAAAATGTTTGACAAATCTGACAAGGTTGACCAGGCCCCGTGGGTTCTGGCCCAGACACCAAACCTTCAGGTACCCACCCAGAGCCTCCTCTGATAATCTAAGGGAGAAGAGCATAGCCAGGAGCTGGACTCCAATCAGTGTCCCCAGATCATAGTTTTCCATGATTCACCCTGAGATACTGAGTGAAAAAATGATAAAAGGCAAATATCTGGACAACACACCAGAAACTCTGTTGGGAATGAATCCTGCTGGTCAGAGACGTTGCAAGGACCTGGTTGGAAGTCAGGGTTTAGGAGCCACTCAGTGGGCTTCCCATCAGGTTCGCCCCTGAAATTTCCAAATAAAGAAATAAAGACAGCATGGGTGATTGTCTCAAAGCAAGAAAATTGGTGGGTGTTATTTTTAGGTTACTGGAAGGCAGCTCTGTTTGAGGGTCGTAGCAGTAGAAAAATAAAAAGGTTTACACAGCCTGCAAAATGCCTCCTAATACTGCCTCCCACATGGGGCTCTGCCAGGTCCCTCCCTCCTGCCCTCTCCTCTTTGTCTGGTAGACAGCCACTCTTCCCTTTAGCTCTTAGCACAGACACCACAGGTCCACAGACACCTGTCACTTAGATGTCTCTGTGAACAGTGCTCCCTGGAATTTTGCAAGGCAGTGACCCTGACTTCACTTTCCCAAGGAAGCCTCATGACCCTTTGATGAGTCCAAATTTCTCTTAGGGCTACAGGACCTCTCAGTGGCATCAGAGGATAATCAATAAATAATTAATACAGATAATGAATCTGTATCTTTCTCCCCCACTAGACTTCTAGATTAGAGGCTCTGCAAGGACAAAGCCATGTCTGTTGTCTTGTTGGTGGAATTTTTCAGTTATATTTCCATTTGATGGGCCTGGGCCTGACACAGAATAGATGCTCAATAAATAAATGTTGCACTAGTGGACAAATTTTCATTTTCTGATCCCTGACTGATGTGGGCCCAACTCCTACCTCAAGCTCTAGAGTCATTAGCCCTGAAGCCCTCTCTCTGAAAGTATAAATGACCTCTACATCAGCACTTTTCCCTCTGTCTTGGAACAAGAAGTGTTAGTTTCCAGAGCTAACCACCACCCCAACCCTCCAGGCCACCTCCCTGCATATCTGACTCCAGTCATCTCCAAGTCAAACTGGCTGCCCTCCCTCCCCAGCTGCACATGGGGATGTCCTTTCCTAGCAGCGTCTTCTTTTCTGAGTTACTTTTGATATTCACTGTCGCCCAAATCCATGAACATGAAATTGTGGAGTGGGTGAGGATGGCAGGGGTTGGGGGCAGATGGTGAGAGAGGCACTCAAGATAAGGGTGGCATGAGGGGTCCGAAGTGTCATCTGCTGGTCAGCATGCCACTGGTGATGTTCAGTCAGGTGCTTGTCACCAAACTTCTTCTCCAAACCCAATGACCCTCGGCTAGGGGCCCAGTGTCTCAGGGATCTGTGGAATGTAAAGCTAGTTTGTGTAAATGGAATCATTTTCACCTGTCACCTATCATCAAACATGAAAGTGGGTGGGAAAAGGTTTTTTCCCTAAGATATAACATAAATGACAACGATAATATACCAAGCTTACTTCACTCATATCCTTGGAAAGCTAGATACTTCTGATCAAAGTTAGCAACAGTCGCTCCATATACATACATGATATCAACATTGTTTAAAGGATTGCTAAATCCTATGTCTTTTTTGGGATGTGCCAACCTTACTTTGAGTGGCCTTGCCTTTGAAACCCAAAGCAAAGATTTTCTTTTAAAACCTAGTGGTTTTAAACTGTCTCTTCCGAAGTCTGTGAGTCAGTTTCAGTTGCTTATTACACAGACAAATTCAGAGAGATTAAGGACACCAAAGTTTTTTAATGAAGAGGATGAGTTTCTTTTAGTCACAGGAATTGTTTTCATCATATAATTGCCCATGTGTTGACATGGCAGCTCTGCTCTGTCTCGCTCCACCAACCTGCGGGTGCTTAGGGAAGTCCTGTATTCTGTCAGCCTCTGGGCCCAGTGAGTTCATGCCTGGCACCCTGGCACAGGTCCCAACCTGGGGTGGACCAAGAGCCCACCCACGTACATCACACGTCAAGCTTCAGCCTTGCAGAAGAGAACAGCAGCCGCCAAGGATCACTGTGACTCAGTGATCAGGGAAGGATTTATTCACAGCCTTATCCTATTATGATCTGTTTTGTATAATTTAGCCAACTATCCAATACCATTCTGACAGAAGACATGCTTTGTTTTATTTCATTGGCTTACTGGTTTTGTTTTGTTTTGTTTTATAGCCTTAAGGTATCCAGAGTCCTCAGAGAAGCCAGACGGCAGCCAAGTTGTTTGGGATAAATGAGTCTGCTTTGGTCTGGAGGACTGCCACTGGGAAATCTGCAGCTGAGCCTGCTTTCTCTTCCCTGCTTCCTTCCCACCCGACTCTTCCCTCTGTGGAAACTCCAAAAGTCTTAGAAGTCGTGATTTTTCCATTGGCTGCTGGAGTTAAAATTGAGCCACCAGTGCCTTCCTACCGGGGAAGGGGAAAGGTGGTGGATGAAAAGGTGAAATTCCTGCTCCTGAACCTTACACAGGAGATTCCTTACCCGTGGGAATTTGAAACTGTTCCAGAGGAGAATTTCCCCAGCCCAGCCTAATTTTTACCAATCTGAGACCCTGCACCTCCCATTTCCCCTTTCTATTTGTTGAATGATCTCTATCAGGCTGCCCGAGCTGCGCTGCTGTAACTTCTGAAGGTCACATAGAGCACCACAGTTGTCAGGTAACAATGATGGAAACACTTGCTCCCTGAGCTGAGCATTATATTATTGTATCAGAATAGTCTCTAGCGAGGGAGAGAGTATATTTCTTCATAAGGGGGAGGAGAGAAGCAGGCACAGGCCTCCTCTTCCAGCTGTATCTCTTCTAGTTGTTCAGCATCAGGACTGGGCCTGAAATATGAGCAGAAAACACAGGTACATTATGGTCCAAAGCACCACTCACAGATCAAGGCTGCCATTGTGGGCAACAGGCTAAGCAGAGATTCACCTTCTCCCAACACCTTATTCATAGACCAAACACAGCCACATATTATTAACAGAGATGGCTAGAAGGAGAGCATTCCCCCAGCAGACACGCCATACCTGTCATTTCCACCATCCATGAAAGAAGGGCAGCCCTCATCAACCACAAATGCAGCGTTATCTTGAGGGTAGATGGTGTAGTATTGAGGAGGACCCGGCATGGCAGCTGCTACCCCTCCAGAGGATATGAGGCCGCAGGGGCTCACCACAGACTGCAGGTAGCTGGTATTTATCCCCATAGGCTCTGGAGAACCATAAGGAGGAGGGATGTACTGCACCACAGTGGCCCCATGGAAGGTGATGGGTTGGTTGATGCCAGTGAAAACAAATGATTGTCCTCCTGGTGTCTGTTCCGAGTCCAGGACCCTTTCCTCACTTTCTTTGCACAACTGGCAGGAGAGCATTTTGAACTTGCACACAGCAATCAGGATGAATGTCACCCCAACCGACAGCAGGATAGGCCCAAGGAGCTGGGTCCATTCAAAGTGGGAGACACCGTGGTATTTGATCCAGCCCATGACAGTGAATGTGATCCCCACCAGTCCCAGAAAGATGCCTGAGAAGAGCAAGGTCGCCCCCGCCTTGTCATCATCGGACACCTGGATGTCAGCCGTGCTGGGTGTGTAAGGAGTGACGGAAAACACATTGACAGGGAAGTCCTCCAAGCGGCCGCTGCCCTGCTCCATTGCTTCTTGTGGGCTCACCCTGCTTCTTAGAGGGGAGAGGATTGTGAGAGCCAAGAAATCACAGGTCCAAATTAGTTATAGAAGAACTTAGGGCTTCTGTGCTTAACAGAGCATAACACACAGAGGGCTGGACCTTGTTTAGAAGAATAAAGGTCTGAGAAATGAAGCCTGAAGTTTTCTCATGTATTGTCAACAAGTGGAGGTCTCTGTTTTGTAAGTCAATGACAAGCTGTCTCTCTTATTCACATTCATTCATTCACACATCTTATTCCAGGAGGTGCTTTTTTCTTTTTCTTTCTTTTTCTTTTTTTTTTTTTAGACTGAGTCTCACTCTGTCACCCAGCTGGAGTGCAGTGGCTCACTGCAGCCTCAACCTCCTGGCTCAAGCGATCCTCCTATCTCATCCTCTCCAGTAGCCAGGACTACAGGCATGTACCACAATGCTCAGCTAACTTTTGAAAATTTTTTGTAGAGATAGGGTCTCACTATGTTAACCAAGCTGGTCTCAAACTCCTGGACTTAAGCGATTCTCCCACCTTAGCCCCACGAGGTACTTTTCTATAGAAATTTAAGACACTGCTATAAGACCCTGTATTTAATCTACCAAACACAGGTTTGGAGAAATGGTAGAGCTCCCTCCAGGGCCTCCAGCAGTGAATGGGGCCCTTAATGTATCCACACATGCACAGGAGCCTAACCTGATTTTCCTAGTGGGTCAGCTCATTAGGAATCAACAGACACCTATTGATTGACTGCATGTGTATTCCTACCTACTTTAGGAACCCCTAGCTGTGATGATACTTATACTTTAATAACAGTTCTCACAAAGCTCTGAGATCCTATTTTTTTATAACCAGCCCTACATGCCTTTTGCTTTCCGCATTTGGGAAGTCATTACAGCCTTGGGAGAAGAACAACATTATATGAAACCTTTTTATGCGCTGCATCATTGCCAAGGATTGAATAAACATCAGGTGTAACCTGACTCACTGTGACACAGGCTTCTGACCCTCCCTCCATGGCAGCCACCCAGTTCCTGGTCTCCAATTTGAAACAACCAGCTGTGTTTTGGAGCCTGCTATGTTTTGCAACCAAACCCAAGTTGATGTAGAGAGGACAACTTGATCTTCAATAACATAATCTGTCATTCATGACTGTAGAACTTCCAAACAGCCCCATGAGTTTCCTCCTCCACAGAATAATAACTGTAGCCTTCTTCCCTTCCTAGACAGATTTTATCCAAGCAGATGCCCTCTGCAGTAGTTAAATATTATATTAGCTTCTTTTCACAGAATTGAGACAAATAAATGCTTCCAAAGCATTTGTGACACTGGCCTTAAAGGAAATTGCAGGCAATGATTCATTTGCTAGATGCATTGTGGTTTATAATTAAGAAGGACTGTGCTTCTTACTAACACTTTGTATATCTACTTCCAGACATTTTTTTCTTGTGCAGCTTCACACATCTCGAAAAAATGGAATCTCATTAAACTTTATTTTTCTGGCCAGGTAGAGTGGCTCACACCTGTATTCTCAGCACTTTGGAAGGCCAAGGCAGGTAGATCACTTGAGGTCAGGAGTTCGAGACCAACCTGGCCAACATGGTGAAACCCAGTCTCCGCTAAAAAGAGTGGTGGCAGGCGCCTGTAATCCCAGATACTCGGGAGGCTGAGGCAAGAGAATTGCTTGAACCCAGGAGGTGGAGGTTGCAGTGAGCCAAGATGGCGCCACTGCACTCCAGCCTGGGCAACACAGCAAGACTCTGTCTCCAAAATAAAATAAAAGTTATTTCTCTTCAACTCACCTTTTTACCTAATAGCTGATGTCATCTTTCCCAAATTCATACAATTTTAGTTTTTAATATTTTGACAAGAATGAGTGATGCAATTATAGCTGGAAGTTTCTTAAACAAGCAATACAAAGATATCAAACAGATATGAAAAACTAAGTTCATTTTCTTCACAATAATAAAATCCATAATTTGAGTAAGAATTCAGGGTAAACAATTTTTAAAGCTTTATGAATGCATTGCTTTGGCAAGTCTCTGGGAAAACAGCCTTAAATCTGAGTGGGGAGAGTATAACCTGACACAACCTCTTTTTTGGGGAGTTGGCAGTATTTACTGCCAAAAATCAAATGCACATACAATAGAATTAAAGAAGCTACAAATATCTTCTAGGAAGGTAACCTATGTATTTACAATAGACATTGTACAAAAGGATACTTTAGCAGAATAGACAATGAATCACTGTCTGTACTAACAAAGTACAGGGCTGGGAACCCTACACGTCCATTAATAGTGGACTGCTTAAATAACTTACAGTGCTAAAATAGAAGGTACTCTCCCACTGTCAAGGAGCAAGTCAGGTCTACATGAACAGGTATGGAATAATCTCTAAGCTGTGTTATTGGTTAAAAAAGAAAGCAGAGTGAGTACTGTAGTGTGTTTATTATGCTATTATTTGCAAAGGGGAAGATGTACACGTCATTGAATGTGTGTGCATAAAATGTCACTGAAAGAATACAAAATAAATTTGTCAAAAGAAATGAGAGGGTGTTCCAGTTATCTACTGCCATATAACAATCCACTCACACTTTTGTGGCTTAAAACAGTTCTGTGGCATGGCTGAGTTTTGTCGGGCAGTCAGCTAGGGCTGCCAGCACCTGTAAGCTCACCTGAGCCGGATGTCAAGATGGTTCACTCATGTGACTGATAGCTGATGCTGGAAGCTCCGCTGGCTCATCAACCAGAGCAGTCACCTGTGTCTTTCCATGTGGTTTCTCCCGGCCAAGGGACCGGGCTTCAAGAGGAAGTGTCTTAGGAGCAAGTGCTCCTGGGGTCCCAGGTGGAAGCTGTGAGGCATCTTACGACCTGGCTTTGGAAGTCCCAGAATATCACTCTCATTTCATTCTATTACTCAAGCAAGTCACTGAAACAACCCAGATACAAAGGGAAATAAATTAGATTCTTCCTTTCTACAGTTGGAATGTCAAGGTCACATTGCAGAATAACACTTGGGAGAGGAGATATGATTGCCTTTCTCTCTGGAAAATACAATCTTCTGCAGAGGAATATTTACTTTTCACTGTTCAGTCTGTGATACTGCTTGAACTTTCGTCCACGTGGACATGCAAATATAATCCAAGATTTTAGATCAACCATGTTTATATATTCATTCACTTGTGGCTGGTTAGTAACCTCATCCTTCTCTACTGGAAAGTTTTCAGTGAGTCCCCAGGTGGTAACACTCTGTAGTAATCATCAATAATGGCAGGTTCTGAATTTTTCTGAGTTTCTTACATATTGTCACTGCTTTTCAGACTTACACATCAAGCTTCCTGTTTTTAACCACCAATCCACATTCCCAGTTAAAAATTGTAATTTTGACCTGATTGTAGTTTAAAAAGATGAATAAAGAATGACAGTATAACCACAAAAACAGAGTTTTCAGAGGTTATCAGAGAACTGTGGTGGGAAGTGAAACTAAGCGTGGTCGTATAGGTCTGAACAACTCATTTGAATGAACACATTGCGGTTGGAAGTAAATTGCTTTGTGGAAGCTGTGTGTGTATGTGATTAAATGTTTTTTTCAAAAGTTTGGTAAAGTTCCAAATCCAAGTTTCAAAATCTGTCTGCTCAGGCTGTGATCCTGCAGGGTGATCTATGGGCCATATTCACTTTGATCAGACTACAGACAGAACACTACCAGGTTCTCTGATAAAAAAGGACCAAAATATTTCAACAACTTTATAGCACATAAAAAGCAAAATAAAACAAAACAAAGCCACAAGCTTGGATGACATGGAAAGGCGGGAACCTATATGTTTTGCTTGCCAGTACATGTCTCAAAACCTTTCAAGATTTCAAAAATTCCAAAGAATGTCTTCCCAAACATTTAGGTAAAAATGGTACCAAGTGGCCCCCCCTACGCTGGTGCACCGCGGGAGTGGGAGGTTCAGGAAAGGGGGTTGGGGAGAAAAGATAGACGCCACAGGAAGGGACCTGGACATTCTTCTCTGCACTGTAGGACCCTGTCAATGGCCACCATCACCTCACAATCCTCAGATTATCAATAAAAGCAGAAAAGATCTGGACAAAAAAATCAGGCTCCAGAGGAAAGTGGTTCAGGGTCCAGGTGGATGTGAGAGGAACACAGTCAGGATGCACAGCCTTCTGGGAAGCCTTCTAAGAAACCCAGGTGCTAGACCTCTCCTGGTGTCCAGCATAAGGCAGGGACGTCCTCCATGATATTCCTCCAGTCATTAGGGTTAGATCAGTGATAGCAGGCAGATATCATGGCAAGGGGTGACTACGGTCAGAAAGCCACACCCTGCCCAGCTCTGTACCTCTGTACCTTCACAGGGCCACAGTTGCAGACCTACAGGGAGAATGAACGAGGATGGGGTGACCTATGCCACTTGGCCCCACCCTCTCAAGGATGTGCAGCAAGAGAATCCATGCACAGTAAGGACCTGGATAGAGCAGACATGGAACTTCAACCCTAAGAGTAGAATCTCTATTTAAATGAGCATCAGGTGTCTGTAAGCCATTTAGGGGGAATATTTGGGGGAAATCTCAATTATAGGAATTATCTATGCACCTGTTATATTTACTTGAATTGTGTTGGACCATGGCAGCCTCAAGATTATATTCAACTGTTACAACAAAATGACAGGGTGGCTGAATCATGACTATGCTATTATTAGCTATGAAATGGCCATGTTGAAAATCAGAACTGTCCCCTCATTCTTCAGATTTTATTTTATCTCAAAAATAACAAGAGTCTGGGTGTGGTGGCTCACAGCTGTGATCCCAACAATTTGGAGGTTGAGGTGAGTGGATCACTTGAGCCCTGGGATTTGAGATCAGCCTAAGTGACAAGGTGAAACCCCGTCTCTACAAAAAAAAAATTACAAAAGTTAGCCAGGCGTGCTGGTGTGTGTCCTGTAATCTCAGCTACTTGGCAGCAATGAGCTATGATCATGGCCACCACCCTCCAGTCTGGGTGACAGAGTGAAACCCTGTCTCAAAAAAAACAAAACAAAAAACAATAACAAGGATATTTGAGGTGGCAATCATTGCTGTAGAGAGTGTGGGTTCTGTGCCTTTACACCATCTTCTTGTTTGAATGTCCTGATATCCTCGTGAGGAGCAGCGCCTCTGTTCTACAGATGATTAATCTTAAACAGGAAAGTAGGTTATTTGATTTAGTGGTAGTGCAGGAGGACAATCTGTTTTCCTAAAGTGTTTTTAAACTGCTCGTCCATGAAGGGCATGCACCTGCAGGCAAGCGATCCGCCTGCGTTCCCGAGCGAGGCTGGTGTCTGCTGAGGTCGATTGGGTAGGCAGTTTCCTGGGTGTCCTGACAACCTTTAGATTTTTTCCCCAGTTGTGATGATTTGAATGTTTGTCCCTTCCAAAACACATGTTGAACTTTGATCCCCAGTGTTAGAAATTGGGTCTAATGGGAAGTGTTTTGGTCATGGGGGGGTCCCTGATGAATAAATAATGCCTTCCTTTTAGGGGTGAGTTCTCACTCTATTAGTTCCCTCAAGAGCTGGTTGTTAAAAGAGCCTGGTGCCTCCCCACTGTCTCTCCTGCTTCCTCTCTTGCCGTGTGATCTCTGCACACATGAGTTCCCTGTCTTCTTTCATGAGTGGAAGCAGCCTGAGGCCCTCACCAGACCACCCTGTCATCAAAATTGTAAGCCAAATAAAATTTTCTTCATAAATTAGTCAGCCTCAGATATTCCTTTATAGCAGCACCAAATGCACTCAATACCAACTGAACTGAAAATCACCTTGATAGAGCTGGAATTTCAGTCATGGCCACTGCCATTTCCAGCAAATGATAAGGTGAGCCTCCCAGAGGCCCAGCTCTTGGTGTGAGAAGCTTCTGGATGGGGTAGGTCTGCACTGGGCAGTGGCATGCTTCTGGGCTCCAGGACTGATGTACTTGTAGGTTAGTTTCTATCACAGCATAACCACACGCTTAGAGACTTAAAACTACATTCATTTATTGGTTCTGCAGGTCAGGCATCCTTCCGTATGATCTGGAGGCTCAAGAAATAATCTGTTTCCAAGCTCATTCAGGCTGTTGGCAGAATTCGGTCCTATGCAACATAAGACTAAGGTCCCAATTCCCTGCCAAGGGTTACTTTCTGATCCTAGCAGCACCCCACATTCCTTCTCACATGGGCCGCTCCATCTTCAAAATGGCAATAGTGCTGCAAGGCTGGCCAAGATCTTGAGCTTCAAGTCTCTCTGATTTCCCCTTTCTGCCTTACTCTTCTGCCCCAATAGCTATAAAATGTTATCTGGCTTTAAGGACTCGTGTAATTAAATTATACCCACCCACATACTCCCTTATTGTGGGTCCACCGTGCTATATTATATGACACTATCACAGGGATGATACCACATGTTCTCGGGCTTTGAGGGATAAAGGTGTGGGATGTTTTTGTAGGGGAGAGCATTTTTTAGAATGCTGCCTGCCACATCCTGGTTCTGTTGCTGAGAACTAAAGAGAGTAAAGGACAAGTGATGCTGCTAAGAGTGACCTAGGGGGCATGTTTGTCCAGGCTTCATCAACGTTGCTAAGCACGTTCAAGTAACAACCCTGCAGTGAGTCTTGCAGGTCTTCAGGTGTCCAGTTTATTCTACTGCAGCGGTTCTCCAAGTAGGGGCCAGAACCAGCAGCAGCAACAGCACCTGGGAACTTGTTAGAAATAGACATTTTGTGCCCCACCCTCAGTCTACAGAATTAGAAACTCTGGAGACGGAGCCAGAGGTCTGTGTTTCAGCCAGTCCCTTGGGTGACTCTGTTGCTTGCTCAAGTTTGAAAGCTATTTCTCTAAAGTCCGCAGTTTCCTTTTTTGTGGAAGTAAAAGTTGGGGAGGAGTCAGATAGGTAATCTCTAAAATGACTTCGATTTCTAACGACCTATGATTTGGGAATATTATAGAAACGATTACACTGTCGAGACCAAAGGATGCACGTGTATGTCATCATGTGTGTGTGTGTGCTTCCATGCATGTCACGGGTGTGTGTGTGTGTGTGTGCTTCCATGCATGTCACAGGTGTGTGTGTGTGTGTGTGCTTCCATGCATGTCACGGGTGTGTGTGTGCTTCCATGCATGTCACGGGTGTGTGTGTGCTTCCTTGCATGTCACAGGTGTGTGTGTGTGTGTGTGCTTCCATGCATGTCATGGGTGTGTGTCTGTGTGTGTGCTTTCATGCATGTCATGGGTGTTTGTGTGCTTCCATGCATGTCACAGGTGTGTGTGTGTGCGCGTCCATGCATGTCACAGGTGTGTGTGTGCTTCCTTGCATGGCACAGGTGTGTATGTGTGTGTGTGTGCTTCCATGCATGTCATAGGTGTGTGTGTGCTTCCATCCATGTCACAGGTGTGTGTGTGTGTGTGTGCGCTTCCATACATGTCATGGGTGTGTGTCTGTGTGTGTGCTTTCATGCATGTCATGGGTGTGTGTGCGCTTCCATGCATGTCACAGGTGTGTGTGTGTGTGTGTGCTTCCATGCATGTCACGGGTGTGTGTGTGTGTGCTTCCATGCATGTCACAGGTGTGTGTGTGCTTCCATCCATGTCACAGGTGTGTGTGTATGTGTGTGTGTGTGCGCACGCTTCCATGCATGTCACGGTTCAGAGTATCGACTCTGGAGTCTTTTCTATTATCAAATCCTGGCTTCTGTAATCACTAGCTATGTAAATGGGTCAGCTGCTTAGACTCATTGAGCCTCAGTTTCCTCATTTGTGAATGATGGGACCTACATCGTAAGGTTATCAGGATCAAGTGAGATGGTACAAAGAACACGTAGCGTAGTAAGTGCAATGACTCTCGGCTATAATTATTTCGTCCTGTTCGGTTTCTGGAAACTCTCTTTGAGTGCTTGAGGAGCTGAGTCCATGGTGGGCTAAAGGACCCAGGCCTTTGTCAGGAGGCCTGAGGGCAGCCTGGGAGTCCCAGACGCTGCCTGGGGACTGAGGATGAGCTGTTCCAAGATCCGAAGGCAGAAGCGAACCTTCTCTGATTCCTAGCGTCAGCTTAAGTCCTGTCACTGCAGCGCAAGACATCTCAGTAAAGCGTGTGCATATAATCCCACAGCCGCCTTGGTCTCCTCTGAGAAGATGGTGCCATCCAAGGCGGAAAGCACATATCTGAACGCCGCATCGACCAGCTGTGGTGAGGGGCTGGGAGCTCTCAGGGACCTTTGCTGTGTTTTTGTTATATTTGTTATTTTGGGGTTTTGTGTTTTATTAATGTTTTTGTTTTACATGTTCAAAGGAACAGAAATAGTTAAGGGCTGGAATAGAGCCAACATGTGCCTCTATAAAGCTGAGGCCAGGAGGTGCGTCACTGGGGGAACATAAAGCAACCCCGCCCCTGCCCTGGCCCACAGGCCTCGCCAGTGGAGCTGCCAGGGGTCCTGCTGGAGCTTACTGAGAGGCCTGAATGGAGATGAAGACCTTGGGAGCCCGAAGTGTGGGAGAGGAAAACAGCCTCCTTGCGCAGGCCGCTGTCCTCCAAGGGGAGGTGGGCTCCTCTCTGCCTGCTGGGCAGTTGCCTGTGGCACTGAGACAGTGAGCAAGGGGAGGCACAGACCACCCAGTGTGAATCGCTGCTGCCTGAATGGAATCTGTTCTCCCAGCCATAGGCAGGCAGAGCCAGGAGGGGCTACTCCACAGCTGCTTCCCACCCGCGGCCCGTTCCCAGGCTCCACATGGCTCCCCAGCCTCAATGCCACCAAGAGAGCTGCTCAGCGAGGCGCTAGCCGCTCTGCTAAGAACCACAGAACGCTCCGGGCTGGATGCGGCTCATCTCCTGCACCTCCTCAGAGCCACAGAGACTGGCCGCCCGGGGACGGGTCTTCCGATTTGGGTTCAATCTCTGGCTGAGGTCTTAAACAGCTTTTCTGTGCCTGATGAAATATGAGTGAGAGCCCGGGAAGTCTTCCTGCCTCCTCTTGGAGAATGTCTGCTAGCTCCACACAGGAGGTAAGCTCCTCCCGGAAGAGGGCATGGGAATTCGGCTTCAGAGTTTTGGCTTCAAAGACAGCCTCATAGTTTTAAGAGTAGGCCCAAAGATGTGTTCACAACGGCTCTTGCCATCCAGTACTTCATTTATTCCTCTTTAATGTCTCTACATATTAATCCATTTGGGTCCCTTCATGCAGACCAAAGTTGTCCCACGTTGGACTAATGCATTCTTGTCCCCTTGGTCCCCTCTAACAAGCCCACCAATAATTTGATTCAAAGTAGAAGAACTTTGGATAACAGAGCGTTCTGCAATACTAAACAAGGCTCATAAGTGCCGCTCTGGAAGGAGCCTTAAAGACCAGCAGTCAGCACCACAGAGGCATTTTTAAATGGTGCTGAGTAAGAAACGTTAGGAAGCAAAAGAGGACTATAACAGAATGTAATACATGTACATTTTAAATAAATACACAAAATAATACTCATACCTTAGAAGACGAAATACCTATTCAAGAATTAATCTTTCACATTGATGTAGTGGCCTACTGAGAAGAAAGGGATTAGTGCTGAGAATGAAGAAAGAGGGAGGGAAGGAGGAAGGAAGGAAGGAGGGAAGGGAGGAAGGAAGGGAGGGAGAAAGGAGGGAAGGAAGAAAGGAAGGGAGGGAGGGAAGGAAGGGAGGGAGGAGGGAAGGAAGGGAGGGAGGAGGGAAGGAAGGGAGGGAGGGAGGAGGGAAGGAAGGAAGGAAGGAAGGAGGGAAGGAAGGAAGGAAGGAAGGGAGGGAGGAAGGAAGGAAGGGAGGGAAGGAAGGGAGGGAGGAGGGAAGGGAGGGAGGAGGGAAGGAAGGGAGGGAGGAAGGAAGGAAGGGAGGGAGGAGGGAAGGAAGGAAGGAAGGAAGGAGGGAAGGAAGGAAGGAAGGGAGGGAGGAAGGAAGGAAGGGAGGGAAGGAAGGGAGGGAGGGAGGAGGGAAGGGAGGGAGGAGGGAAGGAAGGGAGGGAGGAAGGAAGGAAGGGAGGGAGGAGGGAAGGAAGGGAGGGAGGAAGGAAGGAAAAAGGAAAGGAAGGAAGGAAGGAGAGAGGGAGGGGAAGAAAGGGAAATGGGAAAGGAAGGGAGGGGAAGGGAGGGAAGGGAACTGGGAAAAAAGGAGTAGAGGAGAGGGAAGAATTTACTTTAAATGATGATAGCAGATTGTATCTTGAAGAATATGAAGTCACTCTAACATAAGTTAAAAAGAAAGCAAGCCTTAAATTAAACCTTTCATTTTACAGGTGGAGAAATTGAGACTCAGAGAGATGACCTGTTTGCTGCTGGGATTTTATTGCTGCTCAGTGGCAGAAGCCAGGCATTTGACTTCCAGTTCATGCTCTTTCTACTGCATCAAACTGCTACATGTATACTTAGAATACATCACTTCCTTCTCTTCTAATAAGTAATTCATCTAAGTATAGTTTTAACTAGAGTGGTTGATCATTGCTGGCCCAATTCATGGTCCCTTTCCCAGAGAAGCCACCTACTCCTCCAGAAAGACTGAGGCCTTGCTGGACACCAGGTGACCCGGATCACCTTCTCTTGGCCAGTGGGCCTGAGATGGGCACCTGATGCAAGAGCAGCCCTTCTGTAGACAGGAGGCTAAGATGTGTTTTGGTAGCTAAGGTAAAGATTTTGAAGCGGCATCATTCATCTCGGCTAATAACCAAGGTTTGTTGCCGCACGCCAAGGAAATCAAGGACAGGAACACACAAGGGGTGAGGTTAAGAGCAAAGGTTTAATAGACAAAAGAAAGAGAAAAGTTCTTTCTCCTGCAGAGAGGGTCTCCCAAGCAGAGCTTCCAGTTTCATGGTGAAATGCACAGAGTTTAATTTTTTTATTTTAACCGTGTGACATATGCTTCATTTAATCATATCATTTCCTTTATCATTTTGAAATTTAATGGAAGTCAATATATTCAGCTAGTATTTATTTTTATTTCTTTATTTTCATTATACTTTAAGTTCTGGGGTATACGTACAGAACATGCAGGTTTGTTACATAGGTATACAAGAATGCACAGTTTTATAGATAAACTTTGAGGAAGCGGTTTCTGATTTACATAGGGCCCAAAAGATTGGTTGGACCAGGTGTGCGATTTACATAGCTTGTGAAGGAACTGGCTGCCCCACCTTCCTTGGTGAGAAGGGCTGGCAAATTCGGAAATTGCCCGCTGTAGTTCAGAAGAGGTTTGGCTCCCAGAAGGCAGTATAGAGCTTTTTGCTGGAAAGGTAGCCACAAGAGGTCTGTGTGCGATTGCCCAGGCAGAGTCTCAGGATTACCTCCTGGGAGGGCTTGCAGCGCAGAGGACCTGCTATGGTGTGCTGTGGTTCACCACGCAGGAGGTGGGGGGCCACAGGCTTCGAGGCTGTGCTGTCTGGAACTCTAAGTTCAGGCAGTTTGTGGATGACCCAGTGATCCTCAGCAGATTCCCTGTTTACCTCATTACACTGCCATGTGCCAGGCGCTGCTCCAACAGGGTGTGCTGGGCATTAAGGGAAGATCAGGCGGCCCTGGGACCAAGCTGGCAAAACTCTCTCTAGGAAGCCCCTGCCTGAGCACAGGAGCATCGTGGAACCCAAAGATGAAGTACTGCCCACTACCGCCATCTCAGAACAGACAGGAGGGAGGGAGCCATAGCGCCTGCCATGCCCCGGCCAATCTCCACAGCATGACAGAGTCTCCTTGGCAGCCATGTCTGGTATCTGCATGTCCTGGAATAGGCTTTGATAAAATCTTGTACAAAGGCACAAGGCCTGACTCGACTGCCTGTCCAGTGTTCAGACTGAGGGGATGCTGGCCTGCAGAGCATTCCTGATCCTCTTGCTAATCATGCTGGTGGAATTGGCAGGGCCCAGCACGGTGGACTCGAGCAGAGCTAGCCAGAGGACTGTTCTGTGTGAGAGTGAAGGCTGGCGGCTAGCAGGGCAGCACCTCAATGAACTGTCCTGTAGTTCAGTATTGTAGCTTTAGAAGGGGGATATATTAAGAATGATTTTTCCTATGCTTAAGGAAATACGTAATGCACATAGAAAGTAAATACAATGGTCATTATAGTGTGTGTCATACTGTGCTAAGTGTTCTTTACATTCGCACTCATTTACCGCCAACATCTGGAAAACATTCACTCCTCAACATCTGGTGCATTTCTAGAAAAGAAATGCGCTGTGCCACTGAAGCTAAGGTTCAGAAGCAAATTTGCCTAAGCAGCGTGAAGCCGGCATTAGAACCCACACTCCTCACTTCTGCTCTCTTGACCATTCGGTTCTGGAAAAGTATAAGGAACATTTAAATTGTTAGAACAACAAGAACAGAACACCTTTCACATCAGTCTTTGGTGGCCCTGAGTGTGGTCTCAGCCTTCCTCCAAGGCTCGCACATGCGCAGCTTACAACCAACGCCTCTTCTCTGGAGTTACTCTCGTTAGCTTTCTGCTCCTGATAACCATGAGTCTGATCAGCATGATTATATTTTAGGAAAACTGGCTTTCAGTAACTTCTTCCTCAAAAGCTACTGTAGCCAATTTCAGGTTTTCGAAGAGAATCTTTCCAGATGTTGCTACTGCTTCTGCTTTCTTTGCCAATGAGAGGGTTGCAATAGAAGATGCTCCTCTTCTGTAATAAACTGGTTCTCTCCACCCAGCCTGAGCACACTTGGGGCTCCAGACACTAAAGAGCAAAACCCTCTCCTCCATCCCCACCGAGATGCCTGCTTCTGCAGCCAACATGGTCTAGGATCAAACTTCTTGACAAAATTCTGTGTGCCCCATACCTCCATTTCCTCCCTTCCTGTGCAATCCCGAAGGCCCTTCCACCTTCCCACCCCTAGAAAATGACTCTGGCCTTGATCCCCAGGGCCCATCAAGCAGCTAAATCCAGTGAACATTTTCCTGCCTTTGACCCTCAGAGAAGTTTCTGTAACCACACCATCTGCCACATGTTCTCCTTGAACTCAGCCCTCTCACCTGCCAAGGTGCAAAAGACCTCACTGCTTCTCCCTCTCCTCAGCCCCTGAGACTCTATTTCCCTCCCCTTCACTGGCTCCACCTTCCTCTCTTTCACCTACTTTCTGGATTTTTTATCCTTCCCACATTGTCTCCAATACCTCGCCTTCCCAAAACCTCACCTGTCCGAGGCTCTGGGTACTGTCCCAGAATACTGGAGTACTGACTTTGAGGACTGATAATATCAAGCATTGGTGAGCATGCAGAGAAACTAGAACTCTCACATGTTGCTGGCGGGAGTGCAAAATGTTGTAAACGTTTTGGAAACAATTTGGCAGTTTCTTATAAAGTTAAATACATACTTACGTGGAGTACTGACTTTGAGGTCTGCAGGGAGACACTTCTGCATATGTGTGTGCAGCCTTTTGTCAAGTGCCTGTGTGGATCTGGTTTTCACTGTTTAGCAAACAGGGTCACCTGGGCCTTGTTTGTCCCATGCCTTTGTTATGAGACTTTCAGTTTGGCTGGCTGAATTCAGCCAGAGAATGCCCTGCGCAGGCACAGAGAAGGATTGTAAAGTGCCGGGGGTGGGTGACTGGTTAACCATTTACCTCCCTCCCATGAAGGACAGTGGAGAAGAGGCCCCAGCCGCTGCCCACCCCTGCCCACAGCCTTGGTGTTCCTGATCCGGCACGTTGCGATCCTCCTCGCCCCAGCCACCGGCCAAGGAGGCCAGAAGGCCAACCAAGTTCCAACCATGGGGCGTCCCATCGCAGCGTGGCTTTGCTGCTAACGTTGGTGAGGCTGTTTGTGCCAGGGGTTCTGTTCAAAACCAAGCTCTTAGAAGAATTTGGAGGAAATTATGACTGCAACCATGTCTTTGTAAATGTCATCTTCTAAGGAAGAATTTGTAGATTTGGGGGTAAGATGTAACAAGTCAACATTAACTTTTCTTCCCCCAATTTTTATTATTATTGTGGGAAAATGTTGAAAAGTCAGAAAGGTTGAAAGTACAATGAAAATTTATATATCTTCCACCTTCCTCAACAATTTTAATACTTGCCAGATGTGTTTCATCTCTGCATTTGTGTACATATTTTTGTTGTTATTGAACCATTTAAAAATAAGTTGCCAACAGTGTTTCATTCCCAAATACTTCAGCATTGATCTCCTAAGAACAGGAAGCTAGATGCCTCTATTAGCAACCATCCTATAATATTATTTAACAATCATTAACAACATTTAAGAAGATGAACAGCCGTTCTATAATATTATTTAATAGTCAAGCCATACGCAAAATTTTCCAGTCATCCTAAAAATATGTTTTATAGCTTTGGTTTTGCCAAATCAGCATCCAACTGAGGATCAGATGTTGCATTTGGTTATTATTTGTCTTTAGTCTATTTAAAACAATTTTTTTTAACGGAAGTAAAACTAACATTCAGGGCATTCATTTTAAGTGCACACTGGATGACTTAAAAAAAAATGTGTATATCCTTATCACTCCTGCCCCAGTCAAAATATTTACAAAGTTCACTCCTTCTCCCTTTGCAGACTATCTCTCCTCCTCCCACCCCCACATCCCTGACTCCAGGCAGCCACTGATCTGACTTTTATATCCACAGGCAGCTTTGCTTGCTCAAGAACTTTATAAATATGATAATATGGTTTATGATTTTCTGTGATTTCTTTTGCAGAGTATGATCTACCTGGGATTCACCCATGTTGATACATATGTGAGTGGGTGGCTCCTTTTACTGCTGAGTAGTATGCTAGGGCATGGGTCTACCGCCATTTGCCTATCCATTCACCCACTGATGAAGATTTGGATTGTTTCCAGTGTTAGGCCATTCTGATTAAATCTGTATGAAAATGTTTGTACAACTCTTTTTGTAGACATATGCTTTCATTTCTCTTGGGTAAAAATCTGGAGTAGAATTTATGGATCATATAAGTGTATATTTAACTTTATAAGAAACTGCCAAATTGTTTCCAAAACGTTTACAACATTTTGCACTCCCGCCAGCAACATATGAGAGTTCTAGTTTCTCCGCATCCTCACCAATGCTTGATATTATCAGTCCTTTACTTTTTGCCATTTTTGTGCGTGTGTAGTAGTATCTCTGTGTGGTTTTAATTTGCATGTTCCTGATAACCAGAGCTGTTTTGTGTATGCTTCTTGGCCATGCATATATACATATATGTGTGTGTGTGTGTGTGTGTGTGTCTATTCAAATATTTTGCCTTTTTAAAAAGTAAGTTATCTTTTTCTTTCTTTTTTTTTTTTGAGACAGATTCTCTCTCTGTCACCCAGGCTGGAGTGCAGTGGTGCAGTCTCAGCTCACTGGAACCTCCACCTCCCAAGCTCAAGTGATTCTCCTGCCTCCTGAGCAGCTGGGAAAAAAAGGCATGCACTACCACACCTGGCTAATTTTGTGTGTGTGTGTGTGTGTGTGTAATATTTAGAGAGATGGGGTTTTGCCATGTTGGCCAGTGATCTTGAACTCTTAACCTCAGATGATCCACCCACCTCAGCCTCCCAAAGTGCTGGGATTACAGGCATGAGCCACTGTGCTGGGCCGTAGTTATCTTTTTATTATTGAGATTTACATATGACTCCTTTGCCAGGTTTATGTATTACAAATATCTTCTTCCAGTCAGTGACTTGACTTTTCAAATACCCAGGTGATTTTCTTTTTATTAACATTGTCTTTTAAAAGCAGAAGTTTTGTATCTCAATGAAGCTCAGTTTGTCAATGTTTTCTTTATGGTTGGTGCTTTCCATATCCTTCCTAAGAAGTCTTTGCCTGCCTCAAGGTTACCAAGATTTCCTTCTATGTTTTAGTCTAGAAGGTGTGTCGTTTTAACTTTTGCATTTAGGCCTATAATCTATTTAGAGTTAATTTTTGTATATGGCATGAGATAGGAACTGTTTGTTTTTTGTTTTTGTTTTGCTCTGTTTCTCACACAGATACCCAGTTGTTCCAGTAGCAGTTGTTAAAAAGACTATATTTTTCCAATTGAACCACCTTGGCATCTTTATTAAAAAAAAATCAATTGACTATATATATGAATATATTTCTGGACTCCTTATTCTAGTTCATTGATCTGCATTTCTATCCTCTGCCAATATCACAGTGTCTTGATTACTATTGTTTATAGTAGGTCTTAAAATCAGTTGTGTAAATCTTCCAAATTGTTATTCTTTTCCAAAATTATTTTGGCTTTTCTGGTTCATTCATTCATTTAATACCTATTTAATTTTAGAAATGTTTTAGAGTTTTCAGTACACAGGATTTGTGTGTGTATTATTATAAACATTAATCATATTATTCTAAAACATTATTCTCTGATATTGTAAATAGGATTTTTATTTCATTTTCCAATTGTTTGTACTGATATATATAGACATACAGTTGAATTCTGTATATTGATTTTGTGTTCTGCATCCTTATTAAATTCATTTTTTGGTTTTAGTAGGTTTTTCATGGACTCCTTAAGATTTCCTATGGTCACAATCATGTTTTACTTCTTCCTTTCTGACATATGTGCTTTTGTTCCTTGTTTCTTGTTTCTTGACTTTTTGCATGGCTACGATCACAGCACAATGTTTAACAGAAGTGAGAACTTCCTTCCCTTGGCCCTCATCTTAGAGAAAACATTCAGTCTTTCACCAAAAAGTATGACATTAGCTAAAGATTAGCAGACGCAGAAGAAGCATTTGACCAAATTCAAAATTCATTTGGAATAAAATGCTAGAGGCATCTATATTGTCTCCCCATTTTTTTTTTTTTTTTGAAAGAGAGTCCTGCTCTGTTGCCCAGGCTGGAGTGCAGTGGCATAATCTCAGCTCACTGCAGCCTCAACCTTCCAACACAAGTGATTCTCCCACCTCAGCCTCCCAAGTAACTGGAGCTACAGATAAGCACCACCAGTTCTTTTTTTTAATTTTTTTGCAGAGATAGGGGAGTCTCACTATGATTCCCAGACTGGTCTTGAACTCCTGAGCTCAAGCAACCCTCCTGCCTCAGGCTCCCAAGGTGCTGGGATTTCAGGTGTGAGTCCATGCGTCCAGCCTAGATTGTCTTCCTTTAAAGACTGTTGCATTTGTTTTCCCAGGCAGTTGGTTCATTTATGGATTGACCTATTCCTTTTTGAGACAGATCTAGAATAGCCTTTATTTTAGATTAGTTTGGTCCTAATCCTGAGGTGTGGTCTTTCTGGGACTCTACTCAAAGTCCTTGGTGTTCGATGAGGTCTTTTCACTCTGGTTGTTCAAAATTTAAGCATCTCCCAACTCTGTATAAGCTCCAGAAGTTGTTTAGTTCCCAGCTCCCTGGCAACCATTCTTTCCCCAGTGGTGCTTTCATCCGCCTTGTGGTGCCTCACTCTGCACATGTGTCACTTGGTATTTAGCCAAAGACTCGAGGGGACCCTATGACCTGGAATTCCCTTTTTTTTTTCTTCCTTTTTGAGGCAGAGTCTTGCTCTGTTGCCCGGGTGCAATCTCGGCTCACTGCAAACTCCACCTCCCAGGTTCCAGCGATTCTCGTGCCTCAGCCTCCAAAGTAGCTGGAACTATAGCTGTTCATCACCACACCCAGTTAACTTTTGTATTTTTACTAGAGATGGGGTTTCACCATGTTGTCCAAGCTGGTCTTGAACTCTTGGGCTCAAACCATGCTCCTGCCTCAGCCTCCCAAAGTGCTGAGATTACAGGCGTGAGCCACTGCACTTAGCCAACCTGGAATTCTTTCTCTGCGTTGTTTCTTCCTCTGAAGTGTTCTGCTTTAGTCTCCCTGAACTCCAGTATCTGTGTCTTCAGCTCGGTGAGACTTCTGCATTTTGTTTAGCTTCCCCCTCAGAAAGTCTGGGTGGTTGGAAGACTCACCTTGTTTGTTTCCTTTCTGTCTTGATTACACCCTGTGCTACCAATTATATCTCAAACCAGTTATTTGATATATTTACCCAGCTTTCTAGTTATGTTTGGCAGGATGGCCAGCGTCAAGACTCCAGGCCAGTCATCTTATTGAATGCCCTAAATCCTATTTTCTCAAGATATCACATGACATACGCCTTTATCCCTTGTATTTTCTATAAAAAGGTCATTGGGACAAAGGCTTCATGAGAATCAGGCTAAACATTTTTTCACAGGAATAATGTCTTAGGTGATGTTGAAAATATTAACTTTTGAAAAAGCGTCATCAAAGTCAGTGCAACTGAATTATGATCATTCATGAATTCATTCATTCTCTCATCCATCATCTATCCGCCAAAAATTCATGATGCAGTTACCTCTGCCAGGTATGGTGCTATGAGTGCTCTACAGGACACAGTGATGTGGTCCAATGTGCCCTCAGTGGGGTTGCAGTGGGATTGGTGGGTGACACTGAAGCACACTGCTAGAGAAGTCAGTGTCCTGCTCTTTTTCTGGGCCAGGGCCAAAGGGCTTACTTTATCTGGAACACTTGTAACAATGCAGATTCACTGGCCTCGTGAACCTACTGGAATAGAATTTCTTGATGAAACACAGAAATCTGTGTTTTAGCTGGTTCCACTGATACAACAGGTCAAACGATGCTGAACGTTGGTGTGATGAAAGTCAGCTCCTAAGGGGGAAAGCCACCTACCCGGAAGGAGGCTGCATCTTCTTCTGATTTACCGTTAGGTGTACCAGAGGTGGACACGCCTTACAGGTCAGCAGTCACACAGCCTGCTTTTATTATAAGAGAAAAAGCATCCTGGCCTCAGGAACTGTAATGATTCTTAAATATGTTCACAAATTCTTTGTGACAACTCCCTTCAAAAGGTGAAGGCTAATTCCTCTTCCCTTTAGTGTGGGCCAGACTTAGTGATTCACTTCTAGCAAATACAGTCTAGCAGAAGTGATGGGGTGTGACTGTAAGACTGGATGCTGAAAAGCCCTGCAGCATCCCCCTTGCTCTCTCTTCAACCTTTTGGTCGGAGGGGCCCCAGGCAACATGCTGTGAAGACATTCCAGCAGCCCTGTGGGAATCCGCATGGAAAGAGCTGAGTCCACAGCCAGCATGAACTAGTTGGCCATGTGAGTGACTGTCCTAGTCTGTTCAGGCTGCTCTAACAAAAATACCAGAGACCAGGTGGCTTAGAAACAACAGATATTTTTTCTCCATAGTTCTGGAGACTGAGAAGTCCCAGATCAAGGCACTGGCAGATTCAGGATCTGGTGAGGACCAACTTCCTGGTTCATAGATGGCTGTCTTCTTGCCATGTCCTCCCATGGTGAAAGGGGAAAGGGAGCTCTCTGGGATCTCATTTATAAGGACACTAATCTCATTCATGAAAGTTCCACCCTCATGACCCAGTCGCCTCCAAGGACCCCACCTTTAAATATCATCACGTTGTGTATTAGGTTTCATCATATGAATTTAGAGAGGACACATTCAGTCTGTAACAATGACTATCTTGGAAGTGGGCTCTCCAGCCCCAGGCGTGCCTTCGGGGGATGGCAGCTCTGGCTGACATCTTGACCACAACCTCATGGGGAGCTATCCAGCTGTACCACTCAAATTCCTGTGCCACAGAAACATGCAAGGTAATATATGTGTTTTGCTCTTTGAAGCCTATCATTTTGGGGCGTTTGGTTATGTGGCAATAGATAATGAATACAGGGACATTGCGCATATTTTAGGGCTACTTCTGAGATCACATTAGGGAACCCCATCTGTCACTCCATTTGAGGCAGCCGGCTTCAGAACCACATGTTATGGAGTTCTGCATGCTTTCCTGTTTGACATATGTGTCTTCTCAACTGGCTGCTGAGCTCACAGTGAAATTCCTGGGGAAATACCTACACGAGGCCTCCAGAGCCAGGAGTTGGGGCATTCACCTGCTGGGTGAACTATGTTTGAGATGATGCCATTACCTCCCCATCCCCAGCTGCTCTTTTGAGACTTCTTGTCTGCATATAAGGCAGCTGGGCAGCCCTGCTTCTGGCTGGGAACAACTTTTCTTGGTGTAGAGCCAGCAGCACATATGGGTATCAAAGCTACAACCTTTGTTTCGTTAACTTCACAATCTAACAAAGCCAGCTGACTGGCCAAGATTTTGAAAAATAATAAAATTATGGTTTAGTGCCAAAAGACTCCAGCCAATGCAATAGGGCCAATGAAGAAAGGTTGAAATTTAAGGGATCACCAATACTTTTTGTTTAGAGTGAGTTCGGGGGTGAAGGAGCAAAGCACAGTGTTGAGATATTTACTTGTTGGTTTGGTTTTGTGTTTTATATCTCTCTGACAGGTAGGTGAAAAGTGACTTTTCTTGCATCAGATAATATTTACATTTTTTTAAATTAGCCTACAATCTAATAAATAATAGGCAAATAATATAAATAGTTCGCATAAAAGAAGATTCAAAACACTTTTAACACTTAAAAAGATGATCAATCTCACCCAGAGAGAAATGTAAATTACAGCTGTCCTGAAATCCAACCTCTCACTCATCAGATCAGCAAAAATGCCGAAGTTGAATTTGGATAGCACTCTCCATTGACAAAGCTATAAGGAAACAGGCATGTTTATATGTTGCTAATAAGAGTGCAAAATGGCACAGCCCTTAGGGAGGAGAATTTGGCAATATCTAACAGAATTACACATGCGTTTATCTTCTAAAGTAGCAATGACACTTTTAGGAGTTTGCACTGCAGATATACCTTCACAAATCAAAAGGAACATAAGCACAAGATTATTTGTTTTGACCTTATTTGTAACATTGAAAGATTAGAAACAACCTAGATGCCCATCATGAGAGGACTGTTGAAGACACTATCGTACAGTCACACAATGGGGCACTATACAGCCATCCCAAAAAGCGAGAAGGCTCTCTATATATGGAGTGATTGGCAGAAGATATAACTAAATGAAAAGAGCAAGGTGCAGGGCAGCATGTGTGTGTGTGTGTGTGTGTGTGTGTGTATGTGTTTTGCAAAAAGAAAGACTGGAAGGTGGAACAGGGTAGATGAGACAGGGTTGGGCTCAAGACTTCTCTACATACACTTCTTAATACAGTATATGTTTTTTGTTTTGTTTTGCTTTTGTTTATCTGGGGATTTTTTTGAAAACAGAGTCTTGCTCTGTCACCAGGCTGGAGTGCAATGGTGTGATCTCGGCTCACTGCAACCTCCACCTGCTGGGTTCAAGCGATTCTCCTACCTTAGCCTCCTGAGTAGCTGGGACTACAGGCACACACCAACACTCCCAGCTAATTTCTGTATATTTAGTAGAATGGGGTTTCACCATGTTGGCCAGGATGGTCTCGATCTCTTGACCTCCTGATCTGCCTGCCTCAGCCTCCCAAAGTGCCAGGATTACAGGCATGAGCCACCTCGCCTGGCCAGAAATTTCTTTTCTTTTCTTTTTTTTTTTTTTTTTTTTTTTTTTTGAGACACAGTCTTGCTCTGTTGCCCAGGCTGGAGAGTGCAGTGGTACGATCTCGCCTCACTACAATCTCCGCCTCCTGGGTTCAAGCAATTCTCTGCCTCAGCCTCCCGAGTTGCTGGGATTACAGGCGCTTGCCACCATGTCCAGCTAGTGTTTTTTTCTGTATTTTTAGTAGAGATGGGATTTAACATCATATTGGCCAGGCTGGTCTTGAGCTCCTGACCTCATGATCCACCCACCTCCGCCTCCCAAAGTGCTGGGATTAAAGGCGCGAGCCACTGCGCCTGGCCTAGTATATGTTTTATGTGTCAAATAATTAAATTAAATTTTAAAAGTTAGCCTTAATATTGAATATAATCATGAACAAATTGACCCTAATAATATAGCAAATTGGTAATATGGAAACAAAGAAAAAATTATTTAAATGAGCTTAATATACTATTCTAACTTTACATACAGAGATATGTTTGATGGATAAAAATCTTCAAAAACATCTTGTTACTTAACTCAGTAGGTTTATTGTTATTAACCACATTGAATTGTAATTTTGAAACTTTTTTATGTTATACAATAAATCAAGGTAAATGTGTAATAAATAGGTAAATGTGATAGTTCATTTTATGCATCAACTTGACCGTACTAAACGAAACTAAGATTTTCAGAGTAAGAAAAAAGAAATAAAAATATAAAATCAGAGTGATAGGGTTTGGATCTGTGTCCCCACCCAATCTCATGTCAAATTACAATCCTCAGTGCCTGGTGGGAGGTGATTTGATCATAGGGACGGATCCTTGATGAATGGCTTAGCCTCTTGGTGCTGTCTGGTGATAGAGTTCTCAGGAGACCTGGTTGTTTAAAAGTATGCAGCATTTCCCCTGTCCCCCCAGCCCACTTCTTGGTCCTGCCCCTGCCGTGTAAGATGCCTGCTCCCACTTTGCCTTCTGCCATGAGTAAAAGCTCCCTGAGGCCTCCTCAGAAGCAGATGCTGCCACGCTTCCTGAACAGCCTGTGGAACCGTGAACCAATTAAATCTCTTTTCTTAATAAATTACTGAATCTCAGATATTTCTTTTATAGCGATGTGAGAACAGACTAAAACACAGAGTTAAGAAAAAAAGTGTTAAGTTAAATTTGAATTAGAAATGTTAATGTCAATTTATGGTTTTAAAAAAATCTCTTCACTCTTGAAAGTGCTGGAAATGACACTTCAGTAGCAATGAGCAAACTTCAACTCCAAATCTTGGTTTCTAAATATATTTTCCACAAAAGGATTCAGGGCTGGAGAATTGGCTTTTCCAGGTCTGGGGCAGGGGAAACAAAGTGAGCCTAGGGTATAGCTTAGGCTCTGGCGGACATGTCAAAAATACCAAAGAACTAACCCAAAGGATTAGCCAAATTTGGAATTATTTGAACATAAAAGAAAACATTGATTTAATGGGTTTATAGGGATAGGAGAGAGAGATTAAAAAAAAAAAAAGAAGAAGAAGAAGGAGAAGAAAAACAAGGGAAGGAGTCTCATTTACCATTACTGGAGAGATTTTCACATCACTCCTTGCTTTGTGCTATGGATCGAATTGTGTACCACTCCCCACTACCCCCTAAATTCATAGGCTGACGCCTTAACCCCCAAGGTAATGTAAAAATATTGGGAGATAAGGCCTTTAAGAAGGTAATTAAGATTATGAGAGGTTATAAGACCCTAAAGCAAAAGGACAAGTGTCCCTATAAGAAGAGACACAAGGAGTGTGAACCCACAGAGGAAAGGCCATGTGAGAACACAGCAAGAAGGTGGCCATCTGCAAGCCAAGGAAAGAGGCCTCACCAGAAACCAACCTTGCCAGTACCTTGATCTTGGACTTCTAGTCTCCAGAACTGTGAGAAAATAAATTTCTGTTTAAGCCACCCAGTGTGTGATACTCTCTTATGCCAGCCCTAGCAGACTAATATATTCAGAAAATTGGTATTTAAAGGTAAGGAAGAAATCCTTATCCTGACTTTTTAGGAGCACCTGTAGTCCATCCTGGTTGATCCATGAATGCTTGCCCTTCTTTACAGAGGCCTGCCATGACATCACTGACTCAGACAGGGTCGATACTGTATGCTAGAGCCATTAGGAAAAGGTTTGCTGGGGAACAGACAGGAGATTTGCACTTAGTCAAAATATTACTCCAAGATTTGGCAGCCACCACCTTAGAGTTCATACTTTGCATCCCTAAATGTGGGCAACCTTCCATTAAGAGCCTTCTGATATGAGGAAGTCTGAAACATACAGCATTCCCTCTGAAGTATTTTTGCTCAAATGTTTAACAATGATCTATGTAGGCTTTTAGATCTAACTTCTAGTTTCCAGGGACATGGGGAACAGAGAACCATGTAAACCAGCCCCTTGAGGAGGCTAGAACGCAAGACATTATACCACTGGCCAGTCAGTGAAATGAAAATAAAAATGGACTGAAGTGGTAGTCTGTATTAATGAAATAAAACTGACTTAAAAAAATGATTGGAGGCCACGTGTAGTGGCTCACACCTGTAATTCCAGCACTTTGGTCAGAAGTTCTATACCAGCCTGGCCAACATGGCAAAACCCAATTTCTACTAAAAATACAAAAAAATTAGCTGGCCATGGTAGTGTGCACCCATAATTCTAGCTACTTGGGAGGCTGAAGCACAAGAATCACTTGAACCCACGAGGTGCAGTGAGCTGAGATCACACCACAGCACTCCAGCCTGGGTGATGGAGTGAAACTCTGTCTCAATAAATAAATAAATAAAAATTTAAAAAATTATAAAATGACTGGAATATGGTAGCTGGGCATGGTGGCAGGCACCTATAATCCCAGCTACTTGGGAGGCTGAGGTGGGAGGATCACTTGAACCCAGGAGGCAGAGGCTGCAGTGAGCCAAGATCCTACCACTGCACTCTAGCCTGGGTGACAGAGAGAGACTCCATATCACAAAAAAAAAAAAAAAAAAAAAAAGGAATATGGACTGCATATTAGATAATAATAGTGTATCAATGTTAAATTTCCTGAACTTGATACTTGGATCATGGTACTGTTGGCTTTTTAAGAGAATAACCTTATTTTTTAGGAGTTAAGTCCTGAAGTATTTTGGGATAAAGAATTTTATTAAATTAAAATAACTTTATTTGGGATAAAGAATATATTGGATTAAAGAATATTGTATTAGTTAGGGTTCTCCTGAGAAACAGAACTAGTAGGAGATTGTGTGTGTGTGTGTGTGTACAGAGAGATTTATTATGGAAATTGACTCTTGATTATGGAGGCCGAGAAGTTCCACAATCTGCTGTCTACAAGCTAGAGAGCCAGCATAGCTGGTTTTTCCATTTCAGCCTAAGTCAGGAAACCCAAGTACAGGTGGAGGGAGGGGACCTTGTGTAAGTCCTGGAGTCCAAAGTCCCAAGCATAAGGAACTCCGGTGTGTGAGGGCAGGTGAAGATGGATGTCTCAGCTGAAGATGGAAGAGCAGATTCACCCAGCTTCAGCTGTTTTGTTCTATTAGGGCCCTCAATGAATTGGATGAGGGTGGATCTTTTTTGGACTCACCCTCATCCAATGGATTCAAATGCTAACCTCTTCTGGAATCACATATACACCTAGGAATAATGCTTTTAAATTATTTATTTTTTTAAGTTTTTTATTTTTTGCTTATTTATTTATTTATTTTTATTGAGAAATTTTCACTATGTTGCCCAGACTGGTCTCCAACTCCAGGGCTCAGGCAATTCTCCCACTTCAGCCTTTGGAGTGGCTGGAATTCTAGGCACCTGCCACAGAATTGATGTTACCAGCTATCTGGACATCCCTTACCCCAGTCAAACTAACACATACAATTAGCCATCACAAATATGCATAGGTATAGATACATATTATATATTGTAATACATGTTTTATATATATACACATTCAAAATAAATACAATTGAAACAATAAAAACTTTCAGACAAAAAAACGAACATTAATTTTAGCATTTTTTTCCTCATGGCAAAATATTGGAAACAACATAGACACCTAACAGCAGGGAACTGTTGAAAAAAGCACACCGTTTGTCAAGGATCTTTTGATTTTTTTTTTTTTAAGACAGTCTTGCTTTTTCTCCCAGGCGGTAGCACAATCTTGGCTCGCCACAATCTCCGCCTCCCAGGTTCAAGTGATTCTTGTGCCTTAGCCTCCCAAGTAGCTAGGATTACAGGCACGTGCCACCACACCCAGCTAATTTTTGTATTTTTAGTAGAAATGGAATTTCACCATGTTGGCCAGGCTGGTCTGGAACTCCTGACCTCAGATAATCTGCCTGCCTTGGCCTCCCATAGTGCTGGGATTACAGGAGTAAGCCACCTTGCCCCACTCTTTTAATCTTTTAATATTACAAATAATAATAATGAATTTCTCAGCAGCATGCCATGCTGTTTGATAGCATTTAACCGCTTCATGTTCTGGCTGGCAGCCACTCTCCATAAACTCCAGGGTTTGCTGGGGAGGTGTTCCTGGCCAGAGCTGCACCCCACCAGCCTGACTGGGGCTCCGGGCCCTCCCCTGCTGTACCTGGGCTCAGGATCTAGCCCCACCTAGGCCCCTCACAACATCTCTGCAGATTCCCCAGCTAAGACTAATTCCAGGGGCATTAGGCAGCACCATTCTGTGGTTCTTCTTACACACACACACACACACACACACACACACACACACACACAGGCTGTTCTGTCCATCCAACACCCTGCAGAAGAGGCTACATGCTGTGACAACCCTCTGCCTGGCTCTTCCATGCTGTTCCCACCAATGAGCGGTGCTAAAGGGATTTCCAACCGGAATAGCAAGTGTTGAAGTGATTTCTCTTCCCGGGTTGAGGAACCAAAACTGCCTGCCCAAAGCAAAGAGGATGCTGCTTCTGGTTTGTGCTATGGCCTTACACTGAACTTGACACTTTGCCCTCACTAATCTTACCCCGTTCTACCTGGCAGGGTTCCAGAGGGAAAGGTTTCCAAAGCTAGAAGCCTAGTGAAAGGAGGGGAGGAAACCATTATAGGAGTTGCAATGAAATTGTAGTGTCTTTCTAAAGCTGAAGGGCACTCCAGAAATGGGCCAGGATGTGAGAGGGGCGGTTGCCTACTGACAGCCACACAAAATGGCGCTAAGATCCTTTTACAGTACATAGCTGTCAAGGACACAGGCTTGGCATCTGGCAGACCTGGGCACAGGTTCTGGCTCTGCCTGAGTCTACCTGCAGGACTTGAAACAACACCTTACCTTTCCCAGAGCAGCAGGGATGAGTCCCTGGGGCACTGCAGGGAAGTTGCTTAGAAGGGTCTGGCCCCTGTAAGACCTGTGCATCCATCCACACCTGCAGGCTCCCAGGGGTAAACTCCAGCTCAACAGAAAAGGCTAAGACAGCAGCAGGGTAGGCTCCCAGCAACTCCACTGCCTGGAGGGCCAGTGATACGGGAGTTAAAAAGAAATTATTTAGGTAGATAGTGAGGGTAAGGAAGTCCTTGGTAAGGTTTTCCTTTTAATGAAAAAGAGCCCCAAAAAGGAGTCTGTAAAATCAAGCTGCAGAAATAGACAAGCAAGCTGGAAACTTGCACAGGTGAATGCTGACAGTTGTGCCAGTAGGAAAATGCTACCTGGGAATGGGCATGTTCAAATGGCGGCTCTATTTGCCATTCTCTTCTCTTTGCCAGCCATGGCTACAGTCAGGGGCAGCCAAGATGGTGCTAGCCAAGTAGAAAGTCCATTTGCATAAGATTGGGGGAAAAACCAGCCTTCCCCTCACACCATGTAAATGTCACTCCTGTTAAAACCAATCGGAGGGCCCTATGTAAATTGAATGCCGCCTCCTCCAGCCTGCCTATAAAAACTGGTGCAGTCCACCACGGGCTGGCTTTTCCCTTTCAGACACCTCTCTCGTGAGACAGCTACTCTCCTCTCTCCTTCCTTCTGCCTATGAAATTTTCTGCTCTTTAACCCACTGCATGTGTCCATCTGTTTAATCTTGGTGAAAGATGAGGAAACTCGAGTATTTACCCCAGACAATAATGCTGCTTCACCAGGGGAGAGGAACAGAGTTTCAGAGCCTACATTAAAAATTCTTGGAAGCAGTTGAACACCTATGGGTCTGAGGGAAGGCAGGGGCACCACCAGCCGCATCTGGAGGGGATCTTGGACACTAGGCAGAGAAATGGCTACTTCCTGGGTAGGATCTGGACCCCAAGGAAGACTTTGAGTTTGAAGAGGAGCCTCAGTCCCTGCAGAGGCTAGCCTGGCATCTCCCTATGCCTCTCCATCCATCTGGGTTCTGATCACTCAGTCCAATCTTCCCAGGAAAAGAGACAGTCCTCCTGCTTCATGAAAATCCCTCATAAATTAGTCATTTGGACCACCTGGTACCAGCAGGTGGGATTCACTTGCTATTTCAAAAGGCTTTAAAGAAATGTCCTGGGAGTGACTTGGCTCAGGACAGCCGTGGATGCCCCTCTGCCCCCACCCACTCACTCACCCACCCTGCCCAACTTCCAGCCCTGTGAGGCTCTGAGCAGCCTTGGGAGAACACACAGTATTTAAGTAGCTGCCCACTGCCCTCATAAGCCTGCTGCCTGCCCGTCCTGTCCCCTTGGAGAGGGAGTGGGGAAGTCACACTACACTCCTGGCACTGGCCTCACCTCAGCCAACATCTCCCCAGGGAGGTTGCCGGGCAGGGGCAGAAAGCATTTCAATCAGTCACATGCCGCACCCAGCTGGGGGGCTCTCCCCCAACCACGCATTCCTTATGAGGAAAAGCTGCATCCCAGCCATCCACTTGGTTCCTCTGGGGTCCTTGTGCCGGTGGCAGCATGCATGAGACTCCAGGAATCTCAAGTATGCAAGATCCCGGGAGGGCTTATGGCCTGCAGCCGAAGCCAAAGCCAGAAGACCATGCATGGTTCCCCTTCAACAGTCCCAGGGTGGTTCTCCCCTCTGGTCCCGCCCCCGCAGTGTGCTTCCTGACTACCCTCTCTCTGGGAGAAACTCCTACATCAGGGGCCCATGGAGCGGCGTTTTCTGCACCCAGGGAGCAGCCAGCGGAAGCCAGCCCACCGTCCTAACCCGGAAAAGTCACCCGCCCCGATTCACCAGGGACTGGTGGGGGCTAAGAGGAAGAAGTCCTGGACTGGGACAGTTTTCACACTACTCCTCACTTGCAGCTCCAGTATTTTCCATTTTGACCCAACTATCATTTTCCTCTATCTCGGCCTGTTTCGATAAACATCATCAGGTGCTCCCACAGAGCAGTCTTGGCCTCTTCCAAGATGAAGAAGCGAAGATAAAAACCACACCTTCCTCCCCATCACAGCAGCAAACCACATTGCCATGTATGTACCTATGCAACAATCTTGCATGTTCTTCACATGTACCCCAAAACCTAAAACGCAATAAAATATATATATATAAAAAAAAAAAAAAAAAAAAAAAAAAAAAAAAAAAAAAAAAACAAAAAAAAAAAAAAAAAAAAAAAAAAAAAAACACCTTCCTTAGCAA
>NW_016107365.1:2767859-2793872 GCF_001604975.1 Cebus imitator | reverse complement strand
AAAAAAAAAAAAAAAACACCTTCCTTAGCAAATGAGTCCAAGATCCACCATCTGGAGATAGAGGGGTACTGCACACTTGTGAGAGGAACACGCAGGTGAGGAGCCCCTGCCTTTGTTTCCCACACCCTTGGGGGTCTCTCACAAATCACCAACGGAGCCTCCGGGACGCTGCGACAGAGAGGTTGTGGGAAGCCCCCATGAGCACTGGGGGCTGACCGTGAACCCACACCCCTCCCCATGAGGACCCCTAGCACAGGCTGGGACATGTAAACAGGACTCTCTAGAAGACAGAAAAGTGACAAGAGCGGTCATAATCCCAGATTATCTAGCCCACAGGGTGTGACCGCTGCAGTTTATCTTGTCACTACAGGCAGCATTTTCCGGATTCCAAATGGTAAACATAAACATTATCTCCTGGGCTGGAGAGGGTGGCAGATTTATGGGGCAGGGGAATTAAACATGTTCAGCAATTACTCTAGGTGGTTCTTATCTTCCTGGAAGTTTAGGAAACCCTGCAGGAGCTTCCTCCACTTGACAGGGGCCCCACCTGAGCTCTGCATGTGCTCTCAGGACAGATCCTGGCTGATTGGCTGAACTGCCGGATCTCTCTTCCATGACCTAAGGCCAATTCTGAGGTCTAATTCCTAGTTCCTGTCTCTGGACCCACTCCTTTCCTAAGATCTACCCTGGAATGATGGCCCCCTTTGGGAGAGACCCACTGCCCACATTGTCTCAGTGCTCGACACAGCACCCATATCCACACGACTGGGGCAGGGGGTGGGCACCATAACTCTTCCTATCCCTACATGAAACTCTCAGGTAGAGACCGGGTGAATATTGCCTGCCCCTCATCTTTCATCCTCTGGTGGTGTGGCTGGGTCATCCCACCTGCATTTGCAGACCTCACCACTATTTTATCTCAGGTGGGGCCATCAGACCTCCCAAAGCCATAGGAGGAAAATCTGGAGTAACATTTGTAAGATTCTATGTGCTGATGATAATGTCTGATGTTCCAAACCAACTAGCATACATGAAGAGATGCTCAGTATCACTGGCCGTTAGGAAAACACAATTCAATGAAAAACTACTTCCTATCAAGTGGGATAGCTATACTACTTTTTTAAAAATAGAAAACAAGCATTGGTGAGGAACTGGAAAAATTAGAGCCCTCACACGTTGCTGGTGGAAATGTAAAATGGTGGAGAACAGGATGGTGGTTCCTCCGAACTCAGAGTTAACATAGAATCCAGCAATTCTGAAAGAATTGAAAACAGGTACTTCAACAAATACTTGCACATGCAAGTTCACAGCAGCATCATTCACAACAGTCAAAAGGTATACACAACCCAGGTGTCCACCGATGGATGAATGGATAAACAAAGTGTGGTATATTCATACAATGGAGCATTACTTGGTGATAAAAATGAGGTACTGATATATGTTACAACATGGATAAACCTTGAAAACATGCTAAATGATAAGGCCGGGTGCGGTGGCTCAAGCCTGTAATCCCAGCACTTTGGGAGGCCGAGGCGGGTGGATCATGAGGTCAAGAGATCGAGACCATCCTGGTCGACATGGTGAAACCCCGTCTCTACTAAAAATACAAAAAAAAAAAAAACATTAGCTGGGCATGGTGGTGCGTGCCTGTAATCCCAGCTACTCAGGAGGCTGAGGCAGGAGAATTGCCTGAACCCAGGAGGCGGAGGTTGCGGTGAGCCGAGATCGCGCCATTGCACTCCAGCCTGGGTAACATGAGTGAAACTCCGTCTCAAAAAAAAAAAAGAAAACATGCTAAACGAGAGAAGACAGACACAAAAGGTCACATATTATGTGATTCCACTTATAGGAAATATCCAGAATAAGTAAACCCATACAGACAGAAAGCAGACTGGTCTTTTCCAGGAGCTGGGGCATAGAGGAAGAGAAGGATGGGGAAGGGCTGCTTAATATGTGTGGGTTTTTTTATTTTAGGGTGATGAAAATGATTTGGGATTAGAGGTGGTGGTTTGTATAACAGTGTGAATATATTAAAGGCCACTGAATTGTTCACTTTAAAATGGTTAATTGTAGGCTGGGCACAATGACTCATGCATTGAATATGGCAAAGGACTGATGGAAATGAAATAGACTTCCATAACTTGCAATCCCAACACTTTGGGAGGCCAAGAAAGGAGGATTGCTTGAACCCTGGGGGTTGGAGACCAGCCTGGGTAATACAGTAAAAATCCCCAAAAATTTTTAAAATGAGCTGGGTGTGGTGGCGCTCACCTGTAATCCCAGCTACTCAGGAGGCTGAATCAGGAAGATGGCTTGAGCCCAGAGTTAAAGGCTGCAGTGAGCTACGATCGCATCACTGTATTCCAGCCTGGGCAACAGAAGGAGACGCAATCTCAAAATAAATACATAAATACATAACAAAACAGTTAATTATATTATGCAAATTTTACCTCAATTAAAAAACCTAACAACTCTAAGAAAAACAAGTCACAGTCCACTGAGGGGGCTTTCAGAAGCTGTCATCCTCTGCCAGCACCGTGATAGGAAAAGAACACGTCTTGCTAGGGTTAAATGATTTGGCCCAGCTCTGTTGCATGTGATTTCAGCCCCACAACAAACATCCTCACACGTTCAGCATTTTCAACACTGGGAGGTTTGCCGACTTCAGCTTCAGTCCCAGGTTTGCTGAGTACTGTGAAGGACTGAGGGAACCGGAATAGACTTCCATAACCAAAAGGTCAAACTTATTCCTGAGCATGTCAAACCCCTTGCTTAAGTTTATTAGCATAGCATATAAATGTAAAATACCCAGTTACAAATCCCAACGCCAAACCATTAAAAAGGTTCTTGATTAATATGAGGACTCATAAATGCTTAAAAGTAATTCTACCTAGAAGTTTCAGCTCCAGCATTTTAAACATCAGAAGGAAGTTTTGTTCTAATTTTTAAATGTGAATAATTAACCTCCCAGGAGGAAAAAAATAGCAGAATTTTAAGAGTAGTTCAAGCCAATAAATGTCCAATTTAAAAATAGATTAGTACAGCTGGTACCAACTGCCACCCTGACTTATCTCAGTGGCAATTCACATGAAATCAGTCATTACTTCAGTCAAACTGTTGGAGCATGTCCGCCCCTTTGCTCTGCTTTCAGGCACTTAAATGCTGGAATAAACCAATTTGGGAGGAGATTATGGTTGTGTAAAAGGCATTTAAAAAAATTCACATTTTTGCTACATGAAATTTTGTTACCAAAAAAGCTATTACTACAGATTTCATATTCTAAAAATCAATTTCTTCCAGTTAGAAATACTAATAGTCATTACTTCTTAAGGTTTAGATCTAGAATTAAATAAATACATATTAACACACCCAACTATACAATAGGCTTTGGCTAGCAGTATCCTTATAAGAATAAAAAAGCAATGGTTCAGACAGTTTGGTTCCAGTATGTCTTCATACAGAAAGACAAATCCTTTCTGAGCCTCTTGAGGAGAATCTAGTTGCCAAAGTGTCCCAAGAAATTTCCTGTCAAGAAATTTCACGATAAGAAGACTCTAGGGTATCAACATGCTTAAGACTGCCCCAGCATAAAGGCTCCCTAATCAGCTTCTTTCAAAAGGAAAAAAAAGAAAAGGGGAGTAGGAAGAGGAGAAAGGAGGAGGGCAGAGAAAGAATAAAGAGCAGAAGAAAAGAAATAATAAAGAAATGAGGGGAGTAATGTTGTTTCTCTGTTTCAGAAGCAGCTAACCCAGGAGACAGCATAGACCAAGCTAAATATTAACCACTGCTGCTGGTAGTCCTTTGACAGCACAGGATGGTGACGAGGAGCCCGTCTTTCAGAAACCAGCCACCAGATGGGTTCAAAATCAAGCCCACCACGTGGAAGCTATATGACCTTGAAGAAGTTAGACTCTCTGAGCCTTTGTTTCTTTATCCACCAATAAAAATAATCTCACTTACCTCCCAGGGTCATAGGACCAAATGTATAATGTACAAATGAATAGATTAAGACAACCTCACTCCTGTCATCATTCCCCTTGTCACTGAAAAGACATTGAGTACAAATGGATAGATACTATCCAAAGAGGCCACATTAAGTGCCTGGACCCTGGGCCCTTTGCCCCTCTCCAGGATCTAAAGCACTAATGGCTGGAATCTGGCCCGAAAGGTTGGTTTCTCATGTTGATGCTGTATCAAGAAAGTTATAATATAGCCAATGCTATTGCATTTTTTATTAAAAAACAAATTAAATAAAATAGTGATCCATTACATATAAAACTGAACTGGAGTCCACAGTTTATGGTGGGAAAGGCTCAGAAGGTGGAGGCAAGAATGTAGCTGCAGCATTTTCTTTTTCTTCATATCTAGGAGGCAATTCAGATGGAAGATGTGGAAGATGTGGAGTGTGTGAGACCTCAGAAGATGAATTCGTCCCGGAAATGGTATATATGGATTCACAGTCTCTCTCGGAGGCTGCACCCTGACTCTCAGAAGTTGGGGTCCTGCTAGAGGGAAAGAGAGAGAACATGAAGGACAGGTGACAGAAACAGCGACCCCTTAAGTACTAGGTTCTTTTCAAATGTTTAATCACAGGCACTTAGGAGTATGTGCAAGAATCTGAGGAATAATTTCTCCCACACTGGGCTTTTCATAGATCTGTTTTGATTTGTTACCTTTTCCTTTTCCTAGAGCTGAGTGTAACATTAAGACAGTCTCACTCCTGCTGTCATTCCCTTGTCATTGAAAAGACATTGAATACTAATTTACAGACACCATCCAAAGAGAGCACATACACATGTGCACACACACACACACACACGTGCACACACACACGCACACACACACACACAGACACAATTACTGTTCTCTGCTATTCTGTCTTCTGGGACAGCTAACATAAGGTAGACAAACTTATGCCATGGAAAATTAAAACATTAAGCCCAAACCTGAAGCACGGCAGGAAGGCATACTGGCTAATGGAGCGGGCTCTAACAAAGGCCAAGCTGCACTGGAATCTACTCTGCTGCTTCCCAGCTATGTGATCTTGGGCAAGTTATTCAACATCACTAATCGTCAATTACCTTATCTGTGAAATGAGGATGATAACATTCCTTTCTCCTAGAGTGGATATGAGAGTTACATAAACTCATGAAAGAAAAGCCAGACCCTGGGACACAGAAATCATAGTAGCAGCAGCAGTAGTTTAAGTTACTAGACATTGATTTTAGGGTTTGGGGAAGTTTATCATTAGAAGAAAAAGAAAATATGAACATTTACGATGAGAACTCTACAGAGGTCCAGCCCTAGCCTGCCCTTTCTTCACACAGGGCCACTCCCACATGCACCTCCCTGGATTCCCCCATCACAACCCCTTATGAAGCTCTAAAGCAAACTCTGTCCTTGTCAGCCACCTCTTTCTCTCTCCCATCAGCTAACCTGTCCCCCTACTTTTGTGGAAAAGAATCTCTACATAACTTCATTCCCTCCAGGCCCCAGAGGAAAGGCAGGGGTCCACCTGGCCCCTGCTCCTGGACCACTGCCTGCTCCGTCATGAATGACAAGGTAAGGTGGTGCTATCACCAGCAATGAGTGCCAGTGTCTCTGTCTCTGCTGCTTTCTGCATGCAAAAATGCACATTATCTCATTGTCTTACCCACTTCACTCTGTGACAATTTGTAGCAATGCTCTTCCCTTCCTACATCCTGGTTTCCTATTCTAGAAGGTAACACCAGAGTCTTCTCCAGCTCTGCTCCCTGAGCACAACATTTCTGGGGTCTGCATGAGCCTCTCCTGTGGGTTTCCCACTAGTCCCTGACTCTTCGTCCTCCTTGTTCCAGCAACCTCCGCAGTTCCATCTCCATCACCTGCTCTCTCTCCCTCCCAGTCTGCCTCCAAGGCCCTCATCTCACTGTGCCTCCCCTACCAGCCGCCCACCATCTTCTCGCCACTGAAACTAAGTTCATCTCCCACGTCCTCTCAGTTGGGGACCTCCAAGCTTCCCTGTCATTCACCCTGGAACTCATCATCTCTGCCTTTTCCTCAATGTCCCTCTCCATCCGGACTCCCTCCCCACAGGCTCCTGGCACCTCAGGCCCGGCCCACTAGAGCCTACCTTGCTGCCTTCTGTGTAGGGTGGGTGCTGACCTGATGTTCTCTGTGCCCCAGGGAAGGAGTGAATATTGAGGGAGAGGCCCAGCTGTGTCGGGTCAGGGCTCAGGCTGATTTTAGCCAGTCACCCAAGCATGGCTACAGTACTTCTGTACTACAGCTCTTCTGTAACTGTTGGGGATCCCCTGGGACCCTTATACCTCTCCATGATCTAAAGCAGTGAAGCCTAGCATGATAGCAGGGGCCTCCTGGCCTAGCCTTGGCACTCAGTTTGATTGCTGGGTTGCTAAACATTCTTTTTTTTTTTCTTCCTGAGACAGAGTCTCACTGTTTTCCAGGCTGGAGTGCAGTGGTGCGATCTCGGCTTGAGGTAGAAGAATAGGGTCTGGAGGCAAGGAACCTACAGCCCTTTCATGCTGACTTCCTAGAACGAAATTGAAAGGAAAACCCTAACTTTCCACCCCTAAGCCACAAAGGACCGCAGACTACTCCTTTTGCAAACTCCCACCTTTCGGCAGGTGGGAAATTGAAAGTGCCTCTGATTGGCTGCTTTTTGCACCGCCCCCGGCAAGGGTTGTTAAACATTCTGAGAATCGCCCCAGTTAGGACCACATAAAGATGGCTGCAGTAGGCTTCATATTAACCCAGCATGATCACTTTATCATTTTTAACTTATGTGCTGCCCACAGTTTCCTGAAAGGTACTGTTAATATCAAGACACTAATTCTGACAAACATCAGCAAAAAAGACACATTTAAATGCCTCCTAGTGAACCCCAGCCTTAATACTAGTTTGGCCTGAATTCAGGCCTCTCTTGAAGTTCAAATGGAAATTCTTACCCATAGTTGAAAATACTGTAATATGAAGGGGGGTTTTCATTGGGAAGCTGACTGTTGGTCCCAGGACTCTCAGTGACCGCAGAAGCTGAAGATTCAGGAAAGTAAGGTGGTGGAGGGGGTGGAAATATTATTACCGAGTCACCTAGGGAAACACGAAATTTAGTTGAAGGCAGGTGGGTAATAAATGGAAGCAAATTAGCAAAAGCAAAATTAATTAATTCTAAATTTGGCCCATCTATATAAAAGGTCAACACACCAGCTGCTAACTCCAGAATTTAAAAGTGAGCCCATTAATGTATAGAGACAGAAAAGTAGACGAAGTCACGAGGGGCTGA
This sequence comes from Cebus imitator, assembly GCF_001604975.1. Classification (NCBI taxonomy): domain Eukaryota; kingdom Metazoa; phylum Chordata; class Mammalia; order Primates; family Cebidae; genus Cebus; species Cebus imitator. Next base: position 2,786,590 of record NW_016107365.1, on the reverse strand, counting down.
GAGGAAGTGGGGAGGCGGAAGGGAGTGTTGCTGTTTGGTGAGTACAGAGTTTCCAGTGGGAGAGTTCTGGGAACTGATGATGACGGTTGCACAACATGGTGACTGTATTCAATGCCACGAAACCATTTAAAAACGGTCTGGCTGGGTGCAGCGGCTCACACCTATAATCCCAGCACTTTGGGACGCTGAGGAGGAAGGACTGCTTGGGCCCAGGAGTTGGAGACCAGCCTGGGCAACATGGCGATATCTTGTCTCAAAAAAATTAAAAGAAAACAATTAGCCAGATGTGGGAGTCCATGCCTGTAGTCCCAGCTACTCAGAAGAATAAGATAGGAAGACTGCTTAAGCCCAGGAGTTCTGGGCTGCAGGGAGCTCTGACTGCACCACTGCATACCAGCCTGGGTGACAGAGCAAGACCCTGTCTTTAAAGAAAAAAAAAAAATGGCCAGGAATGGTGGCTTACATCTGTAATCCCAGCACTTTGGGAGGCCAAGGCAGGTAGATCACTTGAGGTCAGGAGTTTGAGACCAGCCTGGCCAACATGGCTAAATCCTGTCTCTACTAAAAAAAAAAAAAAAAAAAAAAGAAAGAAAAAATAATCAGCCAGACATGGTGGTAGGCGCCTATAATCCTAGCTACTCAGGAGGCTGAGGCAGGAGAATTGCTTGAACCCAGGAGTCGGAGGCTGTGGTGAGCCAGGATTGCACCACTGCACTGCAGCTAGGTGACAGAGAGAGATTCTGGTCTCAAAACAAAAAATCAAAACAAAAACAGTTAAAATTGTTTACTACACACACACACACACACACACACACACACACACACACACACACATATACATACATATATATATATATATATATATATATATATACCACAAATGTTTTAAAAGTAGGCCTACATCTCAGAATCCAGAGTGCTGACCATTACGGTATGAAAGTGGGTCTATGTTTCACAGCAAGTCTAAGCCCAAACCTTTCTGTGAATTGGTTGCTGAAAAGCTCTCTTCCCTCTTCTGGGGTGTCTACTGCTGATAAAGCTTTTCTTGTTTTCAGTCTACAATTTTAATTCACAAGTTAGCTGTTGGCTAAAGTGCCTTGTTCTTCAAATATAGTTTCAGCTCCTGAGCAAATAACAATAAGCCATGCTACAGGCCCTAACTGTTATTTACCAAAGTACAGATTTGCATTTCTGTAGCTACCGTTCGTTCCAGAACACATCCCCAGGCTTTGAGGAGAAACTAGGGACCAGATGCAAACTCTAATTTGAATTATGATTCCAATACAAAATGCACCACACGAGTGGCCCAGAACAGTGTAGGGCTGTGGCTACACCATTGCTGGGGGCCTGGCGGAGGCCTCTGAGAAGCTGGCAATAGCAATAACAGTTCAGGAAAAATGAAGGAGGCGGGGCTTTACTTCCCAGTAGGGAGGAGACTGGTTCGCACGCCTAGCACATTTGATGCTTGCTTAGGGTGGCGCAGGATTCTTTAAAGTGATGGGGGTTCCAACCTGAACAAGCTAGGTGACCTCCTTGACCTCAGCTGCCACAGCTGTAAACTGCAAGCCAGGCAGTACCTGCATCAGAGGACAGGTAGAAGGAAGGACTAGTTGGGATGATTTGCATCTGGCGATGAACACAGTGCCAAGCACAGAGCCAACTCTCACAGCTACAGTGCCAGCCAAGGGCACTTATTTGCATGATGAAGAAACACCCCAAAGGCAATTGGCCACTGGCTCCAGCCTTCACCTTTCACCCGCCACAGCAGCCTCAATCATTTCCCAGAGGGAATTTAGCCCTTCAGAAAATACATTAAGTCCACCTCCCCTTCCTCCTGCAAGGAGATGGCAATGAGAGTTTAAAATACATTTTGCTAATCTAAAGGTGAGAAAGCATAATAGTTGTCCTGGGATCCTCATTTAATTTTTTAGAAGGTTTTGGTAGGTTAGAGGAATTGGGGTTGTGTTCACTTCAATTACACACTGTAGAATAAAGAACCTGTGAAGCAAGCCTTGAACGCAGGCCAGTCACCTCTCAAAAACACACAACGAAATGCTCTAGTAACCCTATTACCTTCAAGGCTCTCTTGCCCTTTGTCCCAGCAGCTCGGCCTGCCCACACCCTGCAACCTGCTCTCCCTGGAAAGAGACCTCTCCCTTGCAAGCTCCCTTTAATGCATCTTTCAGAACTTGATGTCCTCTGTGAGCACACAACATACAGACACCTCCAGGGAACGCTATCTCACTCACCTGCTGTGTGTCCAGGATAGCACTGAGTGTATCCACAACAAGGAGAGCAGGGATTCTAAATCTGGGATTCTAAAGATGTAAACCCTATCCCACAATATCAAAGGAGAGGAGCTAGGATGCAAGATTTTCACAGGTTCAATGGGGGTTTAAAGGGTTTAGTAGAAAAGATTTTAAACCAACTTCAAGACAAGGACACCAGAAACAGCACCACAGCTCTGTCCCCTGCCTCCACTCTGATTCCAGCCACCAGGTGGAAGGCTGGGCCCGAAAACTCCGCTCGAACTATTTCCAACTAAGTGGAAGCACAGCAGCATTAGATGAACATATTTACTTATACCGCACTGTGTTCCTCAAGAGCACCGAGAACATCTATCGGATTAAAGAGAGCCCTTTTTTCATGTAGTAACTTCCAAGAACACTTGGTGAAGGATGAAATGGAATCACACCCATGTGCCCTGGGCAGGGTGCTATGCAAGGGCTCTTCTGTGGGTGTGCCCACATACTAGGGTTGGGACCCTGCTCCACCACTTGCTAGTGTGTGACCTTAGGTAAGTCACTTGATGTCTACACGCCTCATTTTCTTCCTGTGTAACATGGAGGTACTAACAGTGTCTGCCTCCTTGGGTTGTTATAGGTGTGAATGAATTTCACAAAGGCGGACCTTTAAGAGCACATACTAAAGCACTTAAATGTGTTTGGCACAAAAATATACCCTATATAAGTGTTAGCTATTGTGAATATATAATTAATATTTGTGTTGTCACCATTATATATTAATAAGGAAGCTGGGAGCATCTACCCTGGTGCTACCCAAGGAACGGCTGCAAATCCATCTGCCCTCCTCTCCAAGGCTGGTGGCATGCAAGGCCAGCAACCCAAGTCCTCCCCTCCAAGCTGTGCTCCGTGAATTCCACTGCTTCCAGTAGACAGCCCCAAGCAGGAGACGCAACTCCCTTGTCACACTCCCTCTCTGTTCCCTCCATGGTTTCTGTTCTGCGGACTTCTTTTCCTAGCCTTTTCAATGTCAATGGTTTCACAGCTTTACTGTTTTAAAAGTAGGAGACTGAAAAAAGGGATCTGCCAATGAGCAGCGATGGGGTTTTTCCTTGGTTGTGTGAAGCTGAGGCCAAAGCTACCGCTATTGTCCTGCGGGAAATGGCACTCCAGCTCTTCTGTGCAGCCCAGGGGACCCAGGAGGAACTTGTAGGCATTCCATACGAAAAAGAAGTGGCAGGTGCTGTCATATTCCATCTCGGTTTATCCCACTGCTTCCAAGCTTTGCCTTAGCCCTGCAGTCACAGATGATGTCACAAAAAACCAAGGACAACACAGAGACAGTACAGAGTCCCCTCAAAACACCTGAAGACTGCTGGACTCGGACACATCCAGAGTCCTAGCATGTGAGTGCTGCAGGAATCTTAGAGACACACTGCTTGTTTTATAGAGATATAAAACAAGGCAGGAGAGGCGAAGGACTTAAAAGGACAGCCAGCTAGTGACAGCCTGGGAGGAGAACCCAAGTGTCCCACAACTAAAAGTGCTATGTGGTTTTGGTGTGAGAATAACAGGGGTAACGGGGTCACTTAGTGGGTCCCTAAGGTGGCAGAAGGCTCCAAGGCTGTCCTCACAGTTCTTCTCACTTTCCTCTTAATTTGCTCTGTGACCTCAGTCAAGGTCACTACTTAATATCCCAATGCTTTGCAAAGTAAGAAAGAGTTGCTGGGGGGAAAGATGTATACAAGATTCCTCCGGGGCTTCCCACAGCAGCAGCATTGTGTACGTACACATGGCGGGGGTGTGTGAGAGGTGGAGGAAGTGGGAAAGAGAATCTAGACCAGAACCAGGAGCAGCTGGTGAGACCCAGCTGCAAAGCCACTGTGATAGAAGCAAGAACACAAATGACAGCCACCCACCTACGGTGACCTGGACAGGCTCGGTACTCTGGATCTGTCCCTCTTCACTCTCAGAGGCATCCTGGCCAGCATTCAAGGTGTTTCTCTTCTTAATGTGGGCAACCACAAAGAAACACAATCCTACAAGCACAATCAAGGGCCCCATGATCTGCAAAGAAAGGAACCCACAGATCCGGGGCTCCGTGTCGGCAGTGTCTGTCTCGTTTAGTGGTTCCTGTGCCCAGTCGGAGCCACAGCCAGGGACCCAAATGCCCAGGACGCTGATGAGCATGCCGCTTGTCAAGAAGAGAAACCCGAAGATGAGGCACTGGGCAAACTGGCGGCTCTCTCCGCAGATGAAGGCTTGGTCGGGGTCCATCTGGTGACCTCTCTGCAGCCCTGTATGGAGCTGAAGTTGTGCCCGGGAGCGGGCCAGGATCACAGCCCCAAGCCCAATCACAGCACAAGCAGGCCCCGCCACCTTGAGCACCATGCTGCAGTCTGGGAGGGGCTTGTATTGGCACGCCTGGAACCCAAAGATGGAGAGCAGGACTCCCACACACAACAGGACGGCGCCGAAGACAAAGAAGCAGAAGATGAGCTTGCTGACGTGCCTGTCCTGCTGGTCCCCATCTGGCTCAGCAGCAGCTGCAGGAGACATGTCCAGAAGAGGCCCCTTCCCAGAGGCAGGGTGGGATGCGTTTTCTTCCCTCCAAGACTTCAGCAGCTCTGCGAACACAACCAAACACCAAATTAATGTGGGCACAGGTGTTCCAGAACCACCCTGGTTTTTTGCTGGCCATTTCTGAAGTCACACGGGATGAAGTCATGGAGGTAGAACTTAATACAACTGATAAGCTGTAGAACAATAAGTTGGTTTATGAGTCAGAAAAACTGGCATTCACAAACTTTTAAATATGTAATTTTATGATGATCTTCAAAACAGAGGAAATTCAATTACTACACATCGAAGTGTATCTTTTTTCAAAAAATGAAAGAACAAAAGTAACTGGGTGTGGTGTTTTCTGAGTCTTACAAGCTCATTTTCCTGGGGGATAAAACAGGAGTGGGTGAATGAGGGAAGAACCACAGGGATTCTTCCTGATTGCAAATGCCCCACTTTTCATCACAGCTGCTGTCAGCTTTTCAAGTCAGTTAGTTCCGTAACTAACTTTCCATTTCCTGTTTTAGACTACGGCAGCTTTCCATTTCATGTTTTATTCTAAGGCTACATCTACCAAAGACCCAATTTCAGCAGTTTCAATAGGCTAAGAAGGCAGTTCAGGAACACAGTGGGTTTCGTGGACTTTTAAGTTGATTTTATCAAAATGTGGTTCTTGGGGCCAGGCGCAGTGGCTTGTGCCTGTAATCCCAGCACTTTGGGAGACAGAAGCAGGCAGACTGCTTGAGCTCACAAGTTTAAGACCAGCCTGGGTGACACAGCAAAACCCCATCTCTGCTAAAAATACAAAAATTAGCCAGGCATGATGCCTGTGGTCCCAGCTACTTGGGAGGCTGAGGTGGGAGGATTGCTTGATCCTGGGAGCTGGAGGTTGCAGTGAGCCAAGATCACACCACTGTACTCCAGCCTGGGCAACAGAGCAAGACCCTGCCAAAAAAAAAAAAAAAAGATCTTTGGGTTCTCAGCAAGCACAGACTGGTAGCCCAGTTGCTTGGGTCTGGGATGACCCTTGAAAGTGTGGCACAGCAGGTCAGGAGGAGCTCCATCTTCAGAGTGAACAGGTACCCAAAGGCAGGTGTGGCCTCTCACCCTCCTCTACATGGTGCCACCTACTTCCACAAAGAGGTTGAGACTCAGTTAAAAACAAGCAGCCAATAAAATTGCTAGTTACAAAGCACAAAACAGGGGGAGGGGAGGAACTTGGCTTTGAAAGAATAGTGTAAGTGGAATCAAGTGAGAAAGCACCTTCCACAAAATCACCCAAGCCCTATATTTCAAGGGGATGTTAAATATACCAAGTAGTTGCTAAAGAGTTGTCTACTTACACAGAGCTGACTTTATCACCTAGTTATCTTATTTTATTACAAGGAATGGGATATTTTACCAGGACCCTGTAAGTCAGGTCCTGCATTTGCAAAGACAAGTCAAAATCGTGAAGACTATTTTCACCTGCCCAAGGAAAGAAAACTTTTAAAATATTTTATGCAGCTCACATGCAGGGTCACATGAAGGAACTCAAGATTGAAGCCCTAAGGCCAAGACAATCTTGACAAACAAAATCACATTAAGGAAGGTGAGTCTGGGTAAAGAAAGCAAACAGGTGATCTTACACTGGGAAATACTTTTCCAGGAAAAAGTATGACAGAATCAGAAGGAAGTTGGAGAAAAAAAAAGAAAAAGGAAATACAGGAGGAAAAAAAGCTTTCATTTCAAACTTGGAAAAACGACATACGGATGCAGTTAAAGTGAGACAAAGACAGCATTGTACTAATTAATTTTCTTTTACTTTACCATTTTTATTAAGTCAGTAACATCCTGCAGTGAATAAGAGTTTCAACATTGAGTATACAGTCGTCCCCATTTATCCTACAGGGAGTACATTCCAAAACTCCCAGTGGAAAGAAACCACCGGGCGAGTCCACGACGGCAAGTCCTGAAACCTATATATACAGCTTTGTTTTGTTTTAATTTTTTTCCCGAATCATGCAATCTCTCTTGCGGTTTCAGAGACAAGGAAGAGAAGGGTGATTCTCGGGGGTGGCAAAGTCCTAACAGGAATTCCCTTATTCCTAGTATAGTCAATTTTACAGTGAGTGACAAGGCTTCAACTGTCTTAAGGCAAATTCCCAAACACCAATAAAGTAAATAGAAGCCCAAAACTGGATCTGCAGTTTCTCGTCCGTGGACTAGTGGACTGAGTACCTGGCTGAGTGTTGATCTCTGATCCAGAACAGTGTGGGAGTAGTCTCAGTCTCTCTCCGTCCCCCACAGATGCACCCACAAACGAATGCAAAAACACCCATACTCACTCGCAATGAAACCTTTTCCAAACACGACCCTACACTTAACCTCCCCAAAGCCAATTCTCCTCCTCAACACTGCTATCGATTTTCCAAAACACATTTCCAAATTCACAGCACCTCTCCACGTCCAAAGCTCTGGCGTCTTTGGGGAACGAAACAAGAGGCAAATATCTTTTGTGTGAAATCAGCTTGCAGCTTTTAGGGAGCCCAAGCTCAACCAACAGCCCGAGGGGCTCGCAGGGGCGCAGGTGGGGCTCGGATACCCTGCGCCTCGACGTTGCCCGGCTCCCAGCGCCCAGCCTGGCCGCACAGCTCAGCGCCCGACTCGCTTTCTCCGGCGCAGGCGCGCGGGCCGGGGCCGCTTACCTGAGGCTGGGTCCGGCGCCCGCGCTGCTGTGGGCACTGGCTGGGCGCCGCGTCCGCCTCCGCACGCGGCCTGGGCTGCGCCGGCAGCCCCGCACCCTACCCCCGCGCGTCCGGGTGCTGAGGGCGGGCGCCACCGTATTTAGAGAAAGAGGCGGTGCCGCGCGGGCGCGGCGGCCCGGGCAGGGCAGGGCAGGGCAGGGCAGGGCAGGAGCGACCGGCGGGAGCTGGCCGCCACTGGGGGCCTGGTGCGCGACCGTGCCGGAGTGGAGATCCAGGGGCGGCTTCGGAACCTGGGGCTGGCGGGCTTGCGGCGCTTCGCGGCCTCCGCACCCGTGGCTGTGCGCGCGAGGAATCTGGGAGAAATGGGCACTTTCTACGGCTGCCTGGCCCCCAGGTTTGGCGGGAGCCGGCGAGTTGAGATTCTCCCCCTGGCTGGCGGAACTGCGCGCCGGGGAGCCCCGCTCCCACTCGAGAGCTGGGGCCCAGTTCCGGAGGTGCACTAGAGAGCGGCGGCGTAGGGGTCGCGGAGGAAACGCCTGCCTCCCCTCCAGCGTGGTTGCGGCCCAGGCAGAACAGGGTACGGCGCCCCTGCCGCCGTGCCCTTGGCCACCGCAAGGTCCGGGGCAACCACACCCAGCGCCTTGTGGCCGTCCTGCTGCTCCGGAGACCTTGACCGGGGTTATGGGAGCAAGCGCCTCGCTGCGAGCTCCCCATCGAACAGGATGCAGAGCCACCAGTCGCAGAGACGACGTGCGCTCCATAAAATGTGACATTAGGGCCCTCCACTCCCGGCCATTCAGGCCTGAGGTCCTGGCCTCGAGACTGAGGCCGAGATGAGGCGCGCGGCAAGTCCCCGCCAGACCAGCTCTGCCCCTTCCGCACCCGCATGTCTGCGCACAGCCTTCTTTGCCATTGAACCCCCTTCCTGCTTCTCTACCACTCATGACCTGCCTGAATTAAACTGGTAACCTTTCCCTGCCCTTGAACCGGGAGTTTCAGGATGAGTTTACTAATCCCTGTGCTATTTGTAACCTGCCCAGTGACACGTGATACGGATCCAACTGGGCTAGTTTCCATACCAGGGATCCGGGCACTGTGGAAGGTGAGTCAAGGGTTCTCCGCCCAAGCGCAGAAGTGCCCTGAGCCTGGGGACTTCCCAGCCGTGCCTCTTCTTCTCAGCTTCTTGTCTGTCTTGCCTGAAACCCTATCCACAGGTAAGGCCACTGGATGAACCTTTTCCATGTGCAAGCACTTTACCTACCTGATACAAGTTATTCCTGGTCATGCTCACTGAAGGTAAAGTATGAAGTAAGCTTAGCTAATCATCAGAGGTGAGAAGAGACTTAAAGAATGGGTCGGAGAACGGCTGGGCGCGGTGGCTCACACCTGTAATCCTAGCACTTTGGGAGGCCGAGGCGGGCGGAGGCGGGCAGATCACACGAGGTCGGGAGTTCAAGACCAGCCTGACCAACATGGAGAAACCCTGTCTCTACTAAAAAATACAAAATTAGCCAGGCATGGTGGCGCATGGCTGTAATCCCAGCTATTCAGGAGTCTGAGGCAGGAGAATCGTTTGAACCTGAGAGGTGGAGGTTGCAGTGAGCCGAGATTGCGCCAGTGTACTCCAGCCTGGGCAACAAGAGCGAAATTTCGTCTCAAAAAAAAAGAATGATGGGAGAGAGGCAAAGCAGGCGGGGTGGGGGGCGGTGTTACCTGGGCTTTAGGGTTCACCAGGGAGGCAGAATGGACAAATTCTGGCCGTTGGAATTCTGTGGGGAACTTGCCTGGGTGGCCAAAGGTGAACTTTTTCATAGCCAGAGTGCTCGACCTCTGTGAATCTCTGCCATAACTAACAGCCCTGATTATTGTCAAAATAGACAATGCCAACACTCATGACCCCTTGCTCTGTGTTTTACCTACAGGCGCGAAGCCAGGCTCCTCTGTGGTTCTTTGCTATGTGTCTCCAGCAGCTCAGAGAAGGTTGGAGGCAGCAGGGGACAGGAGACTAAGAAAAACAGTCATTTGGCAGTTGAGGAAACTGAGGCCCACAGAAGTAAAGTCACCTCTGCAGCTAGTTAAGGTGCAGAGAAGAGGTGAGCCAGATGAGCTGACCATTCAGTGTTTCTCCCGCAACACACCTGTCACTCAGAGAACACACCATGCTGTGAACCCAGAAAACGCCCATTTATTACATAGCCTTGTGATGCTGAGCACGTTTAGATTATTATAACAATATAGACACTGTGTCCTAAGGACATTGTAGTAATCTGTGTTTGGGATGGAGATATCCTTCCTGGTCCAAGTGTCAAGGTATATCCCCTTCTGGAAGGGCACAAAATATGTCCAGTGAATGGGCAGATGCCCAAGAGTGTATTGTACAACAGCAGCCACTGGCTTTCTAAGAACTCAGTCCCTCATTATAGGATTTGTCCCCTCTGATACAGGCCTGTGAACATCTCTTCATTGTGCAAAAGGGTTTCCTTGTCCTTTCCCTACTCATTCTTCCCTTCCCCTTATTTGAAACTCAATCTCTGGCCATGTCATGCGCAAACCTGCAAGGGGCCTGTTGATACAGCTGCCCCTCTGGTGCCACATGACTGCAGGCTCACCACCCATGACAGACTTCAATGTCCTGGCACCAAGGACAATCAGATTAACCTCCACTTGGTATATCTGCTACTCTCACTGTTTGTGTCTATGGAAGCCTGTTTGACTAAATTAAACGCCTTGGAAATTGATCATCGGTCAAGTGTGAAAGACATACCTGCCAGCCTTTAAGGTACTTACCTTCGTAGCCCACCTAGCCTTAGGAAAACAGCTGGGTGGCCTAGTCACTATCTAGTGGTCTTTCCTAGCCTGTGTGGTGGTGAAAAAGATAAAAACCCAGACCGAATCCTTAGAAAAATGGCATCAGAACAAGATTAAAAACTGAGTGAACCTCAAATTCAGTCAGTGACTTTAGAAGCACAAAGCAGAGGCATGTGTTCATGTATTCAGCCAGCACGTATTTACCAAGCACCAATAAAACATGAAACTTTTATGAAGGAGAAAGGTCATAAAATATGTAAGTGATACAGAGAAATAGAAAGTGATTAAGTGCCAGGGAGAGCAATAATCACAGATGGGGACTGGGGAGCACTGGGGAGATTCCATTTTAAATAGTGTAGTTCAGGAAGAAGGCATCCCGGAGAAGGTGACATTGCAGCAAAAACTTGAAGCAAATGAGGAAGCAGGTGTATCAAATGATCTATTATTGCATAACAACTTACCCCAAAACTTTCAAGTTCAAAACAGCAAAAATGTATTCTCAGGGTTTCTGAGGGTCAGAAACTGCTAGTGACTTACCTGGGTACTTCTGGCTGAGCCTCTCGGAGGCTGCAGTCAAGCAGTTGGCCAGGGCTGTGGTCATCTGAAGGCTGGACTGGGGCTGGAGGGTCTGCTGCCAAGGTGGCACATTCACAGGGCTGTCGGCAGGAGGCCTTAGTTTCTCACCATGTGGATTTCTTCACCTAGCCTCCCCTCACGTGAGTATCCAAGGGACAGCAAATGAAGAGGAAGCTGTGGTGCCTTCTCTGATGAGGCTCTACACTCCCACACCATCACTGCTCTTTATTCTAGTCCTTAGAATTGAGTCACAAAGTCAATGGGAACAGGATTAGGTGCCACCTCTTGTAGGCAAGAGTAACAAAGAATGTGTAAGCATAGTTTGTGATTTTTATGGGAAGCAGGGAAAAGTGCTTCAGGCAGAAGTAGCAGCAGATGCAAAGACCCTTAGGTGGGAACATACAGATTAGCATATTCAAAGGAGAGAAAGAGGCCAGAGTGGCTGCAGCTGGTGAGCAAGGGGGAGAGTCGGAGAGGAGGTCAGAGAGGAAAGGCATGTGCAGGGCCAAGGACAGCAGGTTGTGCAGGACCTTTGAGTGGTGGGAAGCCTTTGGGTGGTTTTTGAGCTGATGTGATGAGCTTTGTGGTGATGTGATCTGATTTCTTTTTAAAAAGTTGCATAAGTTCTTTTTAAAAAGTTGTATGGTGACTGTTGCATAAGAATAGCCCAACGAGGAGGAAGATGGAAGGAAGAGGCCAGTTAGGAGGCTGTGGCAGCAACCCAGGACTGATGTCTGTGGCTTGTGTTTGAAGTTGACAAAAGATATGAGACTCTGGATATATCTTGAAGATAGAGTCAATGGGATCTTCCATGGACCGCATGTGGGCTTTGATTCCAAGGTTTTGGGCTTAAGCAAGTGGAAGGATGGTTCTGGCTGGAGCAAGATGGGGAATCCTGGGACTGGGACAAGTTTGAGGGAGGGGGGCTTCGGAGTCCATTTGGGGACAAGTTAATTTTGTCCATTAGACATCCAAGTAGAGAAGCTGAGTAGGCAATTGAATATGCTGGCTTGGAGCTCAGGAATTCAGAAGGAATACTTTCCTGTGGTCTATGAACGGCATTACAAAATAGAGAAGGGTGGGCTCCCTCCCTAGAAGAGTAACAACTAGTCCTATAGAGGGCTCCAAATGCACAAAGCAAGAGACAGGCTGGTGCCAACCACTGTGCAGGTTTTAGATGTTTCTGGGATACAGAGGGCAGCTAGTGCAGCTGGGATGGACGAGTTTCTACCAGCGCAGGGGGCTTCTGCTGTTCTGTTCCCAAAACAGTACCCTAAGGAACACATATCCTTCACTTCAACAAGACAGGCCACGTATTTCTTCCCTGGGCACTGCCAACCCAGAGCAGAAACTCAGGGCAAGTGGTGTGGATTGACCTGCAGAGTTCAATGTCACCATTTTTCAGAACTCACAAGATTGCAGAAAGATAATCAGCTAATCAAATCTGCCAATGTCTAGGTCTCTTTTCTCTTTTGGTCTCTCTCTGGTTCTGCCCCAAATTAATCCTAGCATCCAGAAGCACCCATTTCTCTGCTTCCAATTTCTGATGTTTTCTGAGGCCCAGCTGAGCTTGGTTTGTAGGAATTTGTTCTCAAGTGCTCAGTCTTGGGTCCATGTTTCAACACATATTCCCAGGACTCCCAATGACTCCTCTGAACGGAACTGGGCCTCATCCAGCTGCATAACCCTGAAAAGGGTGCTATCAAGGTCCCTGGGGCATTTTCCTCCTCCCTAATCCCCAGGTTGGTCTTAGACCCAAGGATCTGAGAGACATTTCAGGAGTATGAGTAGAGGTTGACTAATTTGGAAAGCTTGAATTGAGGGTTTAAACTGGCTCTGTTAGCAGATCCTGAGTGCAAAGGCTAATTTTTTGCAGTCATTTTATGGCCTGAGATGGTGCTGTTGATTTTTGCATGGTTAATAACAGCTCAGCCTGAGGGCTGCTAGCCTTAGCCAAGGGTATAGAATGCAAGCCCTTGTTTAAGGAAAGTAAGAATTTTCTGGGAGCACACTTGGCTTTTCCAAGGAGGCCTCTGCACTGCCAAGGGAGAGAGACCCCCCCTCAACAGTGGCCACAGCATCTGGGCTGTGGCTAGAGAAAACCAACGTGTCGATATTAACAGTTTATGGAAAAGTACTGTCTATTCACTCATTCACTGCTGCCTGTCTCCCAAAGAATACACTATTTCTCCCCAGCATGTAGAAAGGGGATGTATCAAACTGAGTTTAGATCCTGGCTTTGTTACTTACCAGCTGTGTGATCTGGGACAAGTAAACATCTTTTCTGTGCCTTAGTGTCCTCATCTGTAATGCGGGAATAACCAGACCTACCTTGAAGGGTGTCTTGCTTGAAGAGTAAATATCTGGCACATGGAGAGCGATCAATAAATGGATTTCTCCTTAACTACTACTCATCTAGTTACATCTGATCTTCCACCTGTGGCTCAGGAAGCTTGAGCTGATGAATCCATGGAAACTGTAAAGAGATAGCAGGTGTGGGAGATCAGGGTGCTCACTGAGAGCAAAATGTGGCTCTGTTGACTTCTGATGCCCAGTTGGCAATGGTTGGAGTTCCCAGCCTGCCAGCTCAGCTATTTCTCCTTATAGCTCATCTCCCAGTTATTTCTAGGAATTCTCAAAGATATGTATCACATGATCTCAAAAACCAGCCTGTCCAACTTGAGTTATCTGCCCTGTTGATCTACCTTTATTTTGCCAAGGTCTGCAGCCTCCAAAACTTCTGAAATGGGCCTTGCTGCTGCTGGTATCTTTAGAAGGGCATGTGGTATCTTGTCAAGGGTGATTCCTTAGCCAGTCAGTGGCCCACGGCTCAGGATTCTACCTGCCTCACATCTCCTGGATCCATCAGGATGTCTTAGCCCAATCTCCATGCCCTTGGTTGTGGCCCCTCCACTACGTGTTTGCCACTGATGATTCCAAGAAGGATTCAGATCAGCTCACAGTGCTCCAAAAATATAGCAAAGTGAAACAGATGTGCAAATAAATGATACAAACAAAAGAAGAAAAAGAAAGAAAAGACTTATTGTATATTCTACCTCCTTTGAACAGCTTGTTGTGATGTGCAGGGTGGTGTTGGAACCTTCTGATGTCATATATACAGGTAACTTACCTGTTTTCAGATCAGGCATGGAAACTTGTCTGAGACCCTTGGAGATGACTTCCAAAATGGGCTGACCCAGAAATCCAGAAAGGGGCCATTTGACTGTCCTAAGGTGCTGTACATGCGGAACATGACACCTGGTGGGGTGGGGGGGCGGCGGGCAGGGGCCTCCCTGCGTATGGGGAACATGACACCTGGTGGGGTGGGGGGGCAGTGGGCAGGGGCCTCCCTGGGTGTGGCCAGTCCTCTCCATGCAGTCACACACTCTCTTGATTTCTCCCACAAAAACTTCTGGCCTCAAAATTTAATCAATACTTATCTAAACACCTGAGAGCCGGGAGTCTTTGATAACTTAAAAGGCAGTTTGGCAGGAAGCCACCTCCTGAATGTCCCAGATTTTCATAAAAGGCCCTTTGTGGAAGCCACAGAATGCAGGTAAAGCTAGGGCTTGAGACAGTGCTGATTCAGAAAAAAGAAAGAGAAAACTACTTTTTAGGGTTTTTTTCTGTTTAACATACCTCATAGGGTGTTTAAAGAATTGAATGAATACAGAAAACAAGACTTGCTATAATTTTTGCTTGGTTGTGATTCCAGGGGAAATATTTTCTCTTAAATGAAAATATATTAGCCAGCCCCTACATAAAGCCTACTATGTGTTTTCAGGGGTTTACAAATATATTAACTCCTTTGTGTTTCAGAAGAACACTGTGAGGTGAGTACTGCTGCTACCCCACTGGACAGGAGCAGAGGGAGTTTGGGTACCTGCTCCCTCACCTTGCCAGCCAGGTGCAGTGCCAGATGGGAAGTGCTGGGTCTCTCTCCTCTCCAGAGGGAGACTGTGTGCTCTGCCATAGCACCCTTTTCATTCCACCTGGGAGGCAACTATGTATTATTCAGTGTCAGTTTTCAGTCCTTCAAGGGCAAGCTAACAAACTCCCATTCATTCTTTGCAGTTCCAATTAACTGCCATTTCCCCAGTGAGGGTGGGCCCTGGCTCCCTGCTCCCCCTTGTTATGTTTATAGTACCTGGCATTTTGGTGTTTTTCATTCAGGACACTTACCACAACCATAGTTGTTTACTATTCCTTTCAGACCACTTCTTCCCCACCCTTTGCTGCTTAAGCTACGTGTCACCCTCTGCTCTTCCTGTCACCATCATCATTGGCTTCCATCTCTACCACTTCAAATCCTGCCTTAATCCGACATGCTTCTAACCTCTACATAGATAAGTGCTAGAGTTTGGATGTTTATCTCTCCAAATCTTACGTTGAAATTTGATTCCCAGTGTTGGAGGTGGGGCCTAATGGGAAGTGTTTGGGTCATAGGGGTGGATCCCTCATGATTAGATTAATGCTTTCCCTGGGAAGGCATTAACAGTTCTAGCTCTATTAATTCCCAGGAAAGCTAGTTGTTAAAAAGAGCCTGGCACTTCCCTCCTCCTTCTTTGTCTCCTGTCTCACCATGTGTGACCTGTTCATGTCAGGTTCCCTTTGCCTTCTACCTTCAGTGAAACAGCCTGAAGCCCTCACCAGAAGCAGATGCTGGTGCCATGCTTGTTATACAGTCTGCAGAACTGTGAGCCAAATAAACCTCTTTTCTTTATAAATTACTCAGTCTCAGGTATGCCTTTATAGCAACACAAACAGATTAATTCAGAATTCAGGACTTCTCATCTCCAAATCCATCCTCTTCCAACCACCTCAGCCAACACTTCCTACCAGCTCACCCTGGACCAGTGGCTACCTGAAACAGCCCCTTTTGCAAAACAGGAATTGGAGCATCTCTTTCCATCATGCTTTCCAACCATTCCTGCTACAACTGTCCTTCACTCCCAACTAGACCCTTCACTTGTTCCAATTAACTTTTTTCTTTCTTCTTTCTTGTGTAGTTTACATGCTATGCTCTATCAATTCAGTAGCCTTCTTTCTGATACACTAAATTTCAATGCCTGTGAGCGAGCCTTTTTCCCTGCTCATATGACAGACACTGATACTTTCCTGGACAGCCTGGTTCTTCAAGGAAGACAACATGCAAGGGTAAATCCTTGGCCAAGCATGCACCACCTCTAATGCCCCTGGCTTGGAGTCCCAGGGTTATAGCTATTTAGTTTTCTCTTCAGTGCTTGGTTCCTGAAGCATACTGGCTTCCCGTCCAGGTTGGGGAGCTTCAAGTCTTAGCTTCCTGCTGTGCCAAAGCTGATTCTCCCTTCATGGTGACTTTTCCCTGATATTGGACCCAGGTCAGTGTTCTAAGCTAACCTTACTTCTGATGAGTTCTTCCTTCAGGGCCCTAGATATTTCTTGCTATAGGCCTAAATTAGAACTATCTCCATCCATCAGCAAGGCTTAAAACACTGATTGGTGAGGTTATTCTGTAATGGGCTAGACAGTAAATATTTTAGGCTCTGTAGGCCATTTGAGTTATTTGGTCTCTATTACAACTACTCACTTCTACCATCACAGCTGGAAAGCAGCCATAAATGTAGACAATATAAACAAATGAGCATGGCTATGATTCAATGAAACTTTACTTATGGACACCAGTGTTTGAATTTCATAGAATTTTCATGTGTCACAAAATATTCTTTTAATTTGTTTCAGCCATTTAAAGTATAAAGTCTCCTATTCCAGTAGGTGTAGTTAAAAATAAATAAAATAAAGTCATTCTTAGTTCACTGGTCTTACAAAAACAGGAGGCAGCCAGATTTAGCCCTTGGGCTGTAGCTTGCTCACTTATGCAATACTAATTTGTTGAACTTAAAAAGTAATGGGGGTGAATCTGGCAAGATAGTGGAGTAGAAAGTACCAGGAATTTATCTCCCCACTTCGACAATGATTTGCTGACAGAATCTGTTTGATTTAACTGGTTTACAACTCTGGAATTTACTGCAGGCTTAAAAACTTCCAGTGAAGGTTGGGCAGTAAACTGCAGTTACTATCAGTCAGTTTTAGCTTTTAGCAGAGTAGTATTACCCATCCTTCACCCCCAGCCCATACACACTGTGGGAGTCTCAAAAGGAGAAGAGAGAAAGGGGTAGAGATAATATCTGGAGAAATAATATCTGAAAACTTTCTAAATTTGATGAAAGATATGCATATAAACATTCAATGAACTTCAAGTCAGATGAACTCAAACAGATCCACACTGAGACACTTCATAAACTGTTGAAAGACAAAGACAAAGAAAGAATCTTGAAAGCAGCAAGAGAAGTAACTTATCACATACAAGGGATCCTCAATGAGATCATCTGCAGATTTCTCATCAGAAACTGGAGGATAGAAGGCAGTGGGCCAATATAGTCAAGGTACTTAAAGAAAGGCACTATCAACCAAGAATCTCATATCTGACAAAACTGCCCATCAAAAGTGGAAGGGAAATTAAGGCTTTCTCAGATAAACAAAAACTGAAGGAGTTTGTTAACATTAGACTTGCTCTGCAAGAAACACTTAAAGGAACCCTGCAAGGTGAAATGAAAGGACACTAGATAGTAACTTGAAGTCACATGAAAAAATAGAGATCTCAATAAAGGTAAATACATGGGAAATTTTAAAAGCTAGAACTGTTGTAATGATACTTTGTACCTTCACTTTTTGTATTCTACATGATTTAAGAGATTAGTATATTAAAAACCAATTATTTACAAGTTAGTATCATTGTAACTTTGGTTTGTAAATTTACATTTTATTTACTACATAATTTAAGAGATCAATGCATTTAAGAGATTTATTAGCTTATGCTTTTGTCACACAGTGTGTGAATATGCAGTCTGTGACAACAACAACTGAAAGGGGTAGAGATAAAGCTATAAAGGAGCAGAGTCTTTATGTGTTATTGAGGTTAAACTTGTCTAAATTCAAAACGGTGTTATAACTTTAGGATGTTACATGTAATCCGCTTTACATTTAACCATAAAAAGATAGGTATAGAATATACACAAAAGGAAATGAGAAAATAATTTAAACTACACTATTTAAAAAGAAATCAATTAAACACAAAAGAGCAATGTAGGAAATGAGGGACAAAAAAAGCTATCAGTCATATAGAAAACAAATGGCAAAATGACAGAAGTAAGTCCCTTCTTATTAGTAATAACTCCAAATGTAAATGGATGAAACTCTTCGTTGGCAGGAAATAATTTTTTTCTAAAAAAAAAAAGTGGTACCAACAACAAAATCCATGATCCAATTATGTGCTATCTACAAGAGACTTGCTTTAGCTCCAAAGACACATACAGAATAAAAGTAAAACAATGGAAGAAAATATTTCATGCAAATAGTAAACAAAAGATGACAAGGATGACTATACAATATCAGACAAAATAGACTTTAAATTGTAAAAATGGTTACAAGAGACAAAGATGGGCAATATAAATACAAGTTTCAACACATTAAGAAACTAGAACAACTATAAATATTTACAACCTAATGACAGATCATCAAAATATATTCAGCAAAAACTGACAGAGTTGAAGGGAGAAACAGAAAGTTATACAATAACAGTTGTAAACATGAAGATCCCACTCTTGATAACAGAACAACTAGACAAGTAAGTTACACAAGAAAATAGAGGACTTAACCAACATTATTAGCCAACTAGATCTAACAGACATATACAGAACACTCTGTCCAACAACGACAGCATACACATTCTTCTCAAGTGCACATGGGGCATGGTCCAGGGTAGATCATATGTTGGGCCACAAATTAAGTTTCAATATATTTAAAAAAAAAAAAA
>NW_016107365.1:2718679-2767764 GCF_001604975.1 Cebus imitator | reverse complement strand
AAAAAAAAAAAAAAAAAAAAAAAAAAAAAAAAAAAAAAAAAAAAAAAAAAAAAAATTAGCCAGGCATGGTGGTGCATGCCAGTGGTCCCAACTGCTTGGGAGGCTATGGTAAGAGGATCACTTGAAAGGATCACTGAAAGGTTGAGGCTGCAGTGAGTTGTGATCATGCTACTGCACTCCAGCCTGGGAAGCAGAGACCTCGTCTCCAAGGAAAAAAAAGACGTCATACAAAGTATTTTCTCTAACTATATCAAGACAAAATTAGAAATCAATATCAGAAGTGAAGCTAGAAAATTCACAAAATTGTGGTTAAGCTTGTCTAAATTCAAGTTAGAGTGTTATAACCTTAGGATGCTAAATAACCAATGTTTCAAAGGAGAAATCACAAAGAAAATTAAAAAATACAGGTGAATGAAAATGAAAACAGATCACACCAAAACTTATGGGACTCAGCAAATGCACTGATCATAGGGAAATGTATAGTTATAAATGATTACATTTTTAAAAACTAAACAAAACTAGCAGAGAGAAGGAACTAATAAAGATCATAGCAAAATAAACAATAGAAAAAATGGAAAAGGTAAATGAAACAAAAGCTGGTTACCTGAAAAGTTCAACAAAATTTACAAACCTTTAGGGAAAAGGACTAAGAAAAGAAGAAGCTTCAAATTATTAAAACCAGAAATGAAAGTGAGGATATTACTACCAATTCTACGTAAATAAAAAGGATTTTAAGACAGTACTGTGAACAATTGTACATCAACAAATTGAATAGCCTAAATGAAATTGACAAGTTCCTAGAACACAAAACTTACCAAGGCTAAATCACAAAGAAATAGAAAATTTGAATAGACCTCCTAATAGGAGTTTGAATCGGTAGTTAAAAATGTCTCAACAAAGAAAAGCTCTGGACCTGATGGCTTCACTCATGAATTTTACCAAACATTTTAAAAAGAGCAACACTAGTCCTTTTCAAACTTTTCCAAGAATTGAAGATTCAGGAACACTTCCTAACTCATTCTATGAAGCTAGTGTTATACTGATACAGAAGCTAGACAAAGACACTATAAGAAAAGAAAACTATCAGACCAGAAGGACAGAGTAAAAAAATAAAATGAATTAGGAAAACTATTGACCAATATTTCTTATGACATTAGTGCAAAAACCCTCAACAAAATATTAGCAAACCAAATTCAGCAGTATATTAAAAGGATCACATACCATGATGAAGTAGGATTTATTTCTGGAATGCAAGAGTAGTTCAACATATGAAAATTGACCAATGTAATGCACCACATTAACAGAATGAAGGAGAAAAAACACATGGTTATCTCAATTGATGCAGAAAAAGCACTTGACAAAATTCAACACTGTTTTATGATATATTAAAAAAAAAAACAATAAACCAGGAATGGAAAAAAACTATACCAACAGTGAAAGTCTTGTGGGAAAACCCACGACAAACATCATATTCAATGATGAAAAACTGAACGCTTTTCCTCTAAGTTCAGGAACAAGGCAAGGATACCTACTTTTACCACTTCTGTTTAACATATCCCTGGAAGTACTAGCCAGGGCATTTAGGCAAGAAAAAATAATAATAATAGAAGACATCCAGATTGGAAATAAAGAAGTAAAATTCTCAATGTTCGCAGATAATATGGTGTTATATGTTGAAAATCCTAATGTCTCTGTTTCTGTCTCTGTCTCTGTCTCTCTCTCTCTCTCTGTCTCTCTCTCTCTCACACACACACACACACACACACACACACTGATAGAATAAAATGAATTTAGCAAAGTAGCAGGATACAAAGTCAACACACAAAAATCATTTGCATTCCTATACAGTAACAATGAATAATTCGAAAAGGGAAGTATGAAAACAATTCAATTTATAATAGCACCAAAAAGAAGAAAATACTTAGAAATTAATTTGGACAAAGAGATGAAAGTCTTGTACAATAAAAACTACAAAATATTGCTGAAAGAAAGTATAATCAAACAGAAACACATCCCATGTTCATGGATTAAATGGCTTAATATGGTTAAGATGTCAATACTACTCAAAGTGACCTACAAATTTGATGCAATTCCACTCAAAACCCCAATGATATCTTGGGGAAAAACAGAAAAACTGATGCTAAAATTATTTTGAGGCCTCAAGAGATCCTGAATAACCAAAAGTCTTGAAAAAGCAAGACCAAAGCTGAGGGACTCACATTTCCTGATTTCAAAACTTACCACAAAGCTGCTATAATCAAAACAGTGTGGTACTGACATAAAAACATATATAGAGACCAACTGAATAAAATTGGCAGCCCAGAAATAAACTCTCACATGTATGGCCAAATGATTTTTGACAAGGGTGTCATGACCATTCAATGGGGGAAAGAACAGTCTTTTCAACAAATGGTTTGGGAAGACTGAATATCCACACACGAAAGAATGAAATTGGACCTTACCTAACACCATACAGAAAAATAACTCAAAATTAATCAAAGACCTAAATGTAAGACCTAAAACTAGAAGAAAAACATAAGGCAAAAGCTTCATGACTTTGAATTTAGCAATGATATATTTTTCTGAGACAGAGTCTTGCTCTGTTATCCAGTTTGGAGTGCAGTGGCTCAATCTCTGCTCACAGCAATCTCCACCTCCCCAGTTCCAGTGATTCTCACACCTCACCCTCCAGTGTAGCTCGGATTACAGGCATGCGCCACCATGCCTGGCTAATTTTTGTATTTTAAGTAGAGACAAGGTTTCACCATGTTGGCCAGGCTGGTCTTTAACTCCTGACCTCAAGTGATCTGCTGCCTCAGCCTCCCAAAGTGCTGGGATTACAGGTGTGAGCCACCACAACTAGCTGGCAATGATTTTTTGGACATGATATCAAAGGAACAGGAAAAAAAGAAAAAAAAAAGAAATTGGATTTCATGGAATTTTGAAAACTTTGTGCTTCAAAAGACACTATCAACAGAGTAAAAAGGCAATCCACAGGATGGGAGAAAATTCTGGCAAACTGTATATCTAATAAGGAATTAATATCCAGTGTATATAGAGAACTCACCTAAAACTCAAAAACAAAAAAAGCAAACAAGCTGATTCAAAAACGGGCAGAGAAATTTTATAGACATTTATCCAAAGAGGATATACATATATGTCCACTAAGCACATGAAAAGATGTTCGATATCACTGACCATTAGGAAAATGCAAATCAATCTGCAATGAGATGCCACCTCATGGCTACTATCAAAAAAACAGAAAATAAGTGTTGGAGAGGATGTGGAGTTATTGGAATCCTTTTGTGCTGTTGGTGGGAATGTAAACTGGTATGAAAACAGTATGGCAATTCTTCAAAAAATTAAAAATAAAATTGCCATATGATCCAGCAATTCCACTTCTGGGTATATATCCAAAAGAACTGAAAACAAGGTCTCAAAGAGCTCTTTGAACATCAAAGTTCATGGCAGCATTATTCACAAGAAACAAAAGAGAAAAGCAACTGAAGTGTTTGTTTTCAGATGAATGGATAAGCAAAATGAGATATAGACACAATGGAATATTATTCAGCCTTAAAAAGGAAGGAAGGAAATTCTAACATGTGCTACAAAGGTGAATCTCAAGGACACTATGCTAAGTAAAATAACCCAGTCACAAAAAGACATACACCTTCTGATTCCAATTACATGAGAGGTACTTAGAGTAGTCAAACTCACAGAGATAGAAAGTAGAAAGGTGGCTATCTTGGGGTTGGGGGAAAGGGGAATGGGTATGAATTTCAGTATTCTTTTCCTCTTTTTTTTTTTTTTTTTTTGACAGTTTCACTCTGTCACCCAGACTGGAGTGCAGTAGCACGATCATGGCTCCTTGTGGCCTCAATCTCCCCAGCTTCAAGTGATTTTCCCACCTCAGTCCCCAAAGTAGCAGAGGCTACAGGCAGGCACCACCATGCCTGGCTAATTTTTTAATTATTATTTTTTGTAGTGATGGGTTTTCACCATATTGCCTAAGCTGGTCTGGAACTCTGGGACCCCAGCAATCCCTCCTTGGCCTCCCAAAATGCTGGGATTACAGGTGTGAGCCTGACCTAAAGTTTCAGTTTTCATCTTTTCAAGACAAAAAGAATTATGACAGTTGCTCAATAGAATGAATGTATTTAATACCACTGAATTGTACACTTAAAAATAGTTAAGATGGTAAATTTTATTGATGTTTGAAGGAAACCAAAATACATCACCCCAAAATACTCCTCTTTAGCATAAATATTTTTTAATTAAAGGCAGTTAAGAAGTAGCAAACAAACAAACAAACAAACAAAAAAAACTCTATCCATCTGCTTTTCTGCCTAAAGTTAGGATATAAAGTCTACTTTACTGGAGACAGCTCTTATCAGCCCAAAATAGTACCAAAATAATCTACAAAAAAAAGCCATTTCTGTTAGCGTATTCCCACAGATTTTTAAATTATTATTATTATACTTTAAGTTCTGGGGTTCATGTGCAGAACGTGCAGGTGTATACATGTGCCATGGTGGTTTGCTCCATTCATTACCCTGTCATCTATGGTAACTATTTCTCCTAATGCTATCCCTCCCCTAGCTCCTCCACCTGCATGCTATCCCTCCCCTAACTCCCTGCCCCAGACAAGTCCTGGTGTGTGATGTTCCCCTCCCTGTGTCCATGTGTTCTCATTGTTAAACATCCACTTATGAGTGAGAACATGCGGTGTTTGGTTGTATGTTCTTTTCTCAGTTTGCTGAGAATGATGGTTTCTAGCTTTAACCATGTCCCTGCAAAGGACATGAACTCATCCTTTTTTATGGCTGCATAGTATTTTACAGTGTATACGTACCACATTTTCTTTATCCAGCCTAACATTGATGTGCATTTGGGTTGGTTCCAAGTCTTTGTTATTGTAAACAGTGCTGCAATAAACATATGTGTGCATGTATCTTTATAATAGAATGATTTACAATCCTTTGGGTATATACCCAGTAATGGAATTGCTGGGTCAAATGATATTTCTAGTTCTGGATCCTTGAGGACTCGCCCCACTGTCTTCCACAATGGTTGAATTTGCACTCCCACCAACAGTGCAAAAACATTCCTATTTCTCTGCAGCCTCTCCAGCATCTGTTGTCTCCGATTTTTTAATGATTGCCGTTCTAACTGGTGTGAGATGATTTCTCAATGTGGTTTGGATTTTCGTTTCTCTCATGACCAGTGATAATGAGCTTTTTTTCATATGTTTGTTGGCTGCATAGATGTCTTCTTTTGAGAAGTGTTTGTACATATCCTTTGCCCACTTTTTGATGGGGTTGTTTGTTTTCTTCTTGTAAATTTGTTTAAGTTCCTTGTGGATTCTGGATATTAGCCCTTTGTCAGATGAGTAGATTGCAAAAATTTTTTCCCATTCTGTTGGTTGCCAGTTCACTCTAATAATAGTTTCTTTTGCTGTACAGAAGCTCTTAAGTTTAATTAGATTCCATTTGTCAATTTTGGCTTTTGTTGCCATTGCTTTCGGTGTTTTAGTCATGAAGTCCTTGCCCATGCCTATGTCCTGAATGGTATTGCCTAGGTTTTCTTCTAGGGTTTTTACGGTGTTAGGTATTATGTTTAAATCTTTAATCCATCCGGAGTTAATTTTTGTATAAGGTGTAAGGAACAGATCCAGTTTCAGCTTTCTGCATATGGCTAGCCAGTTTTCCCAACACCATTTATTAAACAGGGAATCCTTTCCCCATTGCTTGTTTTTGTCAGGTTTGTCAAAGATCAGATGGTTGTAGATGTGTGGTGTTATTTTTGAGGCCTCTGTTCTGTTCCATTGGTCTATATCTCTGTTTTGGTACCAGTACCATGCTGTTTTGATTACCATAGCCTTGTATAGTTTGAAATCAGACAGTGTGATGCCTCCAGCTTTCTTTTTTTTTTGCTTAGGATTGTCTTTGTGATCCAGGCTGTTTTTTTGGTTCCATATGAAATTTAAGGTGTTTGTTTCCAATTCCGTGAAGAAAGTCAACGGTAGCTGATGGGGATAGCATTAAATCTATAAATTACTTTGTGCAGTATGGCCATTTTCACAATATTGATTCTTCCTAACCATGAGCATAGAATGTTTGTCCATCTGTTTGTGTCCTCTCTTATTTCCCTGAGCAGTGGTTTATAGTTCTCCTTGAAAAGGTCCTTCACATCCCTGGTTAGTTGTATTCCTAGGTATTTTATTCTCTTTGTAGCAATTGTGAATCGGAGTTCACTCATGATTCGGCTCTCTGTTTGTCTGTTAATGGTGCATAGGAATGCTTGTGATTTCTGCACATTGATTTTGTATCCTGAGACTTTGCTGAAGTTGCTTTTCAGCTTAAGGAGATTTTGGGCTGAGACGATGGGGTCTTCTAAATATACAATCATGTCGTCTGCAAATAGAGACAATTTGACTTCCTCTTTTCCTAAGTGAATACTCTTTATTTCTTTTTCTTGCCTGATTACCCTGTCCAGTACTTCCAATATTATATTAAATAGGAGTGGTGAGAGAGGGCATCCTTGTCTTGTGCTGGTTTTCAAAGGGAATGCTTTCAGTTTTTGCCCATTTAGTTTAATATTGGCTGTCGGTTTGTCATAAATAGCTCCTATTATTTCCAGATACGTTTCATCAATACCTAGTTTATCGAGAATTTTCAGCATAAAGCACTCTTGAATTTTGTCAAAAGTCTTCTCTGCATCTATTGAGATAATCATGTGGTTTTGTCTTTGGTTCTGTTTATGTAATGGATTACGTTTATAGATTTGCATATGTTGAACCAGCCTTGCATCCTTGGGATGAAGCCAACTTGATAATGATGGATAAGCTTTTTGATGTGATTGCTGTTAGATTCCGTTTCCCAGTATTTTATTGAGGATTTTTGCATCAGGATGTCCTGGTAAGATATTTGTGTTCTACTCGGTGAATACATATTTTTTTTCTTTTTTGAGTGAAGTCTCACTCTGTCACCCAGGCTGGAATGCAGTGGCACCATCTAGCTCACTGAAACCTCTGCCTCCTGGGTTTAAGCAATTCAAGTAGCTGGGATTACAGCTGCGTGCCACCACCCCCAGCTAATTTTTTTTTTTTTTTTTTTTTTTTTTTTTTTTTTTTTTTTTTTTTTTTTTTTTTCAGTAAAGACAGGATTTCACCATCTTGGCCAGGCTGGTCTTGAACTGCTGACCTCATGATCCACGTGTCTTGGCCTCCCAAAGTGCTGGGATTACAGGCTTGAGCCACCACACCTGGCCTAGTGTATTCCCACAGATTTATCTTGCTACAGTTTCTTGCCTTTGAAAATCTAAAACTGCTTTGCTATGTCCTGTCACTTCTATAAAATGTATTGTTCTTTGTTGTTGAAGATATGATGCTCATAGTTCTAAGCTACCACTTTGAGTTATCTTTCACTGAGAGTACTCCCACATGGTGTGCACTGTACACTTTAGTTAATACACTTGCTGGCCAGGTGCAGTGGCTCACACCTGTAATTCAGCACTTTGGTGGGTGGATTGCTTGAGCTCAGTAGTTTGAGATCAGCCTGAGCAATATAGCAAGACTCCATTTCTTAAAAAAAAAACACAATATTAGCCTGGCATGGTGGTGCATGCCTGTAGTCCCAGCTACTTAGGAGGCTGAGGTGGGAAGATCGCTTGAATCTGGGAGGCAGAGGTTGCAGTGAACCATGGTCTTGCCACTGCACTCCAGTCTGGGCACTAGAGTGAAATCCTGTCTTGAAATTAATTAATTAATTAACTAATTGATTAACTTGCTGGTTTTTTCTTGCTAATTCATCTTGTGTTACAGGAGTCCATTTCAACTACAAATTTAAGAGAGTTAAGGAGAATATTTAAGGAGATTGTATTTTAATTCCTTATTTTTTTTGCCACAACTAAAATAAAAACTGAAAAAAAAGAGTGGGGGAAGAAAGGAGTTGAGTTGTTGACCCTTCCCTGCCTTCCTCTCCCTGGATGTTTCCAATTATCCTGTATGAGAAGGATGCTGAGAAGGCTCTAAGCAGGATGCTCACTGGTTGGCTGTGAGCTCAGGCCAAAGTATCCTAGGTGCCTTCCCTAGTTCATGGTCTATCTGGGACCCCAATAAGTCATTTTTATCTATAGCTTAAATTATTTCCCTCTGGTTTAATCCTCCCCACCTCACCCAGCCTCCACCTTTAGTCTGCAACACAAATTTCTCCCCCAGAGTCTTTGCCAGATTCAAGGGGGAGCTAAATAAACCACCAGTCTTCAAACTGGGAAATGGGAATTCTAGGTAAACAGAAGACTTTCTCAGGGCAACAGGCCCAGGTAGTTTCAAAGGAACCAATTTTTATATTATCCTCTAAGAACTCTTTCCAAAATATATCTGCCCTCGGGCACCACCTGGCATCAAATTCCTCGCATTAACTCTATTTAGTTCACTTCACTGGAAGGCCTCAGAGCCTCAAACAAAGGAGCAATTCTGTGTACTGTGTTGGAATCAGTCATAGCTCAAAGACCAGAGCAACCAATCCTTCTCAGAGTCAGTTGGTTTCCAATTATAATCAATTTCTCAGGGTCAACTGGTTCCCAACTACAGTCAATTGTAGACCCCATATATAATGGTGGTCCCATAAGATTATAATGGAGCTAGAAAATTCCAATTGCTTGGTGACTTCATAGCCATCATATATGTGCACAATGCGTTACTCACATGTTTGTGGTGATGCTGGTGTAAACAAACCTACTGCACTGCCAGTTATGTATCGCATGTAATTATGTATGGCATATAATACTTCCTAATGTAATACTTCCTAATGATAATAAGTGACTATGTTACTGGTTTGTATTGTCAACTGAAGAATGATAAGGTTAATACATTTGGAAAGGCAAGCTTTATTGCTCTTAAAAGGTTGCAGCCTGCAAGGGGCCATTCGGACAAGTTGGGAAGTGTGACCTCTGGCCAGAAGCCAGAAACCGGCACTTCGAAAGGAGAGGCAAAAGGAACAGGAACTTATGCTGAGCCAGGTGGCTGAATATATGTATTTAACAGCCTATGAATATTTATAAAAAGAGAAATGTGCACATGCACAGCTGAGCTTCATGGGTGGCAGATGTGAAAAATGGTGGTGTTAGCATGATCCAAGTTTGGAGTTTTTGGCCCTCTGACATCAAAAGGTGAAGCAGAGGACATGAAAACTCTCACTGTACCCAACCTCTGTAAACTAACCAGAACCACTTCACGGTCGATGGTCTTTTATCAGAAATGCTGGTCAGTTGTGTCAAAACGGCGAAAGGGAGGAGCAGCAGCAAGCCATTGGTTGACATCAGTGGCCAAGCCTTTTAAAAAGACTGGTTTCTGTTAAAGCATTAGTGAGAGGGCATAACAAGGTGTGTCCGGCCTCCCATCCCATCATGGCCAGGAACTCAGTTTTAAGGTTTCTTTGGGGTCCTCTTGGTCAAGAGGGGATCTGTTCAGTTGGTTGGTGGGCTTAGAATTTTATTTTTATTTCTATGTAAAAATAAAAAATTACCATACTATATTTTTTATTGTTTTAGAATGTTCTCTATTTTTATAAGTAGAAGTACCTTAAAAAAAAGTTAGCCATGCTCACACCTATAATCCCAGCACTTTGGGAGTCTGAAGCGGGAGGATTGCTTGAGCCCTGGAGTTTGAGACCAGTGTGGGCAACAAAGCCAGACCCTGTCTCTATTTTTAAGAATTAAAAAAAAAGTTAACCGTAAGGCAGCCTCAGGCAGGTCCTCCTGGGAGTATTCCAGAAGGCATTGTTATAATGGGAGATGACAGCTCCATGCCTGTCATTGCCCCTGACGACCTTCCAGTGGCACAGGGTGTGGAACTGGAAGACAATGATATTGGTGCTACTGAGCCTGTGTAATCTAGGCTCATGTGTGTGTTTGTATCTTAGTTTTTATCAAAAAGTTAAAAAAATTAAATAGAAAAAAGCTTATAGAGTAAGGATACAAAGAAAGAAAATCTTTTTGTACAGCTTTACAATGTGTTTTTATTTTATTTTATTTATTTATTTATTCAAGATAGGATCTCACTCTGTCACCCAGGTTGAAGTGCAGTAGCATGATTTTGGCTCACTGCAGCCTCTCCCTTCCAGGTTCAAGCGATCCTTCCACCTCAGTCTCCTGAGTAGTCGGAATTACACTTGTGTGTTACCATGCTCAGCTAATAATTTTTTAATTTTTTGTAGAGACAAGATCTCACTATATTACTCAGGCTGGTCTCGAACTCCTGGGCTCAAGTGATCATCGTGTTTCGGCCTCCCAAAGTGCTAGAATTACAGATGTGAGTCACCGTACCTGGCCTTGTGTTTTAAACTATTACAACAAAGTCAAAACATTTTTAAAAATTAAAAGCTTATGAAGCAAAAAGTTAAGTAAGCTAGTTAATTTATTGCTGAAGAAAGAGGAATATTATTTTATAGATTTAATGCAGCCTAAGGGTACCATGCAGTAGTGTGATCACAGCTCATTACAGGCTTTACCTCCTGAGCTTCAAGCAATCTTTCCTCAACCTCCCAAGTAGCTAGGACTATAGGCATGCACCACTACACTCAGCTAATTTTTAAAAATTTTGTCAAGAGGAGGTCTTGCCATGTTGCCCAGGCTGGTCTTGAACTCCTGGGCTTAGGTGATACTCCCACCTCAGCCTTTCAAAGTGCTGGGATTACAGGCATGAGCCACCACACCCAGCCAACAATTTTTTTCTGTAAAGGACACCCACCTCTTTGTTTTGGCGGAGGACATCTTTGTTTTTTATTGAAGGCTGCATCTCCCTGGTGTGCAGACTGCTCACAGAAATAAAGCCTCTCTTAACCTAATACTTTTTTCTCAGTAGTTTTATTAACATCTAGCTTACCTGGGTTATAGTTTAATCTAAGTAGTACTTGTGCAATATCACACTTAGGCTGCAGAATTTTAAATAATGGACATTTAACAGTGAGTGTCAAATCATTGATATATTTCTGTCCCATTGGGCATCTTCAAAAGTGATACATATTTTAGTTTAAAATACCAGTATTTATAACATACCATGAATACAAATCCTTTCTATTTAAATTTATGATGAGAATTTTACATGTCAACTTTAAAACGAGCAAAAGAACACACAGATTTTTAAAATTATTTGCAAGGTCATCTGAAAAGTTGGAACCTCACCGCACTCAGCACAGAAGATTTTGGGGGAAGGGGAAGACATCTCTTTGGCCTTTATTCATGTCTGCTCAGCTTCTTCCCAGAGCCCTCAGAGGTCTGCATTCCAAAAGCTTAGGTGGTGCAGCCTAATCAAGCCAAGCCAATCCAGCCAAGTTCCTATGACAACTTCTCCTAGGCAGGAGGGGCTTTCTGCTTTTACAGTTTATACAGACAAGAAGGACTTCTCAGAAGATTCTTCCAAAACAAAGAACATCTGCTCTTAGGTGACCTGGTTGCTTCACTTAAACTGAGAAGTACTGACAACTTAAATGGTGAATTCTTTGTTTTTAAAAAATGTTTTCCTTAACAGCCACCACCCCCAACAATATAATTCTGAATATATATATTTGTTTACTTCATTAAACTATAAGCACTATGACAGTAGGGATATGTCTGATTTTCTTACCACCATATCCCTAGTACCTACCAGAGTACCTGGCTGGCCTGACCCTCAACAAATGCTGCCTAAAGGATGACATGAAATGAGATGCTACTAATGAGAGGAAATAAGAGATAGAAACAAAACAGAACCAGGAGGTCCCATGTCAAAGCTGAAGATGAAAGAGAAACCAGCAGTCATCCAACAAGATCTAGTGGCACTGATGAAACCAGACAAAAATGGAATACAGAAGACACAGGGCAGCCAGGTGAGGATTCAAGTAGAGCATGTCACAGATCCTGGCAATCATAATGCTGAACCTAGAAATAAATTTACATGACTGACTTCTGATATAAATAATAATTTCATTCTACTTGTCTGCAGTTGCTCAGGCGGAGCTTCAACCGTTTCCCACAGAGGGCCCCTTCCACTTCTCCCCTTAGCTCTGCTAGCTTATTTTTAATTTACTTTCTTGCTATTTTTATCATGAGTTCTTGCACATCTTCTTTGTGTTCTTATTTTGTGGAGGTAATTGCTTCATCAAAATGTTAACTTTGTAGTTTGATATTTAGTGTAATTTTTCATCTGCTCCATGGAAACATGTCTAGTGAATATACTTCATCTGCCATTTGTTTTTCCACATCATGTTTCTAAATATTTGTCCTCTCCCCTTTTTGTTTAACTATTACTATATAGACATTTAAGATCATTTGGGTAATGTGATGCTTCATGGGAAAGATATTTTTAGGAGTTCTGTGTGGGGAGAGGACACACCTATGTTCTAGAACATACAGGAATTCTCCTGTGACGCTAAGTGTTGTGTGAGTTACTTTTCTGGGGCTTTACTTCTTCCAACCCAATGAAGACAGTGATTGTAGAGTTCCTCAGGAAGACCCTTCCCTTCAAATAGAGCTTGTATATGTGACTTCACATTTGATTCTTCTTCCCCTGCATTATCTTGGAGACAAATCAGGTCCAAAGAAACTCCTGATACCAAGGCACTTGCTTCTCATGGATCTAAACAGTTTTTTGGTCTTGCCTCTCAGAATAGTCACCTATTTTTGGAGAATTATGTATCATCAGCTTTGTTCGGGACTTGCACCTACATTCCCAAATGCACCCTTCTCATCTGAGATGTTTGCTTTCACGTGTTAGTCGGTTAAGAAGGGGAACAGCTAACTAGAGCCCACAGGAGGACTTTGAAGATATTCTCACATTCTGTTTGACTATCATTGCATTGACAGCCCTTCATTATGTTTTGAGACTTTTACTTAGAGATGCCCTCTAGTTTTGCCAAAGGAGAAATTTGCATTTCTGTTTCTCATTGTTGTCATTGGGGAAAGTTTTGGGAGAAGAGGGCAGCATTATTTGTACTCTATTTTGAAATAGAATTCTACTTGGGTAGGATTTTGAATGCCAGCTATGGTGGAGAGGGAGAATGGCAGACATTCCAAGTAGAGTGGGAGACCATACTGGGCAAAGGTCAGAGCTTTAAAGCATGCTTTATAATTAATAATCAGCTGATTTAGGGACATAGTTGATGAGCTTAGAGGAAATGTGAGAAACTTACTTGGAAAAGTCAGAGTGATAATACTTTGGAAATCCTTCAATGACAGATTTTTTTTGTGTGGGCTTTTTACCCAATTCTATAAACAAGGTCATAGCTTACAGGATAGATTGAAAGTAGAGGGGGCATCCAGCAGCAGAGAGAGCAGTGAGGAGGGGCTGTGATGAACATTCAGAAGAGGGGTTGCAAGGCATCACTCCTACCCCTCTGGCACACACACACTCTTATAGTTTAATTGATTTATTTACATACTACCTACATAATTTTAAAAGATTTAAACTTTTACAAAATATATAAAATTTAACTGTATAAAGTGAAATAAATACTATTTTGCCTATTTCCCTTACCTGATCTTGAGTTCTTGAAGGCAAGAACAATGTGGTATATATGTCTTTATTCTCCCTTATAAAAAAGGAAGATGCCTACAACTGAATGGAGGAAAGGAAGAACTAGACTAACAGGAGGCTGCATGCTCCCTCTATCCTGCACAGTCCTGAACAGTAGGGTATGTATTCTGCTACAAGCCATGTGTAGTTTGTTGCTGGTTGCCACAGGACCTGAGGGCTTGGTAGGGTGGAGCTGTCTCAGAGACTGCATTTCTGCAATCCAGGAAAATTATGGGAAATGACAGCCCCAGATCCTGCAGTCCTCCAGGTAATCTGTTCTATCAACTTCTCTGCACACAGGATCTTGGATGACAGTGGGGTGTGTCCACAGCTCCTCATCGCCTCCAGGGATCTATGTAGTGGCTCCTGATCAGTTTCTGCTGGCTCAGCTAGGAGATGTGATCAGGTAGAAAATATAATGGCTTCGGCTAAGAACATACTCTGCTGATAGGCTTGATGTGTGTCTATCAGATGGTGCTATCTCACTGGTCTAGAGACAGAAAAACAAAATGAGCCCATGTTTTTTATATTCTTGCCTAGCCAACTGTGGAGTTTATGACTCGAATCAGGACTAAAAGATGGAAAAAAGCATCTTGGAAGTAATCGTACATCTTCACAGATCATTAGGAAACCTGACTTCCCATTACAAATCCCAGAGTTGTAATGAGTTTTATTTTCATACAATCTTGGACTATCCCCAGTTCCCTATACTCTTTACGATCAGACTTATTTTTCTCAGAATTGAAAGATACCTGAGAGAAGTATCCACTGAAAACACAAACTGTAAATATAGATATAGCTGCAGTAAAAGAGAATGTATAAATATTCAGCTAATGACCTAACACATATGACTTAATGTCCGGCTACTGTGTCTCTAAGAATTTACCTGATAAGAAATCTACCTCATAACTCTCTCTACATATATATATATGAGGTAGGTTCCTTATCAGGTAAGTCCTTAGAGACACAGTAGCTGGACATTACGACAGCCCAAGGCTAGTCATGCCTCTACTTCTCTTCAAGGCAGATTCCTGGCATTGCCTCTATAAACACTTCCCTAGGAGATTCACGAAAGGTATGTCTGTATAATTTAGCAGGCTAGAGACAATTTTACATTTAGCACTAACCACAGAAGGTAAGAAGGTGTTCATATATCCAAATTGGGAATGACCCAACAGCAGGCCTGCCCCTCAGCGCTGACCATTTCCTAACTCCTAACAGCCACAACTAGGATGACTAAGGGTGAGGACTTAGTCCTAATTTCTTCATGAAATAGCCACTTTGCTAAGTAGTCATTTAACATTTAAAAGATGCCCTTCAACTGTACCCAATAAAAGTGAGCTACATGTTTAAACCTCATGACTTAGACCTGTGCTTTCAGATGACTGTTAACATTTCTAGAACCACAAGGGCAGAGCCAAACAGCAGTGTTCATGTCACCTTTGCTCTTAAACAAGGAAGTGGCATTTTCTTGCAACTGAAAGGAATAACAATGAGTGGTGGGTCTGAGGTTGCAAATTAACAGAGGATTATAAAGCTTACTTGGCTATGAAGGCAGAGCATACTTGTGTAATAGTTTGACATAAATATTTTCAGTTAAAAATCTCCACAGGGCACTGCTGTGGTACCTATCACCCACAGTATCTTGGTGCTTGGCTGGGTGCAATGGTTCACACCTATAATCCCAGCATTTTGGGAGGCTGAGGTGGAAGATTTCTTGAGGCTGAAGTTCAGGACCTTGACAATATAGTGAGATCTCATCTCTACAAAATATAAAAAAATATTAGCTGAGTGTGGTGGCACATGCCTGTATTCTCAGCTACTCAGGAGGCTGAGGCTGGAGAATTGCTTGAGGGTAGGAGTTTGAGGTTACAGTGAGCTGTGATCCACTCTAGGCAGGGAAACAAAGAGAGAGACTCCACCTCCAAAACAAAACAAACTTTGGTGCTTAAGAGGCAGAAGCTTATCTGTGGGAGTCAGTCCTGCTGGCTAACTGGCACTTTAATGCCTCGTTAGGGAAAACAGATATTCTCCAGAGTTTATTTTCAGAAGCTGACTTAAAAGACACTAAGAATATAGCAGATATCTAGGTATTTTTCCTTGACTGATCTAGGCAATTCTAGGTGATACAGAGGTTTTGCAGTTATTCCCAGGAGAAAACAAACAGAAGTTGAAATTTCCAAGTCTTTTATAGCAAAGTAGAAAATATTTGAAAAATTTATTTAAGTCATAAAATATGTATACTTTGGGATGTTTGAAGGCTACAGTAATTACTGAACTTGAAAATATTTATATTTAAAGTTTGCCACATAATATGTGCTACCCAAAGATTTCAGGAAGCATATAGGCATGTCTTATTGAGGGAATGTGTTCTCTTTCCAGGTCCATGGTGGGGCATAGTTTTAAGGGCAAGAACTTCCCAGTGCCATGCCCCCTCCCATCTATCTCCATCCGGGAGTTTTAACGGTTTATGTTTGAATTTCGAGGACTCAGGAAGAAACTAAAAGTCAATCACTCCAGTGGAAGTTCTAAGGAACTCCTTTCATTGGCCCAGGATCTTGGAGAAGGTGGAGGTTCCTCCCAGGATAAAAGTCCATATCCACACACCTGGCCGGATGTCCCCTCTGGAATCCCTGTCCACAATCTTTGTGGAAATCTTTCTCTTCTTCTCCTTTCCTTCTCTCTTCTCTACCTAAATAAAATCACTTTGCTACAGCACTTCTAGGATCCGATATTTACCTTTATCAGCATACGGCACACCTGCAGTGGTCCCATCGCTTATTCTTTAAGAGGTTGAAGACCAAGAACCCACAGCATTATCTCGGGGGAGCTGTGCCTCACCAGCACCCAAGAAAAAAATCCAGTTACAGAGCTGGCGCCCAACATAGGGCAAAGGAGTGTAAGAAGGAAAACACTTCGGAGAGGTAAGTAAAAATATTGGAACCTTCTCACTTGCTTTCTGTCCTGTCTCTTTCAGAACACCTGAAGCACTCTCAGCCAGGTGGGGCTGCAGGGAACTGGAGCTGCCAAGTCACAGCACAGGCCAGCCAGAACTAAAAGCGCACCTTTTCTTCCAAGCTGTCTCTCTCTCTCTCTGTTTCTCAGCTGCTTCTCTGGGCAAAAAACCTGTGGCAGGTGGGACAAGAAAACGCTGTCTGTTTCTGCCAGGGGTAGAATCGGGTGTGCAAAGGCGTGGACAGGTTTTGGGCTCCCAAACCAGCAGGGTGGAGCAGGTGTGCTCTCTGCACCCCCCACCCCCAGGCCTTTCACTCCTTGCTGGCCGAATAGGGAACTAGGGCCACCCACAGCCAAGCCCTGCGGTAAGCCACAGACAGGCAGAGAGAAGAACTGTGGGGCAGAGCGAGGTGCATTCTGGCTGGGCGCAGAGGCTCTGAGCAAAGCGGCAGCACTTAAGGAAACACCGTGGGGAAAATGCTTTTGCTGGTTCACTTGCTCACCGGCCAGCACATTCGGGTCCCTGTGTGGGCAGCAGGTGGGGGAGTAGCCCAGGGTGTGCACGTGATCCAGGCAACATGGCAGCCGTGGGTCCCTGAGTGGGGAAGTGGCAAACTTTCTTCTTCAGCAGGAGGCAGGGCAAAAAAAGGCACTTGAATGGGCGAGGCAGCTGCAGCGGCCCAGCCTGCTTCTTTGAATTGTGTGTGCTAATGGCCCCTCCCTAGAAGCTTACCCTTCTAAGGCAGTTTTATAAATTGGCCTGCAAAAATTGGACCTTTGCTGGAAATATTGGTACCCATCTCCTGAGCCTCACTGGCCTCGTTGGAGATCATTGGTACGATTACCACCCAATCCCATAGCTCCTTTCCTTCCATGCCTCTATGGTGGTCACTGGACGTCATGCAGGCCGTGGGTGTGAGTCCATGACACTGGTGGGTCCTGATTCAAATCCAGTACATGGAAAGCCCTCTGATAGGATGGAGTCTGGTGATAGGGGAGTGTACTTTCTTAAAGCCTCTGGCAATTATTCAAATAACTCTGTTGGGTTTTTTTCCCTTCCTTGAATTATGGTGGATAACATTGCGCAGTTCATGGGCTTTTTCCTAATTTGCCTTAATCTCTCAAGTATACAGGTCAGGAAATACTTATGGCTCCAGTTCCCCTGTTCTGAATCCAGATCCCAATGAGGGTTCATGCCAGGGACTGCCTGTGTACCTGTGGGATATCTATCCTTTTCCTCTGGCTTCATTAGGTTATGTATGCATCTTGGGCACCCAAAATTTCGGGGTACTGACTGAAAGACGTTTCCTTTCAGTGCCCATTTTAGCTGGGGGATGTCTCAGGTTGAAGCAGCTATAATTTTTTTAAACTGGGGATGTGGGCATCCCTTGAGCTCAATTTCACATAGGTGCTTCTATTCCCAAGCTCAAGTCCCCATTAAAATGTATACTGGAAAATTGGGACCAATTTGATACATGGCTTTTGAAGAAGAAGCAGCTCATCTTTCTCTGTTGAACAGAGTGGCCAAAATACCCCCTGCTGAGTGGAAAAACCTGGCCTCCAAAGGGAAGTATAGATTATGACACTATTCTACAATTAGACCTGTATTGTAAAAGCGAGAGTAAATTGTTTGAGGTCCCCTAGGTGCAACTTTTCTTTCCCTAAGGAATAAGCCTCAGCTCTGTCAGGCCTGTGCCCCCTACCCTGTTCAGCCCTCCTCAGGACTACCTCCACATGTGGGACTCCCTGTGGCAACTATCTCCACCAGTACCAACCAGAGCGCCTCAGCTCCTGTACCCCAACAGGAGCCAGGGAGGGCCAAGACTGCCAGGGCATCTCAGGTTACCCGGATGCCCAAACTCTGCACCCTACAGGCAGTGGGAGGAGAATTTGGCCCAACTAAGGTGCACACCCCTTTCTCACTTTCTGACATAAAGCAAATTAAGGTGGACTTAGAAAAGTCTTCAGATGACCCAAACAAGTACATAGACATTCTGCAGGGCCTGGGCCAGTCCTTAGAATTAGACTGGAAGGATGTCATGCTTTTGCTTAATCAAACCCTAACCAGCAATCTAGCAGCGGCTCAAGAGTTTGGGGACACCTGGTACCTTAGTCAGGCACATAAACTGATGACACCAGAGGATAAGGATAGATATCCCACAGGTACACAGGCAGTCCCTGGCATGGACCCTTGCTGGGATCTGGATTCAGAACAGGGGGACTGGAGCTGTAAGCATTTCCTGACCTGTACACTTGAGGGATTAAGGCGAATTAGGAAGAAGCCCATGAACTATGCAATGTTGTCCACCGTAACTCAAGGAAGGGAAGAAAACCCAACAGCTTTCCTTGAGCGATTTTGAAAGGCTTTAAGAAAGTACACTCCCCTGTCACCAGACTCTATTGAGGGTCAATTAACACTAAAGGACAAGTTTATTACTCAGTGAGCAGCAGATATCAGGAGGAAGCTTCAGAAGCTGGCCTTGGGACCAGAACAGAGTGTAGAATCATTGCTGAACCAGGCAACCTCGGTGTTTTATAATAGAGACCAGGAGGAACAGGCTGAAAGGAACAGGAGAGAGCAGAGAAAGGCTGCGGCCTTAGTCATGGCCCTCAGGCAGCAGACTCCAGGGGCTCAAATGAGGGAAAGGCTCGGGCTAGCTGCCAGGCTAGTAAAGCTTGTTACCAGTGTGGTCTGAAGGGACGTTATAAGAAACTGTCCCCAGAGGACTGGGCCACCACCTCATCCATGCCTGCTGTGCCAAGGAAATCACTAGAAAGCACATTTTCCCGGGGCAAAGATTCTCAGGGCCTGAGGTGTCTAACCAAATGACCCAATGGCAGGACTGAATGTGCCTGGGGCAAGCGCCAGCTTGAATCATCACCCTGAGTGAGTCCTGGGTAACGCTGCCCATAGAGGGCCAGGAAGTGGATCTCCTCCTGGACACTGGCATGGCCTTCTCTGTTTCACTCTCCTGTTCTGGACAGTTGTCCTCTGAGTCTGTAACCATCCGAGGAGTCCTAGGACGAGCAGCCTCCCGATATTTCTCCCAGCCCCTAAGCTGTAACTGGGGAGATATACTTTTCTCCCATGCCTTCCTCATTGTGCCAGAAAGACCCACTCCCTTACTAGGGCGGGACCTGCTGGCCAGAGCAGGAGCCATGATCTATACGAACCTCATTAGGGAGGAAATCCCTCTCTGATGCCCATTATTTCAAGAAGGGATTAATCCCAACATTTGGGGAAAGGACGGACAATTTGGATGGGCAAAGAATGCATGCCCAACTCAAATAAGGCTAAAGGATTCTACCTCGTTTCCTTGCCTAAGACAGTACCCCCAAGACCAGAAGCCAAAAAGGGACTACAGGATATTGTAAGGGACTTAAAAGCTCAGGGTCTAGTGAAGTCCTGTAACAGCCCTTCTAATACTCCAATGTTCGGAGTGCAGAAACCTAATGGACAATGGAGGCTGGTGCAGGATTTAGACTTATTAATGAAGCTGTGATTCCTTTATGCTCAGTGGTACCTAATCCTTACACCTTGCTCTCTCAAATACGAGGAGAGGCACAATGGTTTACATTTCTGGACCTTAAAGATGCCGTTTTCTGTGTACCACTTCATCCTGATTCTCAGTTTCTGTTTGCCTTTGAAGGGCCTTTAGACCAGAGTTCTCAGCTCACCTGGACAGTGTTACCTCAGGGCTTTAGAGGCAGCCCCACCTGTTCAGCCAGGCTGTAGCTCAGGACCTTAGTAGTTTCTCACATCCAGGTGCTGAGGTTCTTCAATATCTGGAAAACTTACTTTTGGTGGCAAGCTCAGAAGCCCAGTGTCAGCAGGCCACTCAGGACCTCCTAAACTTCCTTGCCAACTGTGGATATATAGTTTCCAAACTGAAGGCCCAACTTTGTAGGCAGGAGGCAAAATACCTAGGGTTGGTCTTGACTAAGGGCACTCGGGCCCTAGATAAGGGACGTCTTCAACCCATACTGGGCTTCCCCCAACCCAAGACCTTAAAACAGTTACGGGGATTCTTGGGAATAGCTGGTTTTTGCCAATTGTGGATTCCCAGATACGGTGAAATAGCAAAACCTCTGTACACTCTGATTAAGGAAACACAAAAAGCTAATACCCATTTAGTACTCTGGGGCCCGATAGCTGAGGCACCTTTCAGACCCTGAAGCAGGCACTACTGCAGGCTCCAGCTCTAAGCCTTCCTACAGGAATGACTTCTCCCTATATGTTACAGGGAAGTCAGAAGTGGCACTGAGCGTTCTCAGCCAGACTCGGGGAGCCACACCACGACCGGTGGCATACCTAAGCAAGGCAATTGATGCAGTAGCAAAAGGCTGGCCACACTGCTTACAAGTTGTAGCCGCGATGGCCATACTGGTCTCAGAGGCAGTTAAAATAGTGCCAGGAAAAGATCTAACTGTATGGACTTCACATGATGTGGATGAATTCTGGCCTCTAACGGAGGCTGATGGCTGTCTGACAATCGTCTCCTCAAATATCAGGCCTTAATGCTCGAAGGGCCTGCACTTCAGCTGCGCACATGTGCAGCCCTCTACCCAGCTACTTTCTTCCCTGATAGGAGCAGACACACAGCAGGATTGTCAGCAGATTATAGCTCAGAACTAAGCCGCTCGAGAAGAACTCTTAGGTACTCCTCTAGCCAACCCTGACCTTAACCTTTACACTGATGGAAGTTCCTTTATGGAAAATGGAGTTTGAAAAGCAGGATATGCAGTAGTCAGTGATCAAACAGTGCTTGAAAGCAATTCCCTTCCTCCTGGTGCCAGTGCCCAGCTGGCAGAACTGATAGCCCTGACCCAAGCTCTGAAATTAAGAAAAGGAAAAAAAAATGTATATACAGATTCCAAATATGCTTACTTGGTTTTGCATGCTCATGCTGCTCTAAGGAAGGAAAGAGCGTTCCTAACCTCTGCAGGAACTCCCACTACATACCACAAGGACATTTTAGACTTATCACAAGCTGTCCAAGAACCAAAAGAGGTAGCAGTCTTACACTGTCGGGGCCACCAGAGAGGGGGTGAGAAGGTAGCCGAGGGCAATCGCCGAGCCGACCTAGGGGCGAAATGGGCAGCTAGACAAGCATTTATGGAAGGACCTTTAATATGGGAGAACCCACTCCAAGGAACTAGACCTCAATGCTCATCAGAAGAAGTAGAGTGGGCGATCTCCCAGGGACACAATCCTCTTCCTTCAGGATGGTTAGCCACTGAGGAGGGAAAAGTGCTTCTACCTGCTGCCGGCCAGTGGAAAGTACTTAAAACTCTGCATCAACCCTTCCATGTGGGTATAGAGAATACACATCAGATGGCAAAATCTATATTTACAGACAAAGGTCACTTCAAGGTTGTCCAACACATAGTCAAAGGATGTGAAGTATGTCAGATAAATAATCCTTTGGCACATTGCAAAGCTCCCCCTGGGGAACAACGAGATGGACATTACCCAGGTGGGACTAGCCAATGGACTTCACCCATATGCCTAAGTCTCAGGGGTACCGATATCTGCTAGTCTGTGTGGAAACCTGGGTTGAGGCTTTCCCCTGTAGAACAGTCAAAGCCCAAGAAGCAATAAAAGTCCTGATTAATGAGATAATTCCTAGATTTGGGTTTCCTCACTGTCTTCAAAGCGATAATGGTCCTGCCTTCAAAGCTGCAGTGACCCAAGGAATTTCCAAGGCTCTAGGGATACAGTATCATCTCCACTGTGTTTGGAGGCCTCAGTCCTCAGGGAAAGTAGAAAAGATGAATGGCATTCCTAAGAGACACCTAAAGAAACTGGCACAGGAAACCCACCTCTCATGGCCTTCTCTATTACCAATAGCACTCTTGAGAGCTCGAAACTCTCCTCAGAAAATAGGACTCAGTCCTTATGAGATGCTTTATGGACAGCCCTTTCTTACTAATGATCTTGTATCAGACAAGGAAACAGCAGATCTAATAAAAGATATAACCTCCTTGGCTAAGTACCAACAGGTTCTCAAGACTTTGCCTGAAGGACACCCTAGGGAAACAGGGAAAGAGGTGTTCCGCCCTGGAGACTTGGTGCTTGTTAAGTCTCTCCCCTCAGACTCTCCCTGTCTAGGCCCATCTTGGGAAGGACCATTTTTGGTTATTCTGTTCACCCCAGTGGCAGTTTAAGGCGGTGGGGGTTGACTCATGGATTCATCACACTCGGCTGAAGCCTTGGACACCTACTGAGGAAAGTCACAGACGCTCCACTCCGCAGCCTGAAGTTCAAGATGACCCTTCGTACACCTGCGAGCCCTTAGAAGATCTACATCTGCTTTTCCAACAAGATCCTCAGGGGAGTAACTCCTCCTAAGTCTAATTTACCCGGGCATCAATGGGACTATAACCCTCAACTTTGCTATCCCTCAAATAATAGAAAAACTTGGTGCTTGTATTAGGAAAGCTACTACCTGCATTCAGTGACTATAAGCTATCTCAAGAGCTAATAACAAAAAAGTTGTTGCTAATTTTCTCTGCAAAAGGCAGCTCTTTCTGCAAACCAGCTTAACTGTTTAGCTGCCATAGCTTTAAAAATAAAAGGGCCCTGAATCTGCTAACAACATAGAGGAGGGGAACCTGTTTCTTTCTAGGAAAAATGCTGTTATTTTATAAGCCAGTTAAGTGTTGTTGTAAACATAGAACTCAGGAATCAATCAAACACAGGGCTAAAGGCCTTCAGGAACCTGGCTCTATTCTTCTAGGCTCGTTCATAACTCTGGGCCTCTCATCTTTAACTACCTTGTCATATTCATTTCTTATAGAACCGTAAGGTCACAATTAATCCTGCCACTGGAACTCCGGATGTCCTTGGCTTGTGAGCTCTATCGTGGACTTGTAAATCAACCTGCACCCCTGAAAGGCTCCCCTCTGGAGGAAACCTCAACTGCAGGGCCCCTTCATGCCCCATTTCAGCAGGAAGTAAAGAGGTTTGACACCCCATTCCAACAAAAGTTGAAATTTCCTATTGAGAGGGGGAAATGAGGGAATGTTTTCTCTTTCCAGGTCCATTGGTGGGGATGTAGTTTTAAGGGCAAGAATTTCCCAGCGTCATGCCCCCATCCCATCTCTCTCCATCCGGAAGTTTTAACGGTTTATGTTTGAATTTTGAGGGCACGGGAAGTAACTAAAAGTCACTCACTCCAGCGGAAGTTCTGAGGAACTCCTTTCATTGGCCCAGAGTCTTGGAGAATGTGGGGGTTCCTCCCAGGATAAAAGTCCTTATCCACACACCTGGCCGGATTTCCCCTCTGGAATCCCCTTCCACTCTTCATGGAAGTCTTTCTCTTCTCCTTTCCTTCTCTCTACTCAAATAAAATCACTTTGCTACAGCACTTCTTGGGTCAGATATTTACTTTTATAAGCATATGGTGCACCTGCAGTGGTCCCATCGCTTATTCTTTGAGAGGTTGGAGAACCCAGCATTCTCTTGGGGTAGTTCTGCCTCACCAGCACCCAAGAAAAAACCCAGTTATATTATCTTTTTCATAGTCTGCAAACCAAATTTCTATTTTTAGTAGTTATTAGCAATCCTCTATGTTTCGCACATTTCATATGACTTGTTTTCTTTCA
The DNA here is from genome assembly GCF_001604975.1 of Cebus imitator. NCBI lineage: Eukaryota > Metazoa > Chordata > Mammalia > Primates > Cebidae > Cebus > Cebus imitator. Next base: position 2,743,649 of record NW_016107365.1, on the reverse strand, counting down.
GGAGGAAAAAAAGTCTGCTCATATATATGAATCTAATTTGTAATCCCCTCCCCCTTTTTAAGCTGAGAACAACTTGATCATATTACATACAAAAAAAAGGAAATATTTTATTGCCAACCCATTTTGTTCAATAAAAAATGTACGTTTTTTTGTTGTGTATCCTTTAACAAATTATTTTGGCTATAGTTTTGGCCTTTAACCTTTGTATTAGAGATATACAGTCTGGGACCACCGTTATACATGGAGTCCATAATTGTAAGCCCTCTTAAAGAAAAGAGCCTGTGCTTCTTTTGGCTTCAAAGCCCCCACGTCCTGAAAAACTGGGTAGGAAAGAGGTCATTACTGATCATGTTCCTTTGAAGATGTGTGAAATGTTTACACTGTGAATTTTTCACTGACTTCCTCCTAATGAGCTGGTACCTCAAGGGGTTCTCCCTAATCTCTGAGTGGGAAAGTGGGGTCAAAGATCCCAGGACTACTAAATATTGTGAGTGTCATCAACTCAGATCAAAAGAAAGTAAAGCAAGCAACTGCAATTTTGCACTGACAGGATTCTGATTCTGATGTATACAGTCAATCACCAACCTTAAAGATCACCTTACCTCAAGCAGATATCCTGGTCGTCTGTCATTCTGAAATATGTGTAAGTGAGCCCATGCAAATTAGCATGAAGATGGTTTCAAAGCATGCTTTTTACACTTCCTGAAAAATTTGAAATTAACTCAGTAAGTTTCCCAACTAATGGAAGCATTTCATTGAAAGAAAGTAGAAAAACCAAAACCTAATCTTTGTTGCAGGCTCATCATTCTTTAGGTTACTCTTTTTGGGAACTTCAATGGTGCAAACAGTCACTATTCATTGAGTATGTGACGACATTAAGGTTCTGAACTTAAAAGGCTTTTAATTTTGCCAAAAGCTACCCTCTGTCACTTCTCTGGATCACACTTTCTTTCTTTTTGAGACAGAGCCTTGCTCTGTCACCCAGTCTGTTGTCAAGTGGCACAATCTCAGCTCACTGCCACCTCCACCTCTTGGGTGAAAGTGATTCTTGTGCCTCGGCCTATGGAGTAGCTGTGACTACAGGCATGCGCCACCACGCCCAGCTAATTTTTTGTATTTTTAGTAGAGAAAAGGTTTCTCCATGTTGGTGAGGCTGGTCTCAAATTCCTGAGCTCAGGCAATCTGCCGGCCTCAGTTTCCCACAGCGCTAACATTACAGGAGTGAACCACCACACATGGCCAACACTTTTCTTAAGAGAGTAATTTGGGCAAAATATACTCCCAGAAAAAAGAACTGATTCTGTATTCACTTAGGCAAAACAAACAAACAAACAAAAAACATGACATTTGGCTTTGAGACCAAAAAGAATAAAAATTAGATCAGGAATCTACTTCATACATTAACAAACAAAACCAACCAAACAAAAAACCTGGCTATATTGGTAGAACCAAGTGGAAGGGCAAAGCAATAATCAAAATAGGAAAATCCTTACGTGAGGAGAACTTTGTACATCAACAGAAGGTTCAACTTGCATTTATGCAACTATTTTTCAAAATATAGTTTCTAATTGTAGATGTAATATGTACTCATTATAAAAAAATTTAGACAACACCTAACATTGTTAAAAATAAAAATCCCACCACCTATAGATTATAACAGCTTGGTAAATGCTTTTCCAAGAATTTTTGCTCTAAATGTATTATTATTATTTTTTTGAGATGGAGTCTCACTCTGCCGCCCAGGCTGGAGTGCAGTGGTGCGATCTCGGCTCACTGCAGCCTCCATCTGAGTTCAAGCAATTCTCCTGCCTCGGCTCCAGAGTAGCTGGGATTACAGGCATGCACCACCACAACCAGCTAATTTTTGTATTTTGGTAGACAGGGTTTCACCATGTTGGCCAGGCTGGTCTTGAACTCCTGACCTCAAATGATCTGCTCGCATAGGCCCCCCCCAAAGTGCTGGGATTACAGGTGTGAGCCACTGCCCCTGGCCGGATGTATGCCCTTTTAAAAACAAAAATGGCATGTTATCTTTTACCATTTAATAATATTACGGCAATATCTCAATATCAGCGATTGTGGATCTTCACAATTATTTTTAACAGCCACATAGTATTTCACTATGTGGGAGTTATTCAGCCAACCTTCTCAATTTTGTCATACTACAAACAATGTTGCAATAAATATCTTTGCATACATAACTTTGCTTATTTGTCTCATATTTTCTTAGGGCAAATTCTCAAGTGAATTACTAGTTTACATGATACACAGATTTAAAAAAAATTTTTAAAGCTTTGAATTCAAATTGTTATCTAGGAAGGTTATACTAGTTTACTGTTCCTAAAGATAAAAAGTTGAATACTTATTTTCAAGTTCATCCTGCTCATTGCTGAGTTCACACTGTTTAAAAAATTGATTAAAAAGTTGATTTGGATGGGTGCAAAGACTTACTTGGCAATATGCTATATGGAAACATGCCTGAACCAGCAGAAATTCAGTGTCTGACTGCTGGCCAGCTCACTTTCAACCATTCCTAGCCCCTTCTCCTTTACCCACCTTCATTATGAAGGCTACTTGTTTTCTCTGCCTGTCTTACATAATTTTGGCCAATAGAATGTAAACAGAAATGTGCTAGGAGCTTCTGGAAAAGCTTTTACTCTTTGGACAAAAAAGACATACTGGAACTGTCCCTTCTAGCTATGGATGTAAACATACAGTCTGGAGCAATGGCTGCCACATTGCAACTATAAAGAAAAGCTGAATAACTTGTTCTGACCAATGTCAACAACGGGTAACTTGCACTGTGATATGAAAAAAAAAAAAAAAAAAAAGTGTCTCTGTTTAAACCAGGGGACCCCAACCCTCAGGCTATGGGCTGGTAGTGGTCCAGCAGGTGAGCAAGCATAATGAGTTCTGCCTCCTGTCACATCTGCGGCAGCGTTAGATTCTCATAGGAATGTGAACCCTATGGTGAACGTTAGGGCTCTAGGTTGTACACTCCTTATGAGAATCTAACTAATAACTGATGATCTGAGGTGGAACAGTTTCATCCTGAAACTATCTTCCCACACACACAACCCCATGCATGGAAAAATTGTCTTCCACAAAACTGGTCCCTGATGCCAAAAAGGTTGGTACTGCTGGTTTAAACCATTCTTAATTCTGTTTTCTGTTACTTGAGGCTAAAAACATCACTGACAGACAAAACACTCATGCTAAAAAGATAAGCAATGGTTTCTGAGTTATCACAAATGTTCATTCAGAAATGATCATTGTGAGGAATATGGAAATAAATACATATTTAAAGAAACAGATAAATTAGCTACATATAGTAAGAAATCATGGAAAAAACCTTTAATACTGAGAGCCACCAACACCATTAAACATACGCTAGGAGAAAAGAACAAAGAAAGTAACAAAATGAAGGGGTGGGGTACGTGGCAGAGGGTTACTCTGTTTATCAAAACCCCATTTTCTTCCTGGGCACACAATTAAACTACATTTTCCATCTTTTTTTTTGCAGTTGGTTGGAGCCACAAGATTAAGTCTTGGCTCATGGAATATAGTCGGAAGTGATGATGCCAATTCCGGGCCTGGCCCCTAAAAACTCCCATCTAATCTTTGCTCTTTCCCTATCTGCGGGCCAAATGAAGATTTTAAGCAAAATTACAGACAGGAAAGAGCCTAGGTCCCTGAATTATTATATGGAGCAGAACTCCTCCTCGAACCTACTTATGACTGTAATAAGAGCAATGCAGTATTGAGTTTAGCTCCTGGGGTCAGAGGGTTGTTTATTACAGCAGCTAGCATCATTTAGTCTAATAGAGGTGGGAATAGGATGAAGGGGAAAAAGAAACAAGAAAAATGATGGGCATATGGTATGAATGGTGAGTGCTATCTGATCTTTCCACAGGTTCCTCTGCCCTGGTCTACCTAAATAAATTAAGCTGTTCCTTTTCTAACACAGATTGGCAACATTTTCTTTCTTTCTTTTTTTTTTGAGACAGGGTCTCAGTTGGTCACCCAGGCTGGAGTATAGTGGAGCAATCCCAGCTCACTGCAACCTCCACTTCCTGGGTTCAAGCAAGTCCCCTACCTCAACCTCCCAAGTAGCTGGGACTACAGGTATACACAACCATGTCCAGCTAATTTTTGTATTTTTTGGGAGAGTCAGGACTTCACCATGTTGGCCAGACTGGTCTCAAACTCCTGACCTCAAGTGATCCGCCCGCCTCAGCCTCCCAAAATGCTGGGATTACAGCCATGTGCCACTGCACCCAGCCCAAAATTTTCAATAGCTAAGATAAATTATTTCTTTTTTAATTTTCTTCTTTTACTCCTTCCTAAATCTACTGTTTCGGGAGGCTTGATTGTCTTGACTAATTCTTTGGAACATTAGGATTTTTGAACATCAGATTTGTGTTCTTGAGCAACTGATGAGGAAAAAAGTCTTTGCTAAAATTTAACATCAATTTAAATACATCTTAAAATACATTAAAAATAATTCCTTGTTAAACAATGTTGACATTTTGGGATATACTCCAAATTAAGTTTTCTATATAACCAAAAAATAACTGTTCGATCTGTATGCCTCTTCAAACAGCAGGACAAAGTTAAAAACCAAGTACTTGGCCAGTGCCTTGTTCTAACATCTACGATATAGCTATTACTATCAAGTACAAAGACACATAAACCAATTGTTAAATTATATATTACATGTTTATTAAGAACACAACTTTTATGTAAAATTTACATTTAATGAAAAAAATCAAAAATATTTACAAAATCTTGGAAGACAGATGTGCATTGTTTTAATTACAACCCAAAGTAGTAAATAACAATCCTTAAAAACTCACATTTGTTAGAGTTGTGTTTACAAATTCTTGGTTAAAGAGGCAGCTACAAAGTTTATCACTATATATAAGCAAGAACCAGCTTGCAAGGTACATATCCCACTGAAAATCTACTGGTCTCTTTTTACACCATTAGTGGATTTTTAAAAGAAAAAAAATCAATATAAACTCATATGGCTTCAACATTGTAACCTGTACCCAATACTTGGTATGAAGACTGTGGCATATTAAGAAAGTGCTGAAGTTTAACCATTTGACTAATTTGTACATTTTTAGGTAATACTTGATTAAAAACAAACATGGTGAGAACAGTGTCTGAATTCCGATAATAAAATATTAACTGCTCAATAAAAGCAGTTTGATTGCAAAGCAGATTACAGTTAGAATTCTGGTAAGGGACTGCAATTGGCATTTAAAAGAGCACAATGTAAGAGTTAGAAATTCTAATTTTGCTCACTATTTAGTAAAGGTTAGCATTTTCGCAAATTATCTTATGTGTCGCTTTAGTCAAATCTAAATTTAGAATTGGGCTAACATTGAATATATATATAAAAAAGCACATACTGTGTTATATATTGCTAAAGAGTAGATTTTCTGCTGTATTTAGTATAGCAAGATGTTACATAAATGTCTAGTAATAGGGGTTTTATTTTCTGTGAAGCTTAACGGAAGAATTAGTGATTTTATTTAAATTATGTATAACACAATTTATCACTTCTACTAGGAAAATAAAGGACATTCATATTTATATTATAAATGAAATTCCCATTTGTAAATTATGAAACCTTTTCCAAAATATTTTATTTCTTTAATTAATCAAGATGTGCTATTAAAGTTAGGTTTCTTACTAACTTTTAGTATTGGTAGTTTATTTTTAGAAATGTTTAATCAAATACATCACTTCAAATAATTTCCCTATTTTTACCAAGAAGAAATTAAGAATTAAAATGTACAAATTGGTAATTTTTCCGATTTTTGAAATAAAAACAAATGGCAGTGCTTCTCCTTCTGTTTTAAAAATTAATCTTCTATAAAATGTAGTCCTCACAAAATACCATAAAACTCATGTTCACAAAACAATCAGTAAATGTGTAAATTTTCAATGATAAAGTGTCAAGGAAAATGCTAAACTGAAAGTTAAAATACCAGTTACTAATTTAGCACTATAGTTTTTAGAATTTGTCTGTTTCAAAATTTATACACTTTTGATGAAGTTAATATAAAGTATCTGAAGGTAATTTTTTCTCCTGTAAACACATGCCATTGGGTTTATTTTCTCTTTCTAGTGGCTACAGTGTATCACCAAAGAAGTGAGCCAGGATTCTTAAGTAACCCTTTATGACTCTGAATTCCCTTCCCAATTGCAGGCCAAAAGTATTTACAAAAATTGCAAATATTTTATAAAAGTGATTGACCACTGTAAGATTCTGAACAGAAGCTCCAGACTAAGAAAAAAACTGAGGCACATTAATGAACATAAACTGTATAGGCACATCTCTGGCTTATGTTATTGTTTTAAAAGGCACACATTATGCAATTCCATATAAAAATAAATTAAATCTACAGCATTAATTCATCAAAAAAAATCACAACTTCTATAAAGTTAACTGCAGAAGTAAATTTCTCTGCTGTCATTTGCAAGCTTATTTTAAAACACATTGCACTTGAGAATTTTTTTTAAATCACATAAAACATCACTTGTACTTTATTAATATGTTTATGAGAATCAAATTATAGATTTTTTGCATACAACTTGAACTCTGGTCTGATTACCTTATGGCACATAACTCAATTTGATTGAGTGTTCTGAGTTAACATTACCCAAAACGAGAATTCATGTTCTATTTGTATCCACTGAATATCAAACTTACAAAATTTCAAAGCTATCTCTAACTCTAAAAATTTATGGAAAGCTAAATTACTTTGTGCTTGCTCTCCTGAAATTTTAGGCCTGATATTACACTATAACCCCTTTTTTCAACATAGACACTGGAAATAATTTAAAAATTAAGCCTATAAAAACTTCATTTTTTCTGAGAATCTGAATAAATGTGCTTCCTGAATATTGCAGTTGATCATTTACAACACAGAGAATCATTTCAGTACTATTTCTTTAAACAACTCACTTTAAAAGTGCGATTTAATGTTTGTAGTCAGCTCTCAAATATGTCTAAGTTTGAAAGACATCATACAAGTTAAAATAGTGTTTGGAAAGAACAGATAATGCAGAATGGCAGGTTTGTGCTCCCCGGAGCCAAACCACTTTCCCATGTCCATCAACAATCCGCCAGGTATCGTCCTGAAAAACACCAAGCAGACCTTCACAATTAACAATTTCAAATGCACTCTAAGGACATTTTCCATTGTGGTTATCAATACAAAACTCTAGTTCCCATCTGCTATTTACAATGTGTTAGAATCAGATCACAGCTGTTCGGCTACATTGACCATAAGTACTCTCTCTCCCAGGAGTGTCTCTACCTGGCACCTTGTACCAAGGGTTAAAGAAAAAATTTCCATGCCTTTAGATTATAAATTGCTTGACAGTTTTTCAGTAACTGTTAGAATATAAATGTTTCTCATGTACATTAAAAAGTTTAAAATCTTCTAACTTACCAGTGGCAAACCGCTTCTTTATTAAGGAAAGCCTATAGCCAGTGCCTACAAGTTCGAAATCTACTCCTGAAAGGGTACTTCCCTCACTGAGGAATTGCACTGCAAGTGTCGTGGGTTTACTAGGGCCTTCTGAAAGATCAAATTTTGCTCGGAGGGAGCCAGAACCTACAAAGAAAAGAATAAAGAATTTACACAGGATAAAATACATTTCACGCAAAATAGAATCAAATGAGCATGTAAGCTAAACTATTATCAGTCCTGTGCTACATTCATGAGATGTGCACAGTGAACAAACCATTATCCTGTTTCCAAATCAGGTTTTTTTCAGTGCATATGAACTTTAATTAAGAAAATAACCCATGCTTTTATTTGACTCAATACTAATCTTCAGAGACATTTACTAATGGATTCCTATGCTATATGCATGTTGAGGTGAGTCAAAAGAAAAGAAGGAAGTAATTGAGGACAGCCCAGAGAAAAACGCTAGGAGGGATATAAGTGGCATAAAGTAAAAAAAGAATGTTGAGTACCAGATCATCGGAGTGGAAGAAGTAAAGATGGAAAGGTAACTATGGTTGGGAAGAGTTGTATAACATTGCTATTTTCTATTTACTTTTTAAAATTTTACTGGTCTAACATAAAGCTAAGTAGGTATTTCTGAGGTGTTTTGTTTTTGGTATCCCCACTTATTCAGTATACCTGTCTAATGGAATGGCAGGAAGAGTAAACCAAAAATTAAAATGAATATAATCAGTGCTGTAAAGGAGTTCTGAGGAGCTACAGACACAAAGCACCTATCTCAGCTGAAAATTATAAATGGTGGTGGGGGATGACGGTGTGTATTTTAGGCAGAAGTTACCAAAGGTAGAAAGACAGAGCATGATGTATTTAAGAAACTTGCATCTGTATCACATTAGCTGGAGAACAGGATACAAGTAGAGGGGAGTGGCAGATGAGATTGGAGTGGCAGCACAGGCCAGGCCATGGTAAGAAATTTATGATGTAACCATGGGGAATCACCAAAGATAAGAAAGACAAGAACATTTCAGATTAGTGTCTTAAAAGGGAAGAGAAGCACGAGATGCAAGGTTGGGAGACCAACTGCAAGTCAAAACAGTTTAGAACTTTAGATGTCAGGAGTGGGGGATTTGAACTAGGGCTAAGGAAAAGGAAAGATACTAAGAAAGTTATTTGAAAGCTATTTAGGAGTTGGAATCAAGAAGTGAGAAGGGAGGAGTCTAGGAGGGTTCCCAGTTTTCTGGGTAGAACAAATGGACAGAAATGCTAGGTACTAGCAGTAAGATCCTGTGATCTCCTGCACAGAAATTTAACACTACACAGATAAACGTAAACAAGATGTCACAACACCGACCCAACTTGTATTATTGTGCTTGGTCACTGTAGATCAGTAGTGGAGATGAACAGCATGCTGCCTTATTCTTCATTACTGTCCAGGCCCTCAAACTTTTTCAATTCTTGATAAGCAGTTTGGTTGTACAAAAGTTCTACCATAGGCCAAGAGCAACAACCTTAACAATCACCTTAAAAATATTTCTTGTCCCTCTTCTGAGTACAGAGTCAGTAACAGAAAACAGATTTCTATTTTACAGTATTGAGTCTGGCTCTGTCACCCAGGCTGGAGTGCAGTGGCACAATCTCAGCTCACTGCAACCTCTGCCTCCCGGGTTTAAGTGATTCTCCTACCTCAGATCCTGAGTAGCTGGGACTACTGGTGCGCACCACCAAGCCCAGCTAATTTTTGTATTTTTAGTAGAGATGGAGTTTCACCACATTGGCCAGGCTGGTCTCGCACTTCTGACCTCATGATCCACCCACCTCAGCCTCCCAAAGTGCTGGGATCACAGGCATGAGCCATCGTACCAGGCATATTTTACAGCATTCTTATTTGGATATTTATTTCTTTTTTTGAGACAGGGTCCCTCTAAGGACCAGGCTGGAATGCAGTGGTGCAATCTTGACTCACCGCAAGCTCTGCCTCCCAGGTTCAAGCCATTTTCATGCCTCAGCCTCTTGAGTAACTGGGACTTGAGGCAAACACCACCACACTCAGCTAATTTTTGTATTTTTAGTTAGAGACAGGGTTTCGCCATGTTGTCTAGGCTGGTAACTACTGGCTGCAAATGATCCACCTGCGTCAGCCTCCCAAAGAGCTGGGATTACAGGCATGAACCACCATGCCTGGCCATGGATATTTCTTTTTAAAGGCTTGACTAACCACATCAGAAGCCATATTTATAAGATTTCTCCATTTCCTCACATAAATACCTGATACGGACACTTAAAATCTGGTTAGAAAACTTGTGTCTTATTTTTGAGAGAACAAATTTTTTTGTAATTATTTACAATAGTATAGTTTCATTAAATTGGGGAAGATGATATCCTTTTGTCTTTCTAACTGGTTATAAACCCTTAATGCAAATACGATTGCTGGTTTACTTCAAATTAAACTAGGAATTTCAGCTTGGCTCACAAAAAACTATGTATTAATAGCTAGGATTAAAGTCAAATGTAGTTGGCCAGCTGAAAATGGGCAACCTGTAAGTACTAAGCAGCAAAAAGGAAACTGCAGATTTGCTTGGTTATCTCACCCAATGTATGGCTCCCCAGTAAAAGTCTATCTAATTGGAGACTAGGCACTGGGCGTGGTGGCTCACGCCTGTTATCCCAGCACTTTGGGAGGCCGAGGCGGGCAGATCACCTGAGGTCAGGAGTTTAAGACCAGCCTGGCCAACGTGGCAAAACCCCATCTCTACTAAAAATACAAAAATTAGCTGGGTGTGGTGGTAGGCCTGTAATCCCAGCTACTCGGGAGGCTGAGGCAAGAGAATTGCTTGAGCCTGGAAGGCAGAGGTTGCAGTGAGCCAAGATCCTGCCATGCACTCCAACCTGGGCAACAGAGCAAGACTCCATCTAAAAAAAAAATAACCTGAAACAACAATAAGAAAAGTTATTGGAGACTAAAATTAGGCATTCAAAGAGGACAGAAGAATTCTCTTTTAAGAGAAAATAAAACTATTTAATGTTAAAGACTTAGCTATCCTGATAATTATATCCTTATTATAAGTTGAGTTATAGAAGTGATCAGCAAGCAGAGCCTTTTCCTCAGCATTATGAACACAAACAGATGCAGACTTAGTGAGAGAAAGCATAACTTGCTTTTCCTTAAAATAATCATCGGAAAATTGAAGGCTGTTGATGGTTAGCTTTAATAAGGGGAAATGGCCAGGAGAAAGGTTCTTTTAGAGAAATGGAGAAGGCAAGGGGGCTTTTGTTTTTGAGACAGAGTCTCATTCCATCACCCATGCTGGCAGTGGCACAATCTCAGCTCACTGCCACCTCCACCTCCTTGGGTTCAAGTGATTCTTATGCTTAAGTCCCCCAATTAGCTGCAATTACAGGTGTGAATCACCACGCCCAGTTAATATTTGCATTTTTAGTAGAGATGGGGTTTCACCATGTTGGCCAGGCTGGCCTTGAACTCCTGACTTCAAGTTATCCACCCACCTCAGCGTCCCAAAGTGCTGGGATTACAAACATGAGCCACTGCACTGGGACAGCAAGGAAACTTTTTAAAAGCCTGGAATCTTATAGATGATTTCTGGGAGGTCAGGAGAATCCCAGTAATAGAATGTTTAACTAAACTGTGTTAAATCAGTTATCAGGTTACCTATGTGGGACAGATAGTTCTATTTCTTTAAATTTATTAAAATTTCTCTTAATGTTCGTATGTAATATAAGAAGTATTTACATAATGTTTATGAAGTTATGGCAAAAGAAATTCTTTTTCTTACACAGAACACAATCTAGAGGAAATGTGTTCTGAATCTCAGCTGTTCTATTCCTATTAAAGGTATCAACTTCCACCTAGTGGTCAGTTCTAGAACTGAAGGCAAGAAATTCCAGGAGGAAATTACATAAACATGCCTTTAAAAAAATCCATTTTGGGTGACATAATTTTATAAACAAAAAAGGACGCACACACTTACCTCCATTTTCTGATTTTTCTGAAATACTGGATAATTTCCAAAAGGCTTTCATTTGTTCTGCATTCCTGCAATAAAAACCGGTTATCTTCAGGTTTTGTGCTAGGATAGTACCTGATACATGGATGGGACCTCGATAAGTAAGTGTATTTTAAATATTTTCACAACAAATATAGTGCTAAGTTTAAGTAGTATTAACTGGTGAAAATGTTTATGATACAGTATAAATAAATATAATGCTGTATCTTTTTCAATTAATGAAAGTTTACCAAATTATGTAATTCTTCTCATTCCTATTGGCTAGAGAAAGTAAAATGGAATGTGTATAGGGATCAGTACCTTCATTAGTCAAGGAAGACACATTATTAAACAAAGTAACTATAAATATAGAGTGGTTAGAGTCTATCCTAATACTAACAGAGGGGGCAAGAGAAGTGGTTAAGAGATGGGAGTAACTATTGAACACTAATTAGACAGGTGTTCCTGTTCCTAGAGATATGCCAGATGCTATATTTAATCCATAAAAAAATTATCTGTATTTTTTAAATGGAAAAAAAAAGATGTTTAGAGAGGTCAAGCACTTTGTCTAATGGTAAAGTTAGCATGGAATCATTCAAATCTGAGTGGTGTAAAACTAGTTTTGTTGATTCTGGATTAAGATTACGATGGTTTGACTAGTAAAATGAACTGCATCTTTTAAAGCACGGTTTCTACGGGAAAAGGCACTAAAACTTTTTAAAGTTCTAAGAAGACTTACAGAACCTGGGTTCTAGAAGTTTGGGATTACAACAAAAATTTAGCGGGAATCCAGAAATACATGTTTAACTTACCATATTGCAGGGGGAAGGGACTGCATGTTTGTTACTCCTCCATCCACTGGTACTACCACCTGTATGTTGGAAAGCACACTAGGTGCCATCATAGCTTCTGGATTGTATTTATAATCCACTCTAACATCTGTGGTGTTAGCACTACATTTCCAGTATGTTGCAAGATTCAGAGGTGTGGACCGAATACCATTTGATGACACCTTTAAAGAGAAAGAAACAATTGTTTTTGGCCTGAAAAGTTAACAAGTCATGTTAGCAACATGGACTATAAGTCCACAGAATTGAAAATAGCTAATGAGGGGACTATCTGTTGGCAGAGTAAAGCAGACCCATCTCAAAGGAGTAAGGTCACTCTCAATGTGTGGACCTACTACAACCTACATCAAAATTGCTAAGTTACTTGTTTACAATGCATACTGTATTCCCTTATTTCCAACTGCAGAAAATCTGATTCAACGGCTTGGGGACTGGGCCCGGAAATCAGCATTTTATCAAGGAATTCTTATTTATGCATGTAAAGTATGAGAATTTTCAAACATTCAACACAGAATTCAAAGATTCTTCATGAATTATAAGAATTCAGATTTAGAACACTGAGAAAAAAGGTCACTATACAGTACCACAAGCCTGGAATTAGAATACTTCCAACCTCAAATGTTTAACTTTAATCATGTGACTTACAGTAAATGGTATAATTCCTTCAAATTCTTAAGCTCCTTGTCCAACAACTCCTTTTAAAGGAGACCTACTCTGACCGCTGTTTAAATTTACACTGAAAATTGTATTTTCAATCTTCCTTACCTTAGTCTACACTTTTTTTTTTCCCATATCATAACTAACACAGAATTTAATTTTCTAACACAGAATGTTATTACTATTATTTTGAGGCAGGGTCCCAATCTGTTGCCCAGGCTGGAATGCAGTGGCATGCTCAAGGCTCACTGCAGCCTCAACCTCCTGGGCTCAAGCAATCCTCCTGCCTCAGCCTCCCTACTAACTGGGACTACAGGCATGTGCCACCACACCTGGATAATTTTATATTTTTTGTAGAGATGGAGTTTCTTTATATTGCTCAGACTGCTCTTGAACTCCTGGACTCAAACGATCCTCTTGCCTCGGCCTCTCAAAGTGCTGGGATTACAGGCAAGAGCTACCATGTCTAGCCCATAGAATATCACTTATCTTTACTGTCTCCCTGTCCTACTCCCAGCAATTACATGCACTGAATAATACCTAACTGTTGAATAAATAAACACCTGTCAGAAACTTTAAATCAATTTCAGTGGCAGCACTTTTTTACTCTTTAAGTATTTATTTTCTAGAAACATAGCCATTTTAATAAAATTACCCTATTAAAAACTCAAACAATAGAGAAATATAAAGTAGGAAATTTATCCCTTGCAATTTTTGTTCCCACAGTTACCATCCTGCCAGACTCTTTAGGCATATGCAAACACAGACCCATGCCATTCTTTTTAATGGCTATAGTAATTCATTTAATTTCTTCCTCTGCTGATGTGTATGTACTTAGGTGGCTCCTAAACAATGCTACAGTGAATATCCTTTGTGCCGTATCTTCACCCAATTGTGTATTTCTGAAGATTTCTTTAAGTGGAATTGTTGAATTAAAGGTTACATCTTTCAACAATCTAACAGAATTGCCTTCTAAGAGGTTTTACTTGCACCCAATTAACAAGTGATCATACCCTTCTTGATACTGGATAAAGCAATCTTTCATTTTTGTAAATCTGATGGGCTAAAACTGATACCACATTGTTGTCTCAGTATTTACTGCTCTCATTACTATTGACATGGAGCATCTTTCCATAGGTTATCTGTCTATTGAGTTATTTGCCTGTTACTTGCAAATTTATAAGGGCTCTTTATTACCCTTTGTCCATCTTATGTGTCATAAATACTTTTCCCTCAGATTAAATACTGATTGTGTTTAAGGGTTTAACCAAATATTTTATACACACACACACATTTATTTGTCAAATATCTCATTTTCTTTTTACATGGCTTCTGGGTTTCATATCATACTTAGGTCTTCGGCACTTCAAGATTAAAGTATGTAATAAATATTTATTACATATATACACACACAGAGAGATAAATATACGGTTGTCCCCAGTATACTTGGGGGGTTGGTTCCAGGACCCCTGTATATATACAAATCTGTGCATACTCAAGTCCCGTAGTTAGTCCTGTGGAATCCACAAGTAGAAAAAGTTGGCCCTCTGTTTATACCTGAGTTTTGCATCCCACAATTACTGTATTTTCTATCAGTGTTTGGTTGAAAAGAATCCTCGTATAAGTGGACCTGTTTAGATCCTTGTTTAAGTGTCAAGTGTATCTTCGCCCATGACTTTATTTTAGTACATTTATGGTTTATTATTATTAAACGTTTGATACACACGGATTTTATTTTGGCTAAAAGTATAAGTTAGGGATTCAGCTTAATTTTTTTCCCAAGTGTCTAGCTTGCTATCCTCAATATCATTTATTGAAAAATTCATCATGTGCACATTGCCTTGAAACGCTACTATGTCATAAGCAATTTTCCATTTATTCTTAGACCTGTTTCTGGATACTCTATTTCATTCATCTGGTCATCTACTGCTGCATTAGTTTCAAACGATTTTAAATACTGTTGCCTTATAATAAGCTTTCCCATTAAAGCTAAAATATTACTCCACTTTACTGTTTAAAACATTTCTTGCCAGGAGCAGTGGCTTGTGCCTGTAATCCCAGTCACTCAGGGGGCTAAGGCTGGAAGACTGCTTGAGCCCAGGAGTTTGGGGCTGCAGTGAGATATGATCATGCTACTCTATCCTGAGCAAGAGAACGAGACTCTGTCTATTTAAAATAAAAAATTCTTGACTTATTCTCCTAAGCTTTATTCTTCCAGAGAACTTGAAATGACTGTCAAGCCTCCAAATACAAACGCATAACTCTACAGGGTTTCTGATTAGGATTACATTAAATGTATAAGTTAATTGAGAATTAGCTAAACTTTTACAACATGAATCTTCCCATATTCAAGTCACTAGAGACTGTGTTGTTTCTTCCTCATTGTTTTATTGTAAGTATTTTTCTCTACCAGTTTTTCTAATTGGTTTTGAAAGTTATTAATTTTTATATTAATTTCTGCCGACCACCTTATTAAATGCCCTTATGTCAAACAGTTCTTCAGTTGGTTCTCTTGACTCTTCCAGGAATATATCACCTGTAAGCAGTAATAATTTTGGTTCCACTTTCTCAGTATTTATTACTGCTTATTTTATTCTCTTACCTAACTGTACTAGCTAACATATCCAGAAAACTCTTATATATTAACAGATCTACTAATGGGCATTAAGATACACTAATGGGTATCTTTGCCATTCCTAACTTTAATTGATTACTTTGGGAGTTTCATTGTTAAGACTGATACTGCTGGTCTTTCAAGGTTAAGGACAAGTTTACGCATGGATATTTACTCAGTATTTTAAACATGAATAAACAGTGAATTTTACCAAACTGGTCAAAATCTCCACTGCCTTACAGATTTTCTAATTTCAAAACATCCCTGAATTTCTGGAAAAAAAAAAAAACTGACTTGGCTTTGACATACTTGTTCATTTAATTATACGCTAGATTCCAATTGTTAATATATTAATTTAGAATGTTTGCAAGGACATGACACTCACCTGATACTTTAACACATCTACATTATAATAAGAAGCAGCTGGATTTTGCTCTGACAGCTTCTTGAGGTAGACAGTAACAGCTTGCATGTTCATCCAAAAATCTTTTGTGTTGCAATCACATTGTGATGGATCACTACATGTATAACAAATATATTTGTTATTTTATTTCACTTATTTTTATCTTTTGCCTCTGTGTAGTAATTTGGTAACCTGGGAAAAAAACTAGTAGAAATAAACCAAGAGGTAGGATGAAGGAAAATTAGATCAGGGGATGAAGAAGGAAACATAGTAGAAGCTTGCTTGAAAGATGAGAAGATGGAGAGATAGAAAAGAATCTTAAAATAACTATTAGCACCACTGAAAACAAAATAAAAAGATAGCAGACGGATAATTAATAGAAATAATTTTGGTACTGTTTTCAAATTGAATACTATTATTTCAAAGAAGGGAAAAACAATTTTTTTTTGAGACAGGATCTAGCTGTCACCCAGGCTGGAGTGCAGTGACACAATCTCGGCTCACTGCAACCTCTGTCTCCCAGGCTCAGGGGATTCTCCCACTTCAGCCTACCAAGTAGCTGGGACTACAGACATGCACCATCGCGCCCAGCTAATTTTTGTACTTGTTTTTTTTGGTAGAGATGGGTTTTTGCCATGTTGCCCAGGTTGGTTTCAAACTCCTGAGCTCAAAGAGATCCACCTGCCTCAGCCTCCCAAAGTGTTGGGATTACAGCAGTGAGCCACTGTGTATGGCAGGAAAAAATTCTTAAAAAGATATTTCAATCTTTAAAACAAAAAGTACACAAACCTGAACACAAGCTGTGCATTTGGAAGAATCTGCTCTAGTCTGCTGATATTTTTCACCCTGAAGCACAACACAGCTGGAGTGGGATTGCTGGTGAAGGCTTTAATAATTCCACTTGGAAATGACATTGTCATGTCACCAGTGATCTTCACAATACACCTAAAATGGGGATTTTTAAAGAAGTGTTTAAATAAAATGCTTTAATCTCCACCACACACACACACACACACACACACACACACACACACACACACAGTGTGTATATATATCCTTTATCATAATTATAAATTACCTTTTCAATATAATTATTTAAAATTATGTACATGAAATGGTATATTCATCTAGCATCATCGTTTCCTGGAAATGCAAGCACTTGGAGAATGTTCCTTCACTCTTTTGTGATAACCATTCCCTGCCTGACCTGTGAGGATGTTGCTTTTCTTATAATGCTATCCCTAGTTGTAGCTATTTTTCTCTTCCAAATCCCACAAAGCATTGCGCCTGGTGATGGTAGATGTCCCCCTTGCTCCTCATTGCTTCTTCCAACTCTCTATTCAACCAGGTTCCATTAGCAATCCTATCACATTCCCAAATCTATTAACTCTTTTCTTGGTCTTTTCATAGCTTCCCCTTTTATCTCTAACCTGCAATAGTCCTTCTGTCCACTCTTGGCTGATGACTGTGCTCTGAATTTTATTGAGGAAATAAAAAAATGACTTGTTCATACTCTCACTAGTAAATCTACCTAGCTTTTTATCCATATCTTCTGCCTTCCATACTGTTTCAACAGATAATCAATTTCTGCACCTCAGGCCAATCCCAGCAATTTTGTACTGGAACTCATTTCCTTTTTTTTTTTTTTTTTTAAATATATTTTATTGCACTTTAGGTTCTAGGGTACATGTGCAGAACATGTAGGATTGTTGCACAGGTACATACATGGCAATGTGGTTTGCTGCCTCCATCCCCCCATCACCTATATTTGCATTTTTCCCCATGTTATCCCTCTCCAATCTCCCTACCTCTCACTGTCCATCCCCTATTCCCCCCCAACAGGCCCAGTGTGTGATGCTCCCCTCCCTGTGTCCATGTGTTCTCATTGTTCGACACCTGCCTATGAGTGAGAATATGTGGTGTTTGATTTTCTGTTCTTATGTCAGTTTACCGGAACTCACTTCCTCTTATACACTGAAGGACTTCATTCATGTGATTGATCCCCTCTTTTTTCTGCAGGTCCAATTTTTTCTGTAAATACTGTTTCTTTCATTAGCACATATGTATGCTAACATATACATCATATTCAAAAAAACACAAAAACGAAAATAAATAATACCGTCCTTTGATTTCACCACCTCACTCCTGCTACCATTCCATTTCTCTGCTCTCACTTAGAGCAAAACATCCTGAAATAACTGCATCTGTTCTTTCCAAATATAGTTGTCTAGACTATATCAGCTTCAGCTCCTGAACTCCCTCAAAGCACACTTTCATCTCCACTATGCCACTAAAATCTCTCTTGTGAATGTCACTAATGACTTTCCATATTGTCAATGGTCAATTTTTCTTGACCTGTCAGGCAGTATCAGATATAGTTTCATATGTGCCATCAAGAAATGATTTATTCACTTAGTTTCTAGACACGGATCTATTAGTCCTCTCCTCACCTCTCTTGCTGCTTGCTCTCTCAAATTCGTTTGTTAGATCATTCTCATCTTCCTATTTTCCAAACACTGGAGGAAATCAAGACTTAGTTTTCAGATCTCTTTTCTAGCTACTCCTTAAGGCCACTGAGTATTATCTACAAACTAATTAATTACATTACCAAATATTTTATCTCTAGCCTAGACTTACTTCTTGAACTCCAGAATCATGTATCCAAGCATCAACTCAACATTTCCACTAAGATGGTTTAAACTTCAAACTTAGCATTTGAAGTTCAACCTCCAACAAATCTTGACAATTCCATTTTCAAAATATATTCAGAATCTCATTACCACTCATCACTTACCCTGCTAATACTGACATACAAGCCACCATCATCTCTCACCTGGACTTCTGTAATTAATCTCTAACTTTCTCTATCTACTCTGACTGCCCACCGTACCCCTCTGCCCCCAGTTTATTCTCCATAGAGCAACTGGAGTGCTCCTTTGAAAACATATGTAATTTCATCATTCCTCTGCTAAAAGCCTCTACTGGCTTTCCATATTACTCAAAATAAATTCCAAATTCCTTATCATGGCTTACAATGCCTAACTTGGTCTCCTACCTCTCCGGATTCATCTTTAAGTACTCTCTCTCCTGTTTACTCCTACTCAGTGACACGGTTTTCCTTGCTGTTTCTTGAATATACCAAATATGCTTTTGCTTTGGTATCTTACACTCACTGGTTCTCTCTTCCTGCAATACTCTTTCCTCAGATATCTGCATGTCTTGCTTCTCCATGCCTTTTAACTATCTGCTTAAACTAACCTTAAAAAAGTTTCCCCTGATCATTCTATCTAAAATAGTAGCCCTCCATCTAATGTTATTCTCTAGCCTCTACCCCTGGTTTATTTTTCTTCATAGTGTGTATCAATACCCAGTACATTCAGCTGTTTCTTTGACATTTAGTTTCCCTCACTATAATGCAAGCTCAGGAGAGAACTCTTTTGTTTACTCAAGTATCCTTAGTATACATATAACAGAGTCTGAGAAATAATAGGTTCTCAAGTATTTGATGAATGAATGTACATTGACTGTAATCATCAAATGACTATATTAGATAGCAAAAAGTCAGGTAAATAAATAACAGAAAACTGTAATCTACATAGAATCAAAATGTAATGCTTAAAATTTACCAGCAAGCCCCACCGCCTCCTCTACCCAACACACATACATACACATACAAGTATATATTTTAAAAACTAACTTGGTGGGATCTGCTCCTTTAAAGTAGGCATTAACAGATTCTGTAAGGGCGACTGCTACAGGCAAGGTGTCCTGATTTCCAAGGCTGACAGGGCTGGGACCCCGTGACACACCTAGAATATACACAATTTGTTAAAGCCTTCAGAAAGACATAAATATGAAGACAGTTAGATTTATATTGTTAGGTTTTCACAAATGACCCTATTGCTGGTTTCAATGATGTCCCATGTATAAATCTGGAGGCTAAGAAATATAGCATAAAACAAACTGGAGCATAATACAAAGGACGAAAAAACTCCAGGAAGACATGTCACACAGACACTTCTTTTAAATGGAAAGACAGAATGGTTAAACAATGTCAGAATAAAAAAGCCCTTGACTTAAAGAGCTAAAATTACAAAAATATGGCTTCAAAAATATTCAAATACCAAAGTCTTCCAGATTCTATCAATCATTGTTCAGGGCATAACTGAAGGCCAATTTAGGATCTTTGTATTTACTTTTATCCAAGTAGTAATGCTTCTTACCCTACTCATTATCATTATAATTCTCCTTAACCTCCTCTTTGTCTGGTGTTTATACTGTATTCCCACATTACTTTGTCTCAATAAATATTTGACTAATAACACTACTTAAAGAAAAATCAGTGTTTATGGAGCAAAATTAAAATGTAAACAAATTTACGCAAGTGTTCAGGTTTTTATTATTTTAAATTTAACCTAAATAAAGTATCCCCTCAAAATAGTGCATTCCCTTTGTTTTTCTTCACAAACACACTCTTCTTACTACTGTGTGCCTTACTGCTACTGCTACTGACTTTCCAAAGTGGGAGCATTTCACTTAATATACATAATGCAGTTTTGCAAAAATATATGAGTTTGTTATATTTCATACTTAGTGAAATAAAAAAATGAATAACCTAGGTCAAGACTTAATCTCTGAAATTTGAATATATGCTTTTCTTATATAAATATTACACAATGTTAACAGGTATCGGACATTCTTATTTCAGATGCACCTCCTATAGTAAAACACTGAGTTACTTCTGAGATACCTTAAATATTAATTCTGATAAAAATCAGTACTGGCTTTCTCCACCTCACAGCTAAATCTGAGGTGCTACAAATAGTGAAAAAAGATACTGTTAACTTGGTATTCTAGATTTTGAAGGAATTTTTATTTAGAAGGTTCTTCACATTTAAAAAGTTAATCACGAAATCACAACAGCTACTATTTATTAACCACTAACATGTGCCAGGCACTTTGCCAGGGGGACATGAAAAAAAAAAAAGGTGTCTTTTTGAAGCACAAGTACTAGCTTTGCAAAGCAGAAGCAAAACAAACAAAAAATGTGAGGGATGGGCTGGAGTGACGAAAGGACACCAAGATGAGGCTGGAAAAGTGCTCATGATCCAGATTAGGGTGTGAAAGACCTTTAATTTTGTCCTTTTGTCACTAGAAACCATTGATAATGTTTGAGAGAAATGTTATTAGGTTTTTATTTAGTAAGATCTCTCTGAACACAGAGTAAATCCTAGACTGAAGGGAAAAATGACTACTGGCAGGGAATCAAGTTTGGATCAGGTGAAGGTGGTTAGGTAAAAGCTAGAGTCCTGATCAAGCATCATTAGTTTTGGGATGTGAGAAGATATCAAGTGAAAAAAGGCATATTAAGTACAAATTTACTGATTATAACTATAAAAACATATGTGTGTACACTTGAAAATTTCACTGTAAATCTAACTTAGTTCAATCCACTTTTTTCCCTAATATATTGTTCTAAATAAGAGGGTCATCAGAAATTCAGGAAAACATATTTTCTGAAAAAGACAAAGGCTATAACAATCTTTTCAATTTTGTAACTGTGGTAAAATAAACATAACACAAAATTTACCATCTTAATCATTTTTAAGCATACAGTTCACCGGTATGGAATCTATTCATAACATTGTGCAACAACCACTATCATCCATCTCCATAACTCTCTTCATTTTATAAAATGAAAACCCTATACCCATGAAACAATAACCTCCACCAGTTTCCCCAGCCCCTGGCAGCCACCATGATACTTGCTGTCCCTGTAAGTTTGACTACTCTTAAGTATCTCATATAAATGGAATTATACAGTATTTAACTTAGCGAAGTGTCTTCAAGGTTCATAGCATGCTAGAATTTCCTTCTCTTTTAAGGCTGAATCATATTCTATTGTATGCAAATACCACGTTTTGCTCACCCATTCATGTAACAATGGACATAGGTTGTTTCTACCTTTGCTACTGTCAATAGTGCTGCTATAAACATGAGTGTATAACTATCTCTTTGAGGTTCTGCTTTCAATTCTTTTGGGTACGTATCCAGAAGTAGAACTGCTGGATCTTATGGAAATTCCATTTTAAATTTTCTGAGGAACAGCCATACTGTTTTCCACAGCAGCTGTACTATCTTATATTCTCACCAATAATGCATAAGCATTCTAGTTTCTCCACATCCTCACCAACATTGTTATTGTAATACTTTTTTAATTAAAGAAAATTATATTTTCTTAAATATGAAATTAATATATTCCCTGGCCAGGTGTACTGGTTCACACCTGTAATTACAGTACTTTGGGAGGCTCAGGTGGGAGGACTACTTGAACCCAGGAGTTTGAGCTTATAGTGAACTATGATCACAATCCTGAATTTCAGTCTGGACAATGGAGTGAGACCCTGTCTCATTAAAAGAAAAGAAAGTCTCTTGAGTAACTCACACAAATGAATATTTATATAAAGCTAATGGTAACATTAATGTCTACTACTGCTTTGACACGAAAAATTAAAGCAACCTGCATAAATATTCTTTTCAACAATCTAATCTGGGCACATAACAAGAGAATTCTTGAAATAGCTTCCCTGTAAATTACTGAACATTGGCAAGCAGAGAAAAGTATTGGAAAGTTGAAGAAAAAACCCGCTTAACATTTGGCATATTCCTTTTTGTGTTTTCTATTTTTGTTTCTCTTTCAAGATCATTTAGCACATGGATACTTCAAAAAAATGATTAAGAAATACGTACTTAAATAGTCTTTTAAAAAGTCTAAATGTATACTGTATTATTCCAAAAAATTTCTTAGAAATAAAAATTTGTTTTCTTAATAAGGATAAGGATAATTGTGGTTTCTAATTTTGGTTTAATTACATATTACATAATATATGTTACATATTTAGACAATTTTATGTTTTGAAAATGTAGATAGCTTATGACCCTGAAGTATGTAACAGGTACAGGGTACTTCTTATAACAATCAATGGATATTTATGTAGAATTCCTTTCCACTCAGAATAAAACAGAGACGCACTCCCCACTATCTCCTATCTCCATGCTTCTAACTTCATCTATATGGTTTTCGTATATGATAGCCTTTGCTCTACTAATTTAGGTAATAGAGGTTTTTTTTTTTTTAACTGACATATTCTGTTTACTTCTTTTTGGACCACTTCTTATCTGATTTTGATAGTTTTAAAATTAAGATTTATTAATACTTCTTAAAGCTGAGTTGAGGAAAGCAGAGAAGAAAATGCAAAAATACTGTGTTTTTATAGTTGGGGATTTGATATAATGGATCCTGTACAGCAATTTGATGGAATTAGCACAAAACTGAAATAGTTAATCTTAGCATAATTCTTGATTTCTGAGACACCATACACTTCTGGAAAAGGAAAAGTTAGGTAACAAAATATTTTAGATACACTTAAGGATCATTAGTCAACACATACATTTGCTTCTGATACAATACCTGGTGATGTCTCACAGTGCTTTTCAATTTCAGAGAGTGTCCCAATCAAATTATCATCTTCTATTGTATTTAAATAAAACAAAATAATGCAGAAAAAGAAAACATTTTCAAGAAACAAGAAGAATCAGAAACTTAAATCTAAACAGTGTTGAATAATCGTGGCAAAGAAAGAGAACTTTTTAGATAGATTTAAAAAATCTTTGTTGTACAAAATTCACATACAACCTGCCTTGCCTATATTATCACTGTCACCTGCTTTTGCTTGTTCTATTGCCAGTGCTGGGTCAAACCATAAACAAGTATGTGCCAATTCAATAGAAATTAAAGTTTCCATCACAAACAAACAAAAAACCTCCTGAATAATCTAAAGATAATGAAAAAAAGAAAAAACCACTAAAGCTAAAATAAGGTTACCCAGACTACCTGCCTGATTTCTAGTAGGCCCCAATTAGTTTTTTTAGGACTGAACATTAGATTCTTTGGGAAAAAATTAAAAGATGGAGAAAATGCTATGTTCGCAAAGGTACTAAGATGGTGACATCATGTTTAGACATTTAGACATCAAACCATTTTATATTTCATTCTAGCCTATATTACTTATCCTCTTTTTACAATGGCCACACACAAGATGCATTTCTCCTATGTGAGCCTCAGCAAATTAAAGTGGAATTAAGTCAGCTTAATTGGGGCTGTGGTTATCAAACTCAGTTGATATTAAAATCAGACCTGTAAGGCCTGTTAAACGATTGCTAGTTCCACTCCCAGGGTTTCTGATTTTAAAAATCTACATTTCTAAGAAGTATCCAGGTGATGCAGATGCTACAGGCAGTTCCAAGGACCTCACCTTGACCACTACTGAAATAGTGCTCAGTTAGTGCAAATCAGTGATTTGCATTATCAAGAATAAACCCATCACTCCTAAAACCAGCTACAATAAGTACCATCATAATTTTGATGAGAAGCTGTTGCTCCTACAACACAGCTGCTTTGTCTACGTGGCTTTGTGCTTTATTATCCTAACAATGGGTGAGAAAGGTACTAAGAATTTGTGGGAAAAACTGAGAAGTGATGACAAAAAACTTTTGAGCAAAGTCTAGATGTAGTAAAATACTGAATTTGTTTGGTGAGGTTTAGGTTCATATGGCTATGCCTAAGACAGGGATCCTGAACCCCCAGGCTGGTACCCAGTCACACAGAAGGAGGTGAATGTCATCTGTATTTACAGTGCTCCCCCTCCATCACTTGAATTACAGCCTGAGCTCTGCCTCCAGTGAGATCAGCAGCGGCATTAGATTCTCATAGGAGTGAGAAACCTATTGTGAACTGCAGATGTGTGGGATCTAGTTTGCATACTCCATATGAAAATCTAATGCCTAGGCCGGGCGCGGTGGCTCAAGCCTGTAATCCCAGCACTTTGGGAGGCCGAGGCGGGTGGATCACGAGGTCAAGAGATCGAGACCATCCTGGTCAACATGGTGAAACCCCG